>NC_057804.1:450935782-451292562 GCF_018294505.1 Triticum aestivum
GAAGCTCATGGTCCTCCCCAGGTGCCGCTCGTCGCCGCCCATCGCCGGGAGCCGGCCCCCGATCTGCGCCCCGATCTGTCCCGCCGCGGATTTCAACGGGGGTGGGGGGTGGGGTTGGGATGAGGCTGAGGGAGGGAGGGAGGGCGGGCGCGTGCGCCTGGGTGTAGAGTGGGAAAAGGAAAGGGGGTATGGGATGGGAATTGGGAAATTTTCAGGGGTTCTTCCCGTCGTCCGGACGACGCAAAAGCCTTTTTCTGCGGGTGGTGTGCGGCTGCGCGATGGGGGCGGCCTCTGCCCCCTTCCTCCTCTGGCCGTCGCGGGGCTGCCAAATGGGACCCCCGACCCCCCGGGGGAAGATATTTTTTTCTCTCTCTGCCAATCTTATCTCTCCGTGCTGTGGTTGGTCGGGTTTTTCCTTCCTTTCCCTGGGCTAGGGCTAGGTATAGGGCTTTTACGGTTACCGCTGCCTGCGCGGGACAGATCCAGCGGCGGACCGCTAGATTTGCAAATCTTATAAACACGGCAAATATCTATGCATGCCATGCACTTCTACTGCTACTATTCATTATTACTCCCTCCGTCCGGGTTTATTAGGCCTAAAGACAACTTCTCTTAGACCAAGACACATAGTAATTTGCTCACATTAATTATTCCATTCCACTCCCAATGCACTCTCACATGCATGCAGCAAATGAAAAAGCACACATGAAGTGTATTAACTTTTCAGCCATGGCACCAACAACAATAGCTTTCAATACAACCAATGAAATGGTTGCATGCATGCACATTTCCAATGCGGGGCCTTATAAAAGGGGACATGCTTGTGATGCTGAGAGGCCTAATAAACCCGGACGGAGGGAGTAGGTCCGTACAGTGGTGTGGCTCAATTTTCTTTTCTTGGCTGATATGTGAGGAGAAAAAGAATAATACATGCACACTAAGCAACAATAATAAACACAAGTGACATGAGCTATTGCTACTATCATTGCATTTTTCCCTGCCATGTTTAATTGTTATTAATGAGCAAAGTATTTCAATAAAATCTGCCTTTGAACACCTCATGAGTCGAGTCAGCTATAAGGCACTTCTCAGTGCTTCACGGTGTACATGTGCTAAGAAAATCACATAAGCCAAAAAAATGACATGGCACATCAATTAGGAGATGAGAGAGCATTTTGGTGACCTAGAAAGAACCAATGTCAAGCATGCCTACCTAGTCAAAACATTTAAATGAAGGGAACTCACCAATGCTTGAAAGGGTTTAGGTGCAAAATTATTAAATGAAATGAGCTTAGCTACAACAAGTTAAGCACATGCTCCCTCTCTCCATGAATAAGTATACATATAGAAATTTTAGGACACATTATGGAGTGGAGTAAAAAAATACTCTCTCCGATCTTTTTTAGTCTGCATATAAATTTGGTTCGAAGTCAAAGCATCTCTACTTTGACCAAACTTATAGAAAAAAATATCAACACGATGCAAAATCAATATTGTTAGATTCGTTATGAATTGTAGTTTCATAGTGTCTGTGTGTGTGTGTGTGTAGCATTGTAGATGTTGATATTTTTTAATATAAATTTGGTCAAACCTTGTGATGCTTTACTTGACACAAATCTAATACGTGAAGTAAAAAAGGACCGGAGGGAGTACAGTGGGAAGGTGCAAGCCATCATCTCTCTCCTCTTTAATTACTCCACCCTCAATGAGCTAAGTGCATGTAGAAAGTTAGTAGACCATGTGTTAAAAATTATTGGTCTTGATTACCTGTGATGAGAGATAACCATTTTTTTAACTTTAAAGTGCATTAAGATAGAAATACACTCTTTTATGGACAAATTTTGAATGTCCAGACATACACTTGTTCGTGGACTGAGGGGGTATAAATTGGGGACTTGAATTGCTAAGCTATTTAGTGCACTTAGCACCTCATCTAAGGCTGGTCATAGTGGGGAGTAACTTAGACTAGTAACATGCATATGTCACTAGTCTATGTTACTACCTTCATAATGGGTAGTAATATATAGATGTAACATGCAAGCCTTCATTAATTGAGATATACTCATTTTACCTCGGGTATGTTATGTTACAGTAATATATTATGTTACCACAAGCATCTCTCTCCTCATTAAATCCATGCCACATAAGCAAATTTGTCTTGGGATGTGTTATGTTACTACCTAAGTTACTCCCACTATGACTAGCCTAATAAGCACCTTTGCGTTGGAAGAGACCTAAAACATCATGTCTAAACAAAAGCCAAGATGCATTTGATGCATCGGTCAAAAAGGGTATCTATTTTAGGCACTTTCATCGATGAAATATCTTATCTTGCGTAGTAGAGGATTTCTTTGGCTAAAACTGATTGATACAGATGCTTAAAGTGGGACGATGAAATGCGGCCATCACCGGAGAAGGCGTAACGCAATTAACATCTTCTAGGTCGACAGATTCGTCATATTGGGGTAGGGAAACCTAGAGGCGGCAATGGATAACTTCTATGAATTCTTCATAGTTCGGGGCCAGATCATGCATACACTTTAGATCTTGCATTTTGGATATTCCCAACCTATATTTGGCTCACCTCAAGATACCTATTAACGGAGGAGGACATGTGGGCAGTAGTCAAAGCCTTGCCACTGGATAAGTAGTCGGGGCCTGACGGTTTTACCCACAAGTTTTACATGGCTTGCTGGGGGGTAATTAAGTGTCATATCATGCGCGACGGATGCATTCTGGAAGGGCGACATGCATGGTTTCGGCGGCATTAATAGGACATTGGTTGTCTTGCTACCTAAGAAGGAAGGAGCGGTGGAATCTAGCCATTATCGGTCGGACAGCTTGGTTCATGGGCCGGTGAGATATGTGGCAAGGCTTTGGCGAATCGCCTCTTCACATAATTGTCGCGCTTGTTGGGTGTTGGAGATATGCCCTAGAGGCAATCATGTATGATGATATTTTCTATGTGTTTATGAATAAAGATAGTCCTTGGACATTATCAATGATGTGTATCAGCAAGCACGTGACTTGTTTGTGGGACTATGCATTGTATGATGATTGTCCTAAAAGGTCCCTAGTCGAAAGGGTTGTGTGGACGTGCAACCAACTAGACTAGCATATGACACGGTCGATGGCTTGGTCTCACTAGCCATGGAACATTGAATGATAACCGGGTAATATGGACTCGGAAGGATCTGGTCCGATCTGACATAGTCGGATCCGATTCGAGATAAGGTCCAAGTCGGACAGACCCGACTATAAGACACAGCGATATGTCGTTTGTGGGTCTCTAGTACAACATACGTTCTATGTCCCAAGACCTGAGTTGGCGCATGTACTCGGGATGGTGACATACTTGCTTTGGGCCAACCAAACTCTACTCCGTGACTGGGTAGTTACAAAGGTAGGTTTCGAGCTTGCCTAGACCCATGCTGTGAGACATGGTCGAGCAAGATGGGATATACTCTGGGCCCCTCATGTGATTCGACCAAGATAAGCATGGCCATGCGACAGGGATTATGAGATAATCCGGTTTGTGGTCGGCATCCCTGGAATGAGAAAGAGGCCGAGCTAGCACAAGGATGACAGACTTGCTTTTAGCCCGACAACATATATTGTGTGGAAAAGTGAACATAAGTTTGATGTATAGGTTCGCCTAACCAGCTTCATCAGACAATTGGAGTCGGCACGCTTTGCTAGAGGCCGCTACCGACTAACCAAGCCAGATGTGATCTGACTCGCGACAAAGTGAACGAGAAGCGCGCTTAAGGGAAGGAACCTGTAAGGTCTGATCCGACTCCATGAGTCAGGTGTGATCCTACTCGGACTTAAATCTAGGCCGAACAGATGTTGGGCTGTAGGGTCCGTGCGAGGCCCGAGTGTTGTGCCCGCGGCGGATGCCTATATAAAGTGGAGGTGCGGCACACTCATTTAATTGATCGCTTCGGCGCTGTCACTAGGGTTTGCATGTGTTGCGAATAGCCACCTCTACTAGCCGTCGACTGTGTGATCGGACCTAGCAGTTCTCCGCACGGTGTTCCTCCTGCATGTGTGGCTACCATTAGAGGCAGTGCACTTGTGCCGCTTCAGCGAACCTGTACGTGGGATCCGACGACCGGTTGTTTGGGGAGATCGGACGAAGAGGAGACGATCCACGCGGACGCGCTGCCCCAAATCTTCTTCTACTGCACGGCACTGCGCGTCTAGTGGCAACGATCTATGATCCATCTCCCATAACATGTTCTTGGTTGTTCTGCGCGTAGGAAAATATTAATTTGCAGTCAACGCACCCTACCGTAGAACTCAACAATGGTATCAGAGCCTCTGCTATAGGATTTGGCTTCAGATCATATGCATATGAGATATGTGGAGGCGGCAGATGAGATCGGTTGTCGTTTATGAGATCGGCTATGTGCATGGTTGATGAGATCAACTACACATGGGGATCGTTGGGGCTATGTTTTCTGTCAATCGGAATCGATGAGGTCGTGACACAACCTACCCCTACCGGTCAGTATCCGTCATTGGGGTTAACAGTCAAACGTAAATCCGAATCGGATTCGCGATAATCGATAAGATCAGTCAGATCCCCGATGTTGCACCTTCGCAAGTCAAGTACGTCTAGTGGTGGGCTCATAAAATTGGGGTGCTACTAGGTGTCCTTGAACTGAAGGGTTCGTGTCGGACACGGACATGCACTGCACCAGGTTAACTTTACAAGGCTATCAAAATGGTTTTGGGCCTTGTGGCAAGGAAGGTTGGGAGCTGGGGTATGAGATGCCTTCCCGACCGACAGGAGTCGTATAGAGCTATGATTTGCAAGGAGTTGCTTACACTACAAAAAAAGTACACTTCCGTGATGATACGTGTTTGTCACAGTAGGTCACATTTTCTGTCATGCATGTACCTCCATGATGATTTTATGACAGAATCAAGATAGTCATACCTATTGTCGGTGTCAAAACCGGCGGATCTCGGGTAGGGGGTCCCGAACTGTGCGTCTAGGCGGATGGTAACAGGAGACAAGGGACATGATGTTTTTACCCAGGTTCGGGCCCTCTCGATGGAGGTAAAACCCTACTCCTACTTGATTAATATTGATGATATGGGTAGTACAAGAGTAGATCTACCACGAGATCGGAGTGGCTAACCCTAGAATCTACCCTATGGTATGATTGTTGTTCGTCCTACGGACTAAAACTCTCCGGTTTATATAGACACCGGAGAGGGCTAGGGTTACATAGAGTCGATTACAATGGGAGGAGATCTTCATATCGTATCGCCAAGCTTGCCTTCCACGCCAAGGAAAGTCCCATCCGGACACGGGAGGGAGTCTTCAATCTTGTATCTTCATAGTCCGGGAGTCCGGCCAAAGGTCTTAGTCCGGCCATCCGGACACCCCCTAATCCAGGACTCCCTCAGTAGCCCCTGAAGGCTTCAATGACGACGAGTTCGGCGCACAAGTTGTCTTCGGCATTACAAGGCGGGTTCCTCCTCCTAATATTTCATAGAAGATGTTGAACACCAAGGTAGTGTCCGGCTCTGCAAAATAAGTTCCACATTCCTTTGTAGAGAGAATAATATTTGTATCAATCGGATCTGCTGACGTATTCCGTGGCGTGACATCATGCCACAGCCAGGCTCTTTATTCATTTTATTGTTCCACCTCAGCGCATTTAGTGAGGCGGTTTCCTTGGCACGTCTTGTCAAAGCAGAGATCGTGTCCCCTTATTCCGGGATTCTCATCAATACGGGTGTGGGTAACCCAACCATGCCATTAACCGCGGCGCTTGGGAGATAAGCGAGTTTTATTAGGCCGGTGGAGGGCCCGTAGTTTTGGCCGCCCATATAAGGGGATAAGAATCCGCCCTTTCCATTCACGCCCTCTTCCTCCTCTGCTTATCCGTCCGTGCGCGCTCGAGCTCCAGCTCCCAAGCCCGCACTTCCCACCTCAACCTTCTCCAACCATGTCTGGAGCGGGAGGCAGATGGATGGCCTCCTCCGTCACGGAGGGACAAATCAAAAACCTGAGGAAGGCCGGATACTTGTCTAACGACATCGCGCACCGGCTTCCAGATGTGGGGAAACTCATCCCCACCCCCAGGCCCCATGAGAGGGTTGTTTTTCTTCCCCATTTCCTCCATGGACTGGGTTTTCCTCTTCACCCGTTCGTCCGGGGGCTCATGTTCTACTACGGCCTAGACTTACACGATCTGGCCCCAAACTTCATCCTCAATATCTCGGCGTTTATCGTCGTGTGCGAGGCCTTCTTCCGCATCCAGTCCCACTTTGGCCTATGGCTGAAGATCTTCAGCGTCAAGCCAAAGGTCGTGCAAGGCCGACAGGCAGAATGCGGAGGCGCCATGGTGGGCAAGATAGCCAACGTCACCTGGCTTGAGGGTGCCTTCGTGGAAACCATCAAAGGGTGGCAATCTAGGTGGTTTTATATCACCGAGCCGCGTGACCCTAAATGGGCAGCGACCCCCGAATTTCGATCCTGCATCCCCACCCGGCTCACATCTTGGAAAGAGATGGGCCTGTCGTGGGGCAATCCGGAAGAGGTGACCGGACTCCAAACATGCGTCCGAGGCCTGGTGATCAAGAAGGTCAAGCTTGTCAACATGGTCCAGGTCATGCTCTTTCGCCGGATCCTCCCGTGTCAACGACGGGACTTCAATTTGTGGGAGTTCGACCCGGCCCGACACCAGACTCTATCCTGGATCTTCGAAACGAAGCACGAGGACGCCTGGAAGGTGCTTTTCAAGAGTTCCGAGGTCTCCGCTCCCGTCACCGAGGATCGCGGATTCTGCGCCAAACGTCAAGCCTACGAAGTAAGCTTACCTTTAGTCCCTTACGGGATACCCGAATTTCATAGTGTGATTTTATGTGGGATCTAAACTCCCGTTCCTTTGACAGGACTGGAAGAGGACATCCGGACAGTTCGACTGTCCGGCCCCTTTGCCCGAAGGCCCAATAGACGCACACTTAGCGAAGCTACTGGTTCTGGCACCCCACGTGGTGCCGGAGAAGAAGGCCAAGGAGAAGGCCACGGGGACCCGAAAGAGTTCCCGACGCCCGGTGTCGTCGGATTTGCCCGACGGCCCCAACGCACCCTCCGCCTCCGAAGACGAGGAGGAGGAGGAGGAAGAAGACGCCTCTCCCCCTCTAACGGGGGGAGGAAAGAAGACAAAGGCCGCCCCAACTGGGGAAGCCGGAGGGTCCAAGAAGGGGAAGTCCCTTCTGCCGGACTACGCCCCCGACGCCGAAGATGGCGGGGAGGACTGGCCATCCAGGGTCAAGCCCCTGGCAAAATCGTAAGTGTCCGGCTACCCGAATGACTTATTGCACTCCTTTATTATTTGATAGCTTCTAACACCGAAGCTAATCATGCAGTCCGCCCAGAGCTCAACTTGGCGATTCATCAAGCGGATCTCTGAATTCGTCGGATGTGAATAGCGCTTCACTTCCGACGGCCTCCTCCCCTCTCCCTACAGACGACGCTGAGGTGGAGTCCCATAGGGGACAAAACCAGGAGGAGGTGGTCCTGGAAGCGCCACAAGGCGACCTTCCGGACTCCCAGCCCAAAGGGGTTAAAGCCCCGGAGGGATCTAAGTTCGGCCCCGGGCCGGACACTGCTCCGGAACCATCAGTGGTTCCAGAGCCCGACAGGCGGCGCCTTCATAAGAAGGGCAAGCCCGCGACGCCGGCGACTTCCGTCCACCCGGAGGCGCTGGACAATTTGCTGGAGGCGCTTAACGGCGCCTCCATCGACGAAGAACACCGCACTGTTATGAGTGCGGTGATTCAGAAGGTTCAGTCCGCCAAGAGCGGGCTGACGGAAGCCTGCACAAGCCTGTTAACGAGCTTTGAGGTATGTGTTCAAAAACATATATAAAAAATGTTACCGCATAGACACTAGCCTCTGATGCTCAGTTCAGTGTTCGGAAAGAAAAGCCGAACTGAGGATCTCAAAAGATATATGCAGGAGTCTAATAGAAATATGTCAATATGGGAATGCAGGCTGCGCTGCTGACCTCTGCCGCACTGACTGCGGAGGTCAATGCCTTGAATGAAAGCCTCGAGCGGTCCAAGAGCGAGCTCGGCCGTGCCAGGAAGCAGCTCGAGGATAAAGAGGGTACATAGTACCTCCTGTAAATGTATATAGAAATACTTGGTTGCATAATAATAACAGGACCAACGTTAATGTTGCAGGAGCCACGACCGAGGTGGCAACCCTGAAAGAGGCGGTTTCGAAGGCCGAAAAGAGTGCAGCCTTGGAGCGCACCGAGCGAGAGAAGCAGGAGGCGCGGGTGGCGGAGGTACGGCAAGAGCTCCAGGCTCTCGTGGAAAAACACGAGAGTTTGGAGCGTGACTCGAAGACTCGAGAGTCCGAGCTTGCCTTGGCTCTTGAGAGTGCCAAGACCGCTAAGGCCGAAGCCCAGAAGGCCCTTCAGGAGATCGAGGCGATGAAGAAGATAGCGGTGGGTAAGGCATTCTTTATGAAAAGCAAAAATATAAAAGTTAATTATCTGCTACTTACCCGAATCCGGAGCTCTCCAGGAGCGTTCGCCGATCTGCCCCGTAGTGTGTCTGATGCCGCCGCATACTACCGAGCCGAAGAGGGGAGCTCGACGGAGAAAGTGTTCTGGTCTCAGTATGCTGAGGCCGAACATCCGGTGCCCCTGAGCGACCAGCTGAAGCAGCTGGTTGAGCTCCACAAGGTGGCCGAATAGGCCATGAAGGGCCTCAGAGCTCGGCTGTGGCCTGGAGAAGTCATGCCTGGGAGCTACTTCAGTCTGGTGCGGCGGCTGGTGGATGCGTGTCCGTGGATTGAGGTCGTCAAGCGCTCTGTTTGTATTGAAGGTGCCCGTCGGGCCCTTGCCCGTGCTAAGGTGCACTGGGGCAAGCTAGACGCGGAGAAGCTGTTGACGGACGCGCCACCACCGGGCAAGGAGTATCGTACGCCCGAGATGTATTATAATGGCGTTCTGAAGGGTGCCCGCCGCATAGCGGATGAGTGTTCCAAAGATGTAATTTTTGAGTAAACTCACATTTGTTATCCTGTACGCTGAAGCTTTGTTCATATGCGTTAAGCAACGCTTGTTAATTTAAAATATTACCTTCTGTGCGGCCGTTTATCAAATCTGAGAGATGCAAGTCGTCAGCTTCGACCCCCATGCCACGAGTGCTGGGGTGTTCGGGATAAACCTGAGCGCTCTTGTTCCCATTCTTGGGTCCATCTAGGGAGGCGTTCAACACAACGAACCAGGCCGTCGGACTTATAATGCTTTATCACTCTCACTTAGCCATAGAATTCTATAATTTTATATTTCGGCGAAGCCCCTAGTATTCGGAAGACCGAGTTCGGGGCGCTATCCACGCCTAGGCCGGACAAGTCCGGTTCCTCGCTCGAAGCGGCATAAGTCTTTAAGGACTCGAAGAAACCTCGCGAACAGCGACCGGTCTCTCGCACTATCATGACAACCAGTTTTAGCTTTCTCTACTGAGGTGTTAACCCAGCTCAACTGGGGCACAATCGCAGTAGTTCTCCTAGCGCTACCTTAGCCAACAATGCGGAACGTAAGGTACCAAAACATGGGAGCCGGGCAAACCCAACTATTGAACAAAGACATGATTCGGAGCCGATGCATATAGTGCTATAAGTTCGGGGTGCCACACTTGTTAGAGTGTTCGGTCTTCTCACACCATGTTATGGGGTGTTGTAAGCCCCTGGTGTATTATCCGTACCAAAGTGTACGGTTGCATAGTGTCATGACTGAACATTTTTGCATATAAAAATAGATAAGTACAATAATAGGTAAGAGCTATATATTGTTCATTAAAAGGGGGCTGCTTCAAAAGCAGAACGATACAAAAAGTGCGGTAATCAAGAGATGGGAGTATTTGACATATTCCCCTCGAGGGGCAAGCTACAGGATTGTAAGAGAAACAGGTATTAAACTCGTTATAGAGACCACTTGGACTTTTGACGTGGCTTGCTTCCTCCCTAGCTATTGCATCATTGGTTCGGCGAGAGTATTGCCGGACAGGCCTTCCGAATAGTTGGGTCTTGAAAGTGTGTGAAAAGGAAAACGGCGAAATAGGGAGCCCCTTAGTGCGGTTGAGCCGCATTCTGGGCGTGCCGTTGTTGTGCCCCTCCCCTTATGCCCATGGTATCTCTAGGGCGTAATTATGTACGCGTGGTACCAGTATCGCCATTTGACAGGGGCCGGGGTTGGGGCCGCACTGCTATGCTTGCTCGGAACATGCCAGCCGAATTTGTTGTAGGTTACTTCGGGCTCGCTTGACGTTGTCCGGACGTTTGGCACCTGGATTGGAGAACTGCCTTGAGAGGCTACCCTGTACTTCTGCTGCCAGGGCCGCCGTGTGCTCCTCCGTTCGGAGAGAGCATTCGGTGTTTCCGTTTACCGTGATGACTCCGCGAGGTCCTGGCATCTTGAGCTTGAGATATGCGTAGTGCGGCACCGCATTGAATTTGGCAAATGCGGTTCGCCCGAGCAGGGAGTGATAGCCGCTGTGGAATGGGACTATGTCGAAGATTAACTCCTCGCTCCGGAAGTTATCCGGGGATCCAAAGACCACCTCGAGTGTGACCGAGCCTGTACAGCTGGCTTCTACCCCTGGTATGACACCTTTGAAGGTTGTCTTTGTGGGTTTAATCCTTGAAGGATCGATGCCCATTTTTCGCACTGTGTCCTG
This sequence comes from Triticum aestivum, assembly GCF_018294505.1. Classification (NCBI taxonomy): domain Eukaryota; kingdom Viridiplantae; phylum Streptophyta; class Magnoliopsida; order Poales; family Poaceae; genus Triticum; species Triticum aestivum. The sequence continues at coordinate 450,946,502 of NC_057804.1, forward strand.
GTAAAGCAGGTTCAGGCTACTGCCGCCGTCCATTAGGACTCTGGTAAGGTGGAATCCGTCGATAATTGGGTCTAGGACCAGTGCGGCGAATCCGCCGTGACGGATGCTGGTGGGATGGTCCCGTCGATCAAAGGTGATCGGGCAGGAGGACCATGGGTTGAACTTTGGGGCGACTGGCTCCAGCGCATAGACGTCCTTGAGAGCACGCTTCCACTCCCTTTTGGGGATGTGGGTTGTGTATATCATATTCACCATCCGAACTTGCGGGGGAAATCCCTTCTGTCCTTTGTTGTTCGGCAGCCGGGGCCCCTCCTCATCATCGCTATGTAGCCCCTTGTCTCTGGTCTCGGCACTTAACTTGCCTGCCTGCTTGAACACCCAACAATCCCTGTTGGTGTGATTGGCTGGTTGCTCGGGTGTGCCGTGTATCTGGCAGAGCGATCGAGTATCCGGTCTAAGCTGGATGGGCCCTGAGGGTTTCTTTTGAATGGCTTCTTCCGCTGACCCGGTTTAGAGCCTCTGAATCCGGCATTGACTGCCGTATCTTCAGTATTGTCACCGTTAATGCGGCGTTTATGCTTGTTGCGACGTGACCTGCCGTTGTTATCCTTGGTATCTGAATTGCTGGGGCTCTTGGTTATGTTGTTGCTACGAGCTAGCCAGCTGTCTTCTCCCGTGCAGAAGCGGGTCATGAGTGTCGTGAGGGCTGCCATAGACTTCGGCTTTTCCTGTCCTAGGTGCCGGGCAAGCCATTCGTCTCGGATGTTGTGCCTGAAGGCTGCGAGGGCGTCGGCGTCCGGACAATCGACTATTTGGTTTTTCTTGGTTAGGAACCGTGTCCAGAATTGTCTGGACGATTCCTCTGGCTGCTGGATTATGTGGCTTAGGTCATCGGCGTCTGGTGGTCGCACATACGTGCCCTGGAAGTTGTCAAGGAATGCGGATTCCAGGTCCTCCCAACAAATAATTGACTCTGCTGGCAGGCTATTAAGCCAATGTCGAGCTGGTCCTTTAAGCTTGAGCGGGAGGTATTTGATGGCGTGTAGGTCATCACCACGAGCCATGTGGATATGAAGGAGATAATCCTCGATCCATACCGCAGGATCTGTTGTGCCATCGTATGATTCGATGTTTACGGGTTTGAAGCCCTCGGGGATTTGATGATCCATTACTTCGTCTGTGAAGCATAGTGGGTGTGCGGCGCCCCTGTACTGGGCTATATCGCGACGCAGCTCGGACGAGCTTGGTCTGTTGTATTCGGCCGGGCCATACTTATTATGTCCGGCGTGACGGCTAGCGTCACGTGAAGCGGGGCGCCCATGCGATCCGTAGATCAATCTTGTTTGCCTTGCCTTATTCTCCAAGATGTCTCGCAGGTCTGTTACGTCTCCCCGTACTCTAGTATGTTTTGAGCGGTGTCGGGGGGCGGCCTGGGTTGAGGGCCTGAAGGCCTCTCTATCGTGGCCACGGGGTGGCCGATCGGGCGCATCGTACGCTGGTGATGTAGGTTTAGTTGCTTCCTCCTCAAGTTGGGGTAGCAGCCTGCGCTTCGGGTAGCTCTTGGATGGGCGTTCTAGTTTATACTCTTCGGCCGCCAGGACTTCGGTCCATCTGTCGGCTAGCAAGTCTTGGTCAGCTCTAAGCTCCTGCTGTTTCTTCTTGAGGCTGCTTGCCGTGGCTACGAGTCTGCGTTTGAAACGCTCTTGTTCGACGGGATCCTCTGGCACGACGAATTCGTCGTTGTCGAGGCTTGCCTCGTCTTCGAAGGGAGGCATGTAATTGTCGTCCTCGTCTTCTTTGTCGGCCGCTCTCTCATGAGGGCTGGCTCCTTCGTCCTCTTGCACTGAATCCTGCTGGAGGGGGTTGTCCACGGCACTGTCCGGCGTATTGTTATCTCCGGTGCCGGAATCGCCGTTTTTGCTTTGGCGGGACTTAGAGCGGCCCCGCCGACGTCGGCACTTGGGTTGCTTCTTTGAGGGATCATCCTCCACTTTCTCCTCCCCATCCCCCGCTTTAGGGGTATCCACCATGTATATGTCATATGACGAGGTGGCTTTCCAGTTCCCTATAGGCACTAGTTCTTGATCGTTTCCTTCATCGGCGTCCATGCCGTCGATGTCTTCGGAGTCGAAGTCGAGCATGTCGATTAAATCGTCGACAGTGGCTATGAAGTGGGTGGTTGGTGGGCTACGAATTTCTTCGTCGTCCGCATCCCAACCGTGTTGGCCGTAGTCCGGCCAGGGCTCTCCTGACAAAGAGAGGGACTTTAACGAATTCAGGATGTTGCCGAAAGGTGAGTGCTGAAAGACATCCGTGGCGGTGAACTCCATGACCGGAGCCCAATCGGTATTAATCGGAAGAGGTGCGGGATTTACGGAGTCCGGATCCGAGTCCGGCACCTTGGAGTCACGGGCCTTGCGAGGGACTAGGCTGGTCTCCGGCTCTATCGCCGTAGAGATTGCAGTTTCCGGGGCGGCGTCCAACCGTCCGTCCCCGACTGGCGTAGTGGGCTCCGAGCTAATAGTCGGAGCGGACACCAGAGCGACGCTCTGGGCGTTGTCCGATGACAGAGCTAAATCATGCCCATCGAGACAGTGCGGCGCGCCCGGTCGTGGCTCGAATCCATCAAAGATCAAGTCCCCGCGGATGTTGGCCGTATAGTTTAAGCTTCCAAACCTGACCTGATGGCCAGGGGCGTAGCTTTCGATCTGCTCCAGATGGCCGAACGAGTCGGCCCGCAGTGCGAAGCCGCTGAATACGAAGATCTGTCCGGGGAGAAAAGTCTCATCCCGGACCGCATTGCGATTGACGAGCGAAGAAGCCATCGGGCCTAAAGGCGACAACACAGAGGAACTCTCAATGAAAGCACCAATGTCGGTGTCAAAACCGGCGGATCTCGGGTAGGGGGTCCCGAACTGTGCGTCTAGGCGGATGGTAACAGGAGACAAGGGACACGATGTTTTTACCCAGGTTCGGGCCCTCTCGATGGAGGTAAAACCCTACTCCTGCTTGATTAATATTGATGATATGGGTAGTACAAGAGTAGATCTACCACGAGATCGGAGTGGCTAAACCCTAGAATCTAGCCTATGGTATGATTGTTGTTCGTCCTACGGACTAAAACTCTCCGGTTTATATAGACACCGGAGAGGGCTAGGGTTACATAGAGTCGGTTACAATGGGAGGAGATCTTCATATCGTATCGCCAAGCTTGCCTTCCACGCCAAGGAAAGTCCCATCCGAACACGGGACAGAGTCTTCAATCTTGTATCTTCATAGTCCGGGAGTCCGGCCAAAGGTCTTAGTCCGGCCATCCGGACACCCCTAATCCAGGACTCCCTCACCTATGCTGTCGTAGAAGTGTTCCATGACATTACCAAAATTATCATCATGGAAGTGTCCACTTCAATGACAATAAATCGCGCATCATGGAAGTGCTTTCGTCAAGGGTGACTGACACGTGGCATCCACCGTAACAGGTCACCACTAAGCTATCAGGTCTGGTTTTGGATCTGATAACCCGCTAACAGCCCGGACCAATGGGGATTTTCCATGTGTAAATTTCTCATTGGCCAGAGGAACCACGTGTCAGCTCACTGTTGGGACAGATGGCATCAGCTCATTGGACCGAAGGCGCCTATGATACGTCGACACGTGTCACGACCCAACAGAGGCCCATTCCGGTGAAAAGGCCGCCCATTTGACTTGGTCAAAAGGTAGCGGGCCGGCCCACGGAAAGCCTGTTGATGGCCTGTTCGCATATAGCCCATTTACAGCCCGCAAAGTCACGGCCCGTTACGACCTATCCGAATTAGGCCCAGTAGCCTCATCTAGGCCGTCCAATATGATTCTAGGTCGTTGTAACTTCCGGCCCATGTATGGCCCATGATGTCTTTCGGCCCATATGATCCCTTTATAACTCTTGGCCCATTAACGGTTGTGAGTGTCAAAACCGGCAGATCTCGGGTAGGGGGCCCAAGCTGTATGTCTGAGGATGAATGGTAACAATGAACAAAGGGACACAATGTTTACCTAGGTTCGGGCCCCCTTAAAGGAGGTAAAACCCTACATCCTGCTTGATTGTATTCGATGAGTATAGGGGTTAAAAGAGTTGATCTACCTCGAGATCGTAATGGCTAAACCCTAGATTGTCTAGCCTATGAATGTTATGATCCTATCTCCGGTCTAAGCCCTCCGGTTTATATAGACATCGGAGGGGCCTAGGGTTGTACAAAGTCGGTTTACAAGAAAGGAAACAGTGTATCCGGACACTTAATCTTGTCGTTCACGCATACAAGAGTCCTAACCGGACACGGGAGGTGGCCTTCTTCCTTTATCTTGACGGCCCATCAGTCCGGCCCATATTGAATAGACCAGATGCCCGAGGACCCCTTAGTCCAGGACTCCCTCAGTAGCCCCTGAACCAGTCTTCAATGACGATGTGTTTGGCACGCGGATTCTCTTCGGCATTGAGAGATGGGTTCCTCTCCTTGAACACCATACACCGGCTTTTCCTTTATGAAAGAGCTATATCTGACTCTGTACAATTAACACAACCCTTATTCGCGAAGGCAAAATATATAAAAAAATAGGAATAGTGTCTTTACTGACAACTTTTTTTGGCGAAGCGTCAGACTTGGCTCTTTAGTATTTTGAACCATTTTCACACTCCTCGTTTCATGTTTCGAGGTCGAGCCCCCTTGGCCCGTCTTGTCAAAACAGAGATCGCGCCCACTTATTACGGGATTCTCATTAATGGGATTTGGGTAACCCAACCGACTATGGCGCACGCTCTCATCGAGAATGGGCAAGTTTTAAGGCATAAGTGGGGGGACGGTTGGCATTTCTACTGCCTATAAGAGGGCAAAAGATTCCTCCTTTCTTCCCCACGCCTTCCTCCAGCCTCTGCCTCCCAATCTCTCAAGCTCCAGAGCCTAAAAAAAGTTCTCATCTTCCTCACCGCCACCACCTTCCCCAACCATCGCCGGCTCATGCTCCAAGAGCAAGTTGGAGGCCTCCTCCGTCATAGAGAAGGAAGTGAAGAATCTCCAGAGCGTAGGGTACCTGGCCGCAGACATTGCGCAGAGGCTCCCTGACGAGAGCCAAATCATCCCCACTTCAGAGCCCGGCGAAAGGGTTGTCTTCCTCCCCCATTTTCTTAGAGGGCTAGGATTTCCACTCCATCCCTTCGTCCGGGGCCTCATGTTCTATTATGTGCTAGATTTCCATGATCTAGCCCCGATTTTTTCCTCCACATATTGGCGTTTATCGTCGTGTGTGAGGCTCTACCCCGCATCCCACCATACTTCGGCTTATGGCTCAAAATCTTCAATGCAAAGCCGAAGGTGGTCGACGGGCAACATGCGGACTGTGCCGGGGCCATGATAAGCAAGCTGCCCAACGCCACATGGCCCAAAGGGGCCTTCATCGAGACCATCAAGGTCTGGCAGCAGGAGTGGTTCTACATCACCGAGCCACGTCGCGCCAACTGGGCAGCAATTTCGAAGTTTAGATCTGAACCCCCATGAGGCTCACTTCGTGGACCGCTAAGGGCCTCGACCGGGGGTCCTAGACGGAGGTGCAGACGCTGCAGAAGCGCATCACCAACGTGCTGGGAAAAAACGTCGGTCTCACCAATGTGGTGCAGATCATGCTCTTCCGCCGCATCCTCCCCTGCCAACACCGGGCCTCCGACATGGGAGTTCAATCTGGAGGAGCCGCGGACCCTGAAGCACTTCTTCGGCACCACACACGAAGGAATATGGAAGCTGCTCTTTAAGGCCCAAAAGAGCTGGCCCATGGAGACCGAAGATGTCGGGCTCGACATAGAGAATCCGGCCACTCCTGTAAGTATTAACCTTTCCAAAAACGTGTATGATCAATATTTTTAATCACCAGGAATCTTATCAGCTCACTTCTCCATAGGTTTGGACAACAAAGGCGAAGCAGATCAACAGTCCGGCTCCGCTGCCCGAAGACATAGTGAAAGGATCGATATGGTTGACTAGAGGGGGGGGGTGAATAGGCAACTAACAATTTTTAGACTTTTCTTTAACAATTTAAACCTTGCAATGAAATAGGTTGTCTAGATGTGCAACTACGTGGACAACCTATATGATGCAAAGACAATAAGCACACAAGCAAGTAATGGATATAGCACAAGTAAGCTTGCAAAAGTAAAGGGATAAGATAACCAAGAGTGGAGCCGGTGGAGACGAGGATGTGTTACCGAAGTTCCTTCCTTTTAAAGGGAAGTACGTCTCCGTTAGAGCGGTGTGGAGGCACAATGCTCCCCAGGAAGCCACTAGGGCCACCATAATCTCCTCACGCCCTCACACAATGCGAGATGCCGTGATTCCACTATTGGAGCCCTTGAAGGCGGCAACCGGACCTTTACAAACAAGATTGGGGCAATCTCCACAACACTTGGAGGCTCCCAACAATACCGCGAAGCTTCACCACAATGGAGTATGGCCTCGAGGTGACCTCAACCGTCTAGGGTGCTCGACACCCAAGAGTAACAAGATCCGCTAGGGATAAGTGGGGGGGAATCAAATATCCTATGGTGGAAGTGTAGATCGGGCCCTTGTCACCCAATCCCGAGCAAATCAACAAGTTTGATTGGCTAGGGAGAGAGATCGAGCGAAAATGGAGCTTGGAGCAACAATGGAGCTTAGAGAGAGAAGAGGTAGTCAAGTAGAGGTAGAAGACACCCCTTATATAGTCGTGGAAAAAATCCAACCGTTATCCACATGTTCAGCCCGCGACACATGGTACTACCGCTCCAGGGGCGCGGTACTACTGCGAGGCTGTGCGGTACTACCGTGGCTGACCATAGTACTACCGCGACAGCAGCACAGGCCGGAACTAGCCTGACAAGGGGGCAGTACTACCGCTTGCACGGTACTACCACACCCACTTGCGGTACTACCACGAGGCAGGAAGGTCACGGCCTGGGAAGGGCGCGGATGAAATAAATTACATCCGTGCCTACTTCCGCTGAACCTGAGGTGGTACAAAAATCTGACGTGGTACTACCGCTCGCGAGGCGCCGTACTACCGTTGCAGGCGCGGATGTAAAAAATTACATCCGCGCCTACTACTATGACACTACGGTACTAGGTAGGAGGGCCACGGTACTACGACTCCTAGGGAGCGGTACTACCGTGGGCCACCTCGGTACTACCGCGCTGGACGAGCGGTACTACCGTGGAGGGTGCGGATGTAAAAAATTACATCCGCCCCTACTACCGCACCGGAGCGGCACAAGGCCTGGGAGCCGTGGTACTACCGCTCCAGATGAGCGGTACTGCCGTGACACACAGCGGTACTACCGCTTGTACTTGCGGTACTACCGCAAGTACAGCAGTAGTCGTCAGATTTCCGCACAACCAAGATAACACAGGGAAGCTCCAAAATGCAAGGAAAGGAGGAACAAGTGTACGTGTTGATTCCACCCAAACCTTTCCGACGCGGACCCCCTCTTAATAGTACGGCTCTCCTACGACTCAAATCCACCAAAGAGAAACGTAGAACGACGCCGACTTCAATAGTCTCCGAGGGGCACCGAATCATCTCGTGCCTAGAGATGAAGAATCTGAGAAACTCAAGGCACACGATTAGTCCGCAAATGCATTGTCATCAATCACCAAAACACCTGAGGGATAAATATTCCCTTACAATCTCCCCCTTTTTGGTGGATTGATGACAACACGGGATTTGCATATAGATAAGATAATTTAGAGCAGAGGCAAACCCCACCTCTCTAAAATATAGACGGGCTCCCCCTAGATGTGTGCACTTCAGATGAATGCTTTGGACTGCATAGCACACAGACTAGGATCAACACTCCCCTATATTTTAGAGACCAAGGCATGATAATAAGCATAGCATAGCATAAAGATAGCACAATATAACATAAGCTCGCTAGGATAGATAGAGTGCATATGTCTTACACCATACGAAGTAAAGCTACCGAGGTTCAAACAAGAAAGCAGCAAATAGTTCAAACGAGAAAGCAGCAAACACACGACACACTTGCAAATCCCTACACTCTCTCCCCCTTTGGCATCGAGACGCCAAAAAGGCAGAGAGGACACCTACACACAAGATGTGGCTCAAGCAGAGAACTCGTCCCAAGCCTCTCCATCGGTCTCCTCGGCAGCAGGGATGGTCTCCTCGACATCCTCCTCAGACTCAGTCCACCTGTAGCCCTACTTCTCCATCCACTCGGCCTCTGGAGTGATGTGCTCCTCAGACCCGCTAGACACTGCCTCACCATAGAGCTGCAAGATCTTGTTGTCCTGACAACGACTCTCCTTGGACGCCACGTGAGTCCTGTACTGCCCCTTGGCTTGCATGCAGAAAAGAGTCTTCATCTTGTCCTTCAGCTTCTTGGCCCATGATGGCATAGTGGCACTCTGGGAAGGCCTAGCAGCACGTCCCTCAGCAACATCCTCGGCGCCAGCATCCTCCTCATCAACAGCAGCCCTAGCAGCGGTCGCCTCGGCACGAGTAGTGGTGTTGGCCCAGTTGGATTTGATACGCAGGCAGATGGGCTGATGGCGAACCCAGTCTGGAGCAAGAAACTCCTCATCAGGGAACATCTTCTCCCAAGTCTTCGAAATCAGCAGAAACAGATAGGGCCCATAGATAGGCACCTTGCGGTTGAACACTGCAAACCGGAGCTCACACCACATGATGTGTGAGACATCAAGTGGCTGAGACTAAGACGAACGAGCCTCCTCGCAGATGAGCATCATGTCCACCATATAGGCATGAACCTTGTCTTTGTCACTGATGAGAGGGAACAAGGAGTTGTGGAAGATGCGATACATGATATCCAGAAAAGAGTTGAGCACCAAAGTTGTCTTGCCATTGGCGAGAGCCTTCTCAACCATGAATGGTGCAAGCCTGTCCTTGTTGGCAGACTCAGCATTGGCATGGGGGCGAACACCCACTGGAGAGTTGAGCCCATCATCAGGAACCTGGAGAAGATCCATGAACTCCTTCTAGGTAGCAGACAACTTACGGCCATTGGTCATCCAGGTCATCCTCCGTTCCTCATCGGAGTGAAAGTAGACTGAGGCAAAGAACTGACAGATGAGCTCAGGGTCATAGTCGAGGTGGAAGGTTAACACATGCTCAATGCCAAACTGCTCCACCAAGTCCAGAGCCTCTCCAAAGTAGTCACGGAACTTGTCCTTCCTCATGTGATGCATATCAATCCACTTCACCTCCACATAGGTATTCTGCTTGTTCTTGATGACATCCAGATAGATGTTGGTCTGTTGCTTGTTCCAGAATAGCTCACAACCTCTGATAGTGGAACGCGGGTGCACATAAGGGTGAAGCTGCCTGAGACGGACATAATTAGCTTGGGCTATCTCATCCATGCCCTTAGAGGGCTCCTTGTGCTTGCTAGCTGAGTGCTTGACATTGCGCTTGGAGGCAGACGAGCCCTCTGGAACTTCACCTGGGTTGCGCAGACGTTTGGAGCCAGTGTCACGACTGGGGTTGGACCGACAAGAGCCACCACCTGAGACACACACACGCAAAACACCAAAGACATGAAAAGATCAATGCAAAGGCCACGAAAAAGCACAAGAAACACATAGAAGGCATACGAGAAAGTTGGCATGCGATAGATGAGAGCCACGGTAGAACTGCCACTATCTGCGAAATCTTGCTCATGCCTTAACTCGCGAAATCTTGCTTCATCCAAGGGCTTCGTGAAAATATCTGCAAGGTTATCATGAGTGTTGACATACTTGAGCTCGATCTCCCCTCGCCTAATGTGATCCCGGATGAAGTGATACCGAATCTCAATGTGCTTTGTCTTGAAGTGTTGTACCGGGTTGAGAGAAATCTTGATGGCACTTTCATTATCACACCAAAGAGGCACTTTGTCACAAATGACACCGTACTCCTTTAAAGTTTGCCTAATCCATTGGAGTTGAGCACAACAACTACCGGCCACCACATACTCCGCTTCGGTGGACGAGAGAGACACACAACTTTGCTTCTTGGAAGACCAACTTACCAAAGAGCAACCAAGAAATTGGCACCCTCCGGAAGTGGACTTCCTATCCACTTTGTCCCCCGCCCAATCGGAATCCGTGAAACCTTCAAGCTTGAAATTTGCTCCTCTTGGGTACCATAAGCCAAAGTTTGGGGTATGAGCCAAATATCGAAAGATTCTCTTGACTGCCACATAGTGACTTTCCTTTGGTGCGGCTTGAAACCGTGCACACATCCCCACACTCAACATGATATCCGGTCTAGATGCACAAAGGTAAAGCAAGGAGCCAATCATGGAGCGATATACCTTTTGATCCACCGCTTTACCATTGGGATCGATGTCAAGTTGGCACTTGGTAGGCATTGGTGTAGAAGCCGGCTTGACATCACTTAGCTTGAATCTTTTAAGCATGTCTTGAGTGTATTTGGCTTGGTTGATGAAGGTTCCTTCTCTTTGTTGTTTGATGTCAAAACCAAGGAAGAACTTCAACTCTCCCATCGAAGACATCTTGAACTTGGAGGTGATGAGAGCGGCAAATTCCTCATTGAAAGCTTTGTTAGGAGAACCAAAGATAATATCATCAACATATAGTTGGCATACAAACAACTCCCCTTTGACCTTAGTAAAAAGAGTGGGATCGATTTGTCCTACTTCAAATCCACGATCCTGTAGCAACTCGGTAAGGTGGTCATACCACGCACGTGGGGCTTGTTTAAGGCCATAGAGTGCCTTATCGAGTTGATACACATGATCCAGGAAGAAGGGGTCCTCGAACCCGGGGGGTTGCTTGACATAAACCAACTCATTAATGGGACCATTAAGAAAAGCACTTTTCACATCAATTTGTTGCAACTTAAAGTTGTGATGGGAAGCATAAGCAATCAACAAACGAATGGATTCAAGACGAGCAACGGGAGCAAAGGTTTCACCGTAGTCGATGCCCTCGACTTGGGAGTAGCCTTGTGCTACCAATCTTGCCTTGTTGCGAATGATGTTCCCATGAGCATCTTGCTTGTTTTTGAAGATCCACTTTGTTCCAATGACCTTGTGGTTCCCCGAAGGTCTTGGCACCAATCTCCACACCTTGTTGTACTCGAAGTTGTTGAGTTCTTCATGCATGGCATTGAGCCAATCTGAGTCTTCGAGCGCCTCATAAACCTTTTGGGGTTCAACACAAGAGACAAACGCATGATGTTCACAATAGTTAGCTAATTCTCTACGAGTGCTTACCCCCTTTATTAGGCTTCCAACCACGTTTTCCATGAGATGGCCTTGGGTAGTGAGTTTGGAAGCAATCTTCGCGGCACGACACTCTAATTCCTCCTTGGGTGTGGAAGGAGGAAGGTTAACTTGATCATCTTGAGCACCGTCTTGAGCTTGCTCATGATCTTGAACTTTCTTGAGGGGGAGAACTTGACCTTGGGCATCATTTAGAGGTTCACCACCATCTTGAGGTTGATCTTGCCCTTGGTATTGTTCATGAAGGTGAGGGCCTTCACTTTGTTCTTCGGAAGCGTGTGGGTCTTGGGAGGTGATGGCTCCACTTGAGTGGAGCATTGTCCTTCTCCTTCGGCCACAAGGGGTTCCTCAATGGGTAGGATATGACCAATACCCATTCTTCTTATGGCTTGGGGAGGAATTTCATCACCTACATCACAAGTACCACTTTGCTCCACTTGGGAGCCGTTATTTTCATCAAACTCTACGTTACACATCTCATCAATGAGTTCGTTGGACTTGTTGAGAACACGGTAAGCATGAGAGTTTGTAGCATAACCAACAAATATGCCCTCATGAGCTCTAGCTTCGAATTTAGACAAACGAACACCTTTCTTGAGAATGAAACACTTACACCCGAACACCCGGAAGTACTTGAGATTGGGCTTGTTCCCGATGAGTATCTCATACGGAGTCTTGTTCAAGCCTTTGCGGAGATAGAGCCGATTGGATGCATGACAAGCTGTGTTGATGGCTTCGGCCCAGAAGTTGTATGGAGACTTGAAATCCGCCATCATGGTCCTTGCCGCATCCATCAACATCCGGTTCTTCCTCTCCGCAACACCATTTTGTTGAGGGGTATATGGTGCAGAATATTGATGCTTGATCCCTTCATCACTAAGAAACTCATCCAAGGTGTAGTTCTTGAACTCGGTGCTGTTGTCACTTCTTATTGTCAAGATCTTTGCATTGTGTTGACATTGAGCTTCATTTGCAAAGTCGATGATGGTTTGTTGAGTCTCACTCTTCCTCTTCAAGAAGTATACCCAAGTGTATCTTGAATAATCATCCACTATCACCAAGCAATACTTTCTACCCCCAAGACTATCAAAGGATGGGGGCCCAAAGAGGTCCATGTGGAGGAGCTCCAAGGGTCTCTTCGAGTAGATGATAGTCGTGGGAGGGTGAGCCGTCTCATGAAGTTTTCCTTCGATACAAGCACTGCAAACACGATCTTTGGCAAAACTAACATTCGTTAGTCCATGAACATGGTCCCCCTTGAGAAGACTTTGCAAAGATCTCATATTGACATGGGTTAAACGGCGATGCCAAAGCCATCCCACATCAACTTTAGCCATTAGGCATGTCGCGGTCTTAGTGGGTTGCTCCGAGAAGTTAACCACATAGAGACCATTCTCGACATGCCCAACAAAGGCTACTTTAAGAGTCTTGCTCCACAAGAGGGCCACGGTATGAATATCAAATAAGGTGGCAAAACCCATGAGTGCGAGTTAACGAACGAAAAGTAAATTGAACGCAAGGGACTCAACAAGCATGACTTTCTCGATCGTTAGATCATGAGAAATGACAACCTTGCCAAGACCCAATACCTTAGAATGTGAGGCATCACCCTATTCGACATTGGTGGGCACAGATGGGATCTTGTGCTAGACCACCACCAAGTCCTTGCTCCCGGTCATATGATTTGTTGCTCCACTATCGAGCAACCATGATCCCCCACCGGAAGCAAACACCTACAAGAGATTAATGCTTGGTTTTAGGTACCCATTGAGTAATGGGTCCTTTGATGTTAGTAACAAGGGTCTTAGGAACCCAAATGGACCATTCAATGTACTCATAAGGAGAACCAACAAATTTAGCATAAACATGTCCATCACTAGCACGGCACAACACATAAGAGGGGTTAAAGTCGCCGACTTTGTTGGGAGAGATGGCGTTGTGGTCTTTGGCTTCACCACTCTTCCCATTGTTCTTCTTCTCCTTAGGAGCACCTTCTCCCTCCTTCACAAAGGTTTGCATGAGCGGAGGAGGTCGATTGGTCTTGCTCTTCTTCTCCTTGTTCTTCTTCTTGTTCTTGGACTTGGGTGCGAACCCAACTCATTCCTTGCCCACAACTTCCTTTTGATTGCTCAAAAGGTCATTTAGGTTCTTCTCGCCTTGTATGCATGACACAAGACCTTTCTCGAGTTGTTCCTTCAACTTGGCATTTTCCTCCACAAGATGCACATGCTCACAACATGGGTTAGTTGCATTTGCATTATCAATTAAGACCATGTGAGGAAATGTGGCCTTTTCCTTGGTTAGCTTAACTTGGAGTTGAGCATGAGACTCCTTGAGGGTGGCATGAGCACCTTTCAAGACCTGGTGGGCCTTGTCAAGTACATCAAACTCCTCCGTGAGTCTAACATGATCAACCCCAAGTTTAGCCTTCTCGGAAGCTAGAACATGAGACACAACAAGAGCATGATCAAGATCTTTCTTTAGTTTAGCATGACCATCGTTGTGTGACTCCTCAAGAGCCAAATGATGCCCACGCTCTTCCTCAAGAGCATTAGAGAGATCCGATATCTCATCGGCATAGTCACGACTATGACTTTCCATCTTAGTGATGGTTTCTTCATGAGCCTCGATCATGTCATTGGCTTCACCAAGTTGTTCCAAGAGAGCAACGAAATGCTTCTTGGATTTGCCCTTGAGCTTACTCATGAAGGACTCAAATTCATTGATCTCCTCATTAGACCCCTTACCATTATCAAAGTCATCCGTTGAAGGAGGGTTAGGAATAATGGTGGTTTTGATGTTGGGGGTTACCTTGTTGGTGGCCTTAGCCATGAGGCACTTGGCGGTGATGTTCTCGTTAGGTGCATCGAAGAGAGACACCCGAGGAGTTGTGACAATGGCAACGGATGCCATGGCCATTGTTTCACCATCTTCATCATCATCGTCATCCTCACGGTATTCTTCTTGAACCACCAACCCGCGAGAAGGAGTCTTCTTGGTGAAGTTGTTCTTGTTGGGGAAGGACTTGGCTTTGTCTTTTTGAATGAACTTTCCACCATTGTCTTCCCGCTTCTCGTATGGACAATCCGCAACGAAATGGCTAACATTGCCACAGTTGAAACAAGTTCTAACTCGTTTCTTCCCCTTGAGGCCACTTGAGTTGTTCTTGTTGAAGTTGGGTATTGTAGTCTTCTTACTCCAAAACTGTCTTGAGGTAAGAGCCATGTGCTCATGATAATCATACTTCGTGTCCTCGGGGTTGCTCTCCTCATCTTCCTCTTCTTCTTCTTCTTCCACACTAACCTTGGCATTCAAGGCAAGATTGGGCTTCTTTGCCCTTTGGGAACGGAGCACCGCATTGTCGGCGGTCTTGTCCAAGATGCTCATTGCAACAAACTCATCCAACACTTCACTAGAGGTCATGGAGTGGAAGTCCGGTCTTTGGCGAATGACGGAGGACATGGCCTTGTTGTAGGGCATCATGGCCTTGAGGAACTTGCGCTTGATCCAGTTGTCATCTGTGTCCTTGCTTCCATGATCTCGGAGTGCGACCGCGAGTTTGATCACTCTTCAAAAGAGCTCACGAGGTTCTTCATCCTCTTTCATTGCAAACTCATCGGCTTCATCTTGCACCACTTCATAGTTGGAGCGTTGAATGCTAGCACTTCCTCGATAGAGACGCTCGACACATTTCCATGCTTATTTAGCCATGGCATGAGGTCGAAGATGAGGGAGATCTTCGGGAAGGATTGCATCTTGGATGATGAAGAGAGCACTTTCATTGAATTGATTGTCCACTTCTTCTCGAGGGGTGAAGTTGCTTGGATCATGAGGATAGAAACCTTCTTCAATAATTCTCCAAAGGTTAGTGTTCACATGTTTTAAGTGACGCTTGAAGCGATAGAGCCAAGCATCAAAATCTTCATTTTTCACATATTTAGGAGGAGGACCGGCATGATTCAAATGAGTAGAGGGGATCGGTCCTCTATACACCGGGGGTTCCACATTGGCAAAGATGCCAGTGCCATTTCTACCACTAGTAGACGGACTCTTTTCACTATTAGCTTCCCCCTTGTCGGGGTTAGCATCCGTCACCTTGTTAATGGGATCACCCACTTTCATTGGCGAGGTAGATAGTTTGAGTCCCTCTAGGAATTCAGAAAACATGCTTTTAACCTCGGCCGTCATGGAGGTTTTCAATGTGTCTAAAGCCACATTGAATTCCTCATGAGAGACCGAGGTTCCCCCTTCGGCCGAAGACGAGACGGGATTCACATCGGAGTGCTCCTCCGCACCGTCGTTGTTGTCAACCATACTCTTCGGACGGCAAAGTCCTTAATAAAGAGACGAGGCTCTGATACCAATTGAAAGGATCGATATGGTTGACTAGAGGGGGGGGGGGTGAATAGGCAACTAACAATTTTTAGACTTTTCTTTAACAATTTAAACATTGCAATGAAATAGGTTGTCAAGATGTGCAACTACGTGGACAACCTATATGATGCAAAGACAATAAGCACACAAGCAAGCAATGGATATAACACAAGTAAGCTTGCAAAAGTAAAGGGATAAAATAACCAAGAGTGGAGCCGGTGGAGACGAGGATGTGTTACCGAAGTTCCTTCCTTTTAAAGGGAAGTATGTCTCCGTTAGAGCGGTGTGGAGGCACAATGCTCCCCAAGAAGCCACTAGGGCCACCGTAATCTCCTCACGCCCTCAGACAATGTGAGATGTCGTGATTCCACTATTGGAGCCCTTGAAGGCGGCAACCGGACCTTTACAAACAAGATTGGGGCAATCTCCACAACACTTGGAGGCTCCCAACAATACCGCGAAGCTTCACCACAATGGAGTATGGCTTCGAGGTGACCTCAACCGTCTAGGGTGCTCAACACCCAAGAGTAACAAGATCCGCTAGGGATAAGTGGGGGGGGGAATCAAATATCCTGTGGTGGAAGTGTAGATCGGGCCCTTGTCACCTAATCTCGAGCAAATCAACAAGTTTGATTGGCTAGGGAGAGAGATCGAGCGAAAATGGAGCTTGGAGCAACAATGGAGCTTAGAGAGAGAAGAGGTAGTCAACTAGAGGTAGAAGACACCCCTTATATAGTCGTGGAAAAAATCCAACCGTTATCCACATGTTCAGCCCGCGACACACGGTACTACCGCTCCAGGGGCGCAGTACTACCGCGAGGCTGTGCGGTACTACCGTGGCTGACCACAATACTACCGCGACAGCAGCACAGGCCGGAACTAGCCTGACAAGGGGGCAGTACTACCGCTTGCGCGGTACTACCGCACCCACTTGCGGTACTACCGCGAGGCAGGAAGGTCACGACCTGGGAAGGGCACAGATGAAATAAATTACATCCGTGCCTACTTCCGTTGAACCTGAGGTGGTACAAAAATCCGACGCGGTACTACCGCTCGCGAGGCGCGCTACTACCGTTGCAGGCGCGGATGTAAAAAATTACATCCGCGCCTACTACCGTGACACTACGGTACTAGGTAGGAGGGCCACGGTACTACGACTCCTAGGGAGCGGTACTACCGTGGGCCACCTCGGTACTACCGCGCTGGACGAGCGGTACTACCGTGGAGGGCGCGGATGTAAAAAATTACATCCGCCCCTACTACCGCACCGGAGCGGCACAAGGCCTGGGAGCCGCGGTACTACCGCTCCATATGAGCGGTACTACCGTGACACACAGCGGTACTACCGCTTGTACTTGCGGTACTACCGCAAGTACAGCAGTAGTCGTCAGATTTCCGCACAACCAAGATAACACAGGGAAGCTCCAAAATGCGGGGAAAGGAGGAACAAGTGTACGTGTTGATTCCACCCAAACCTTTCCGACGCGGACCCCCTCTTAATAGTACGGCTCTCCTATGACTCAAATCCACCAAAGAGAAACGTAGAACAACACCGACTTCAATAGTCTCCGAGGGGCACCGAATCGTCTCATGCCTAGAGATGAAGAATCTGAGAAACTCAAGGCACATGATTAGTCCGCAAATGCATTGTCATCAATCACCAAAACACCTGAGGGATAAATATGCCCTTACACATAGCTACGGCCCAGATAACGAAGATGCTGGTTCTGGCGCCCTACCAGGCGCCAGAGAAGAAGGGCAAGGAGCCCCAGGGTGGTCCCCGCCGCAGAGGCCCTTCGAACACTGTGTCCGGAGAGACCGAGATCGTCTCCTCTCATGAGGGAGATGAGGAACAAGAGGAGGAGGAGGAAAAGGAGGAGGAGGTGGCGGAAAGCGAGTCCCCCCGCAAGTTGAGGAGGAAGAAGAGGACAACCTCCGAAAACCCGGAGGGGGCGACGCCAAAGAGGGGGAAGATTACTCTCTTGGTCAGTTCGGATTCAGAGTCCAAACACATCCCCAAGAGGGCCCCCAGCGCGAAGCCCCTGGCCGATTCGTAAGTATCCGAAATTTTACTCTTTAGCTTCCGCTTGCCTACCTTTGTTATGTAAGCTATATTATCATTTTGTTTTCAGTCCTCCTCATGATATTCCTAATGCCCCATCGTCATCGGGGAACTCTCTAGCGTCGGAGGAGGCAGAGACTCTCGTGCCGTCGCGAGCCCCCTCGCCTACTGCCATGGAGGACAGCGAGGTGTCACCCCAAAGGACTCCTCCTGGCCGAGGAGGGCCGGACGAGGGCGTCGAAAAGGCGCCTGAGGTTAACACCTCGATCGCTGAAGACTTGGGGGAAGCGAACCCCATGACAACGGGGAGCCCCAATAGTCCGGACCCCCGTTGCACACCATTCGGGAGACCAATACGGCTCCGGAAAGGGATGTGCAGCCCCCTTTGACACAGGGGGGAGCAACAGCTCCCGCAGCGGCCCCCGTTAATCCGGAGGCTGCTGATGCTCTGGAGGAGGCGCTGCAACGCGCTTCCATCATGGAGGAGCACCACACCCTAATGGGTGCGGTTATGGAAAAGATTTAGTCTGTGAAAAGCGGACTGAACGAAGCCTTCAATAGCCTATTGACGGGCTTTGAGGTATGCGATGTAATCCTCTAACAGGTTTTTTTACATGGAAGGATGAACCCATGTATAAACAGTAGCCCCCGAGACTCCGTCCGGAATAGAACAATCCGGAGACAGGATCCCTAAGCGAAGTTACTAATATACTGTGCTAATGTATGTGATAGGCATCCATGTTGGTGGAAACTGCCTGTGCCGTAGAGGTTTCCGAGCTCAGTCAGAAGCTTTAATTGGCCGATGAGGAGCTCGACCGCGTCAACAAGCAGTTTGATGAAACGCAAGGTATGCGGAACTTATATATCATAAGTAATATATGTATTGAGTATTTTAACTTATTTGATTTTGTGATTATGATCACAGTTGGCGCGGCCGAGGTTGAATCCCTCAAGAGTGCGCTTGCCCAAGCCCGGAAGAAGGCGGAGGTGAACAGGGCAGTGCTACATCTTGAGCTTGCGCTGGTTTTCCTTGAAGAGGAAAGGGTGATGCAACAATAGTAGCGTAAGTATTTCCCTCAGTTTTTGAGAACCAAGGAGCAATCCAGTAGGAGGCTCCTCAAAAGTCCCACGCACCTACACAAACAAACAAAGAACTCGCAACCAACGCAATAAAGGGGTTGTCAATCCCTTCACGACCACTTGTGAAAGTGAGAACTGATAGAGATAGTATGATCAGATAAATATTTTTTTTGGTATTTTATAATATAGATTGGAAAAGTAAAGATGCAAATAAAAGTAGATTGAAAGCTTATATGATAAAAGATAGATCCGGGGCCATAGGTTTCACTAGTGGCTTCTCTCAAGATAGCATAAGTATTACGGTGGGTGAACAAATTACTGTCGAGCAATTGATAGAAAAGTGAATACTTATGAGATTATCTAGGCATGATCATGTATATAGGCATCCCGTCTGCGACAAGTAGACCGACTCCTACCTGCATCTACTACTATTACTCCACACATCGACCGCTATCCAGCATGCATCTAGAGTATTAAGTTCATAAGAACAGAGTAACGCATTAAGAAAGATGACATGATGTAGAGGGATAAACTCAAGCAATATGATATAAACCCCATCTTTTTATCCTCGATGGCAACAATACAATACGTGCTTTGTAACCCCTATTGTCACTGGGTAAGGACACCGCAAGATTGAACCCAAAGCTAAGCACTTCTCCCATTGCAAGAAAGATTAATCTAGTAGGCCAAACCAAACTGATAATTCGAAGAGACTTGCAAAGATAACTCAATCATACATAAAAGAATATAGAGGAGATTCAAATATTTCTCATAGATAAACTTTATCATAAGCCCATGATACGTCTCCAACGTATCTATAATTTATGAAGCATTCATGCTATATTATTATCTGTTTTGAATGATTACGGGTTTTATTATACACTTTTATATTACTTTTGGGACTAACCTATTAACCGGAGGCCCAACCCATATTGCTGTTTTATTGCCTATTTTAGTATTTCGAAGAAAAGGAATATCAAATTGAGTCCAAACGGAATGAAACCTTCGGGAGCATGATTTTTGGAAAAGATATGATCCGTGAGACTTGGAGTTCAAGCCAGGGAAGGCTCGAGGAAGCCAGGAGATAGGAGGGTGCGCCCACCCCCCTGGGCGCGCCCCCTGTCTCCTGGGCCCCTCGAGGCTCCCCCGACCGACTTCTTTCGCCTATATAAGTCCACGTACCCTAAAAACATCGAAAAGGAAGATAGATCGGGAGTTCCGCCGCCGCAAGCCTCTGTAGCCACCAAAAACCTCTCGGGAGCCCGTTCCGGCACCCTGCCGGAGGGGGGATCCCACACCGGTGGCCATCTTCATCATCCCGGAGCTATCCATGACGAGGAGGGAGTAGTTCAACCTCGGGGCTGAGGGTATGTACCAGTAGCTATGTGTTTGATCTCTCTCTCTCTCGTGTTCTCTCTATGGCACGATCTTGATGTATCGCGAGCTTTGCTATTATAGTTGGATCTTATGATGTTTCTCCCCCCTCTACTCTCTTGTGATGAATTGAGTTTTCCCTTTGAAGTTATCTTATCGGATTGAGTCTTTAAGGATTTGAGAACACTTGATGTATGTCTTGCCGTGCTTATCTGTGGTGACAATGGAATATTCACGTGATCCACTTGATGTATGTTTTGGTGATCAAATTGTGGGTTCCGTGACCTTGGGAATCTATGCATAGGGGTTGGCACACGTTTTTGTCTTGACTTTCCGGTACAAACTTTGGGGCACTCTTTGAAGTACTTTGTGTTGGTTGAATAGATGAATCTGTGATTGTGTGATGCATAGCATATAATCATGCCCACGGATACTTGAGGTGACAATGGAGTATCTAGGTGACATTAGGGTTTTGGTTGATTTGTGTCTTAAGGTATTATTCTAGTATGAACTCTTGAATAGATTGATCTGAAAGAATAACTTTGAGGTGGTTTCATACCCTACCATAATCTCTTCGTATGTTCTCCGCTATTAGTGTCTTTGGAGTGACTCTTTGTTGCATGTTGAGGGATTGCTATATGATCTATCTATGTTATTATTGTTGAGAGAACTTGCACTAGTGAAAGTATGAACCCTAGGCCTTGTTTCCTAGCATTGCAATACCGTTTACGCTTACTTTTATCATTAGTTACCTTACTTTTTTTTTATATTTTCAGATTACAAAAACCCATATCTACTATCCATATTGCACTTGTATCACCATCTCTTCGCCGAACTAGTGCACCTATACAATTTACCATTGTATTGGGTGTGTTGGGGACACAAGAGACTCTTTGTTATTTGGTTGCAGGGTTGTTTGAGAGAGACCATCTTCATCCTACGCCTCCCACGGATTGATAAACCTTAGGTCATCCACTTGAGGGAAATTTGCTACTGTCCTACAAACCTGTGCACTTGCAGGCCCAACAACGTCTACAAGAAGAAGGTTGAGTAGTAGACATCAAGCTCTTTTCTGGCGCCGTTGCCGGGGAGGTGAGTGCTTGAAGGTATATCTTTAGATCTTGCAATCGAATCTTTTTGTTTCTTGTTTTATCACTAGTTTAGTTTATAAAAGAAAACTACAAAAAAATGGAATTGAGTTTGTCTCGTACGCTTCATCTTTTTAATATCTTTCGTGAGAATGATGGAAAGGAAAATTGTGCTCAAGTGCTAGAAAAAGAATGCATTAAAATGTTTGGTACTAGATCTTTGTATGATGAGCATGATTGCAGTGTTGTTAGTATGAATTCCTTGAATATCCATGATGCTAATGATATGCAAAGCCACAAGCTTGGGGAAGCTATGTTTGATGAAGATGATATTTTTAGTCCCCCAAGTTTTGATGAGCAAATTTATTATGATGAAAGCATGCCTCCTATTTATGATGATTATATTGATGAAAGTGAGTTTGGAAGAGTGTCAACTTTAGGAAGTAGTGATCCCACTATTTTGGAGGATGTTGAATCTTATTGTGATGAATATGAAAGTGGATTTGGAAGACTGTCAACTTTATTTAGTGATGATTCCACTATTTCGGAAGAGGTTCCAATTGATTATGAGAACAAAGTTGCTATCTATGATGATTATTGTGATGACTTGTATGCTATTAGAATAATGATAACCATGAAACTTGTCATCATGATTTTAGTTTTCAATTGGATTATGCCTCACATGATAATTATTTTGTTGAGTTTGCTCCCACTACTATTCATGAGAAGAAATTTGCTTATGTGGAGAGTAATAAAAATTCTATGCTAGTAGATCATGAAAAGAATGCTTTAGGTGCTGGTTATATTGTTGAATTCATTCATAATGCTACTGAGAATTATTATGAGGGAGGAACATATGCTTGTAGGAATTGCAATAATATCAAGTTTCCTCTCTATGTGTTAAATTTTTTGAAGCTATGCTTGTTTTGCCTTCCTATGCTAGTTGATTATTGTGCCCATAAGTTGTTTTCTCACAAAATCCCTATGCATAGGAAGTGGGTTAGAATTAAATGTGCTAGTCATATTCTTCATGATGCTCTCTTTATGTTTCAATTCTTATCTTTTATGTGAGCATCATTTCATCATGCCTAGCTAGGGGCGTTAAACGATAGCGCTTGTTGGGAGGCAACCCAACTTTACTTTTGTTACTTGATTTTTTTTCCTGTTTAGTAATAAATAATTCATCTAGACTCTGGTTATATGTGGTTTCATGTTTTAATTAGTGTTTGTGCCAAGTAGAACCTTTGGGAAGACTTGGGTGAAGTCTATACGATCTTGCTGTAAAAAACAGAAACTTTGCGCTCACGAGATTAGCTGCCATTTTTTACTGGTGAGTGATTTTAGGTTGATTATTTTTGCATATGATTAATAGACAAATTACTCAGGTCCACCAATTTATTTCAGAATTATTTGAGTTCCATAAGTATACGTTTGATACAGATTACTACGGACTGTTCTGTTTTTGACAGATTCTGTTTTCTATGTGTTGTTTGCTTATTTTGATGAATCTATGAGTAGTATCGGAGGGTATGAACCATAGATAAGTTATAATCAGTAGATACTACACTAATATGAATTTATAATGAGTTCACAATAGTACCTAAGTGGTGATTTATTTTCTTGTACTAACGGAGCTTACGAGTTTTGTGTTGAGTTTTGTGTGGTTGAAGTTTTCAAGTTTTGGGTAAGGATTCGACTGACTATGGAATAAGGAGTGGCAAGAGCCTAAGCTTGGGTATGCCCAAGGCACCCCAAGGTAATATTCAAGGACAACCAAGAGCCTAAGCTTGGGGATTCCCCGGAAGGAATCCCCTCTTTCGTCTTTGTTCATCGGTAACTTTACTTGGAGCTATGTTTTTATTCATCGCATGATATGTGTTTTGCTTGGAGTGTCATTTTATTTTGTCAGTATTTGCTTGCTGTTATTTATAATAATGTTTTTGCATCTATATTTTTAATAAAAATGTCAAGGATAGCCTTTACCATGCTTATTTTGCTAGTATACATGTTGCTGTTTGAAAACAGAAAGTTTACCACTGTTGCAAAAATTCCCTAGAAAAGTCAGAGAATGATATAATGTTGAAACTTTTTGCATATTGAGATCTGATAAATCTTCTACAGCGTAGTATTTTTTTCAAAAAGTTTGGAGTTAGGAAAGTATTGATACTCTTGCACTCTTTACAGACTGTACTGTTTTGGCAGATTGCTGTTATGTTTGCATTGTTTGCATATGTTTGCTTGTTTAATGATTCTATTTGAGGGTAGGAGTATTAAGTATTCAGAGGCATTTAGTATGCAATGAGGAATAATAATTTTACTGATTTGTTATAGTAGAAAATGATAAGGTTTTGCATTGGTTTATACTAACCTATCTCACGAGTTCTTGTTGAGTTTGGTGTGGATGAAGCTTTTGATAAAAAGAGAAACCATGATATGAGAGGAATTAAGGAGACACAAAAGTTCAATCTTGGGGATGCCCAAGGCACCCCAAGATAATATTTCAAGAAGTCTCAAGCATCTAAGCTTGGGGATGCCCCGTTAGGCATCCCACCTTTCTTCTTCAACAAATATTGGTTAGTATCGGTTGAACCTAAGTTTTTGCTTCTTCACATGAGTTGTGCTATCCTTGCAATGTCATTTTATTTTGCTTTGCTTTCTGTTTGAATAAAATACCAAGATATGAAATTCTTAAATGAGATAGAGTCTTCACATAGTTACATAATTATTTAACTACTCATTGATCTTCACTTATATCTTTTTTGTGTAGTTTTTCATTACTCGTGTGCTTCACTTATGTCCTATGAGTAAATGGTTTGAATGAGTTGAATGTCATAAATCTTAAATTATATATTTTTCATATGCTTACCCCGTTGGGAGTAATGACTTCACATCTAAGAAGTAGAGGTAGTAAGTTTATTTAAGGTTAGCAAGCACTGTATTGGTCATTTGAACAATCCATGAAAGAATGTTGAAGGAAGAGAGATTTCACATATAAATATACTATCCTAGACATCTTTTATAATTGTGAGCACTCATTAAGTATGACATGGTAAAGAGTTGATGTTGGACAAGGAAGATAATGTAATGGGTTATGTTTTCTCACATCTCAGTTAAAGTATATTGTCATGGATCATTCAAACATGTTGAGCTTGCCTTTTCCCCTCATGCTAGCCAAAATTCCTTGCAGCAAGTAGAGATACTACTTGTGCTTCCAAATATCCTTAAACCCAGTTCTTGCCATGAGTGTCCACCGTACCTACCTATATGCGGTATTTACCTGCCGTTCCAAGTAAATTTGCATGTGCCAAACTCTAAACCTCCAAACAATAATCTATTTTGTATGCCCGAATCGCTCATGTAGCGACTAGGGACTGTCAGTATCTTCCATGCTAGGAGGGTTATTCTCAAGATGAGTGGACTCCGCGAATCATTCACGAGAAAAATGGCTGGTAACCGGGATGCCCAGTCCCATGATCAAAAGATCAAAATCAAATAAAAATAATTAAAACAAAACTCCCCCAGGTTTGATGTTAGTTGGAGGCACCCGTTGTTTCGGGCAAGCCATGGATTGATGATTGTTGGTGGAGGGGGAGTAAAAACTTTTACCATTCTGTTTGGGAACCGCCTATAATGTATGTAGTATGGAAGATATTGGGAACTCTTGGTGGTTATGTTGACAATGAGATCATACCTCTCAAAATTATTTATCTCTGTTTCAAAATTGAGCTCTGGCACCTCTGCAAATCCATGCTTCCCTCTGCGAAGGGCCTATCTTTTACTTTATGTCTTTTACTTTATGCAAGAGTCAAGGTGATCTTCACCTTTCCCTTTTTCATTTTATCCTTTGGCAAGCACCTCGTGCTGGAAAGATCCAATTGGATGTAAGTTAGCATGAAATGTTATTGTTGACATCACCCAAAGGTGAATACGTTGGGAGGCAACACTATAAGCCCCTATCTTTCTCAGTGTCCGAATTAAACTCCATAACCATTAGTATTGTGTGAGTGTTAGCAATTGTAGAAGACTATATGATAGTTGAGTATGTGAAGTTTGCTAAATCAAAGCTCTGACATAGACCCTTCCTGAAAATAAGATGAATTGCAATTGTTTGATGACTGAGAATGAAGTTTGCTAGTTTTTGGTCTATGCTTTAACATGTGAATAACTTGTTACTTGATCTTGAGAAGTTTTATGAGATGAACTACTGTTATGACATATAATCATGCTAGAAAAGGTGATTGAAATTATCATTGATCAAACTTGTGCACCTTCTAGCATTCACACTTCATAAATTCTTTCTTTATCATTTACCTACTCGAGGACGAGTAGGAATTAAGCTTGGGGATGCTAATACGTCTCCAACGTATCTATAATTTATGAAGCATTCATGCTATATTATTATCTGTTTTGAATGATTATAGGCTTTATTATACACTTTTCTATTACTTTTGGGACTAACCTATTAACCGGAGGCCCAACCCATATTGCTGTTTTATTGCCTATTTCGGTATTTCGAAGAAAAGGAATATCAAACGGAGTCCAAACAGAATGAAACCTTCGGGAGCGTGATTTTTGGAAAAGATATGATCCGGGAGACTTGGAGTTCAAGCCAGGGAAGGCTTGAGGAAGCCAAGAGATAGGAGGGCGTGCCCACCCCCCTGGGCGCGCCCCTGTCTCCTGGGCCCCTCGAGGCTCCCCGGCCGACTTCTTTCGCCTATATAAGTCCACGTACCCTAAAACATCGAAAAAGAAGATAGATCGGGAGTTCCACCGTCGCAAGCCTCTATAGCCACCAAAAACCTCTCGGGAGCCCGTTCCGGCACCCTGCCGGAGGGGGGATCCCACACCGGTGGCCATCTTCATCATCCCGGTGCTATCCATGACGAGGAGGGAGTAGTTCACCCTCGGGGCTAAGGGTATGTACCAGTAGCTATGTGTTTGATCTCTCTCTCTCTCTCTCTCGTGTTCCCTCTATGGCACGATCTTGATGTATCGCGAGCTTTGCTATTATAGTTGGATCTTATGATGTTTCTCCCCCCTCTACTCTCTTGTGATGAATTAAGTTTTCCCTTTGAAGTTATCTTATCGGATTGAGTCTTTAAGGATTTGAGAACACTTGATGTATGTCTTGCCGTGCTTATCTGTGGTGACAATTGGATATTCACGTGATCCACTTGATGTATGTTTTGGTGATCAACTTGTAGGTTCCATGACCTTGGGAATCTATGCATAGGGGTTGGCACATGTTTTCATCTTGACTTTCCGGTAGAAACTTTGGGGCACTCTTTGAAGTACTTTGTGTTGGTTGAATAGATGAATCTAAGATTGTGTGATGCATATCATATAATCATGCCCACGGATACATGAGGTGACAATGGAGTATCTAGGTGACATTAGGGTTTTGGTTGATTTGTGTCTTAAGGTGTTATTCTAGTACGAACTCTTGAATAGATTGATCTGAAAGAATAACTTTGAGGTGGTTTCGTACCCTACCATAATCTCTTCGTTTGTTCTCCGCTATTAGTGTCTTTGGAGTGACTCTTTGTTGCATGTTGAGGGATTGCTATATGATCTATATCTATGTTATTATTGTTGAGAGAACTTGCACTAGTGAAAGTATGAACCCTAGGCCTTGTTTCCTAGCATTGCAATACCGTTTAGGCTCACTTTTATCATTAGTTACCTTGCTGTTTTTATATTTTCAGATTACAAAAACCCATATCTACTATCCATATTGCACTTGTATCACCATCTCTTCGCCGAACTAGTGCACCTATACAATTTACCATTGTATTGGGTGTGTTGGGGACACAAGAGACTCTTTGTTATTTGGTTGCAGGGTTGTTTGAGAGAGACCATCTTCATCCTACGCCTCCCACGGATTGATAAACCTTAGGTCATCCACTTGAGGGAAATTTGCTACTGTCCTACAAACCTGTGCACTTGCAGGCCCAACAACATCTACAAGAAGAAGGTTGAGTAGTAGACATCAACCCACAATTCATCGGATCTCGACAAACACACCGCAAAAAGAGATACATCAAATAGATCTCCACAAGAGAGGGGGGGAACATGGTATTGAGATCCAAAAAGAGAGAAGAAGCCATCTAGCTAATAACTATGGACCCGAAGGTCTGTGGTAAACTACTCACAACTCATGGGAGGGGCTATGGTGTTGATGTAGAAGCCCTCTGTGGTCGATTCCCCCTCCGGCGGAGCGCCAGCGAAGGCTCCAAGATGGGATCTCGCGAATACAGAAGGTTACGACGGTGGAAATTGTTTTTCGTTGGCTCCCTAGATGTTTTCGGGGTACGTGGGTATATATAGGAGGAAGAAGTAGGTCGGTGGCCGCCCGAGGGGCCCATGAGACAGGGGGGCACGCCCTATAGGGGTGGGCGCGCCCTCCACCCTCATGGCCGCCTCCATCGCTTCTTGACTTGCACTCCAAGTCCTCTGGATCACGTTCGTTCCGAAAATCACGCTCCCAAAGGTTTCATTCCATTTGGACTCCATTTGATATTCCTTTTCTCGAAATACTGAAATAGGCAAAAAAACAGCAATACGGGCTGGGCCTCTGGTTAGTAGGTTAGTCCCAAAAATGATATAAACGTGTAAAATAAAGCCCATAAACATCCAAAAGGGGTAATATAATAGCATGGAACATTAAAAAATTATAGATACGTTGGAGACGTATCAAGCATCCCCAAGCTTAATTCCTGCTTGTCCTCGAGTAGGTAAATGATAAAAAACAGAATTTTTGATGTGGAATGCTACCTAGCATAATTCTAAATGCAGTTCTCTTTATTGTGGCATGAATGTTCAGATCCAAATGATTCAAAATAAAAGTTTATATTGACACAAGAAATAGTAATACTTCAAGCATACTAATAAAAGCAATCATGTCTTCTCAAAATAACATGGCTAAAGAAAGTTCATCCCCACAAAATCATATAGTTAGGCTATGCTTCATTTTCGTCACACAAAAATGGTCCCAAATTCTACACCCCCGATGACAAGCCAAGCACTTGTTTCGTACTTTAATAATCTCAAACTTTTTCAACTTTCATGCAATACATGAGCGTGAGCCATGGATATAGCACTATGGGTGGAATATAACATGATGATGGGGATTGTGTGGAGAAGACAAAAAAGGAGAAAGTCTCACATTGACGAGGATAATCAATGGGCTATGGAGATGCCCATCAATTGATGTCAACATGAGCAGTAGGGATTGCCATGCAACGGATGCACTAGAGCTATAAATGAATGAAAGCTCAACAAAAGAAAACTAGTGGGTGTGCATCCAACTTGCTTGCTCATGAAGACCTAGGGCATTTGAGGAAGCCCATCGTAGGAATATACAAGCCAAGTTCTATAATGAAAAATTCCCACTAGTATATGAAAGTGACAACATATGAGACTCTCTATATGAAAAACATGGTGCTACTTTGAAGCACAATATATAAGACTCGCTATATGAAGGACATGGTGCCACTTTGAAGCACAAGTGTGGAAAAAGAGATAGTAACATTGCCCCTTATTTATTTATTTTCTTTCCCCCCCTTTTTTTTCTTTTTCTTTCTTTTTCTTTTTTGGGCCTTTCTTTTTTTTCGTCCTTTCTTTTTTTCTTATTTTCTTCTTTTTGGGGACAATGCTCTAATAATGATGATCATCACACTTTTATTGATTACAACACATGAATTACAACTCAAAACTAGAACAATATATGACTCTATATGAATGCCTCCGGCGGTGTACCAGGATGGTGCAATGAATCAAGAGTGACATGTATGAAAAATTATGCATGGTGGCTTTGCCACACATATGATGTCAACTACATGATCATGCAATGGCAATATGACAAAATTAATGCGTGTCATGATGATAAATGTTACGGTGGAAAGTTGCATGGCAATATATCTCGGAATGGCTATGGAAACACCATAATAGGTAGGTATGATGGCTGTTTTGAGGAAGATATAAGGAGGTTTATGTGTGATAGAACGTATCATATCACGGGGTTTGGATGCACCGGTGAAGTTTGCAACAACTCTCAAGGTGAGAAAGGGCAATGCACCGTACCGAAGAGGCTAGCAATGATGGAAAGGTAAAAGTGCGTATAATCCATGGAATCATCATTAGTCAAAAGAACTCATATACTTATTGCAAAAATTTAGATGTCATCAAAAACCAAGCACTAGGCGTATGCTCCTAGAGGGATAGACTGGTAGGAAAAGACCATCGCTCGTCCGCCACTCATAAGGATGCACAATCCAAGTACACTTCATGTTTCAAATTTGTTACACAACTTTAACCATACGTGCATGCTACGAGACTTGCTAACTTCAACACAAGCATTCTTTAAATTCATAATCACCCAACTAGCATGACTTTAATATCACTACCTCCATATCTCAAAACAATTATCAAGTATCAAATTGATCATAACATCCAATTCACTTCCTATGATAGTTTTTATTATACCCAACTTGGATGCCTACCATTCTAGGACCAATTCTATAACCATAGAAAATACCATGCTGTTCTAAAAGACTCTCAAAATAATATAAGTGAAGCATGAGAGACTAGCAATTTCTACAAAATTAAGCCACCGCCATGCTCTAAAAGATATAAGTGAAGCTCTAGAACAAAAACTATCTAGCTCAAAAGATATAAGTGAAGCACATAGAGTATTCTAATAAATTTCAATCAAGTGGGATTCTCCCAAAAGGTGTGTACAACAAGGATTATTGTGGTAAACTAAAAAGCAAATAATAATATCATACACGATGCTCCAAGCAAAACACATATCATGTGGCGAATAAAAATATAGCTCCAAGTAAAGTTACCAATGAACGAAGACGAAAGAGGGGATGCCTTCCGGGGCATCCCCAAGCTTAGGCTTTTGTCCACTCTTGAATATCTTGGGGTGCCATGGGCATCCCCAAGCTTAGGCTTTTTCCACTCCTTATTCCATAGTCCATCAAATCTTTACCCAAAACTTGAAAACTTCACAACACAAAACTCAACAGGAAATCTCATAAGCTCCGTTAGTGAAAGAAAACAAACCACCACATAAGGTACTGTAATGAACTCATTATTTATTTATATTGGTGTTAAACCTACTGTATTTAAAGTTCTTTATGGTTTATACCACTTAATACTAGCCATAGATGCATCAAAATAAGCAAACAACACACTAAAACAGAATCTGTCAAAAACAGAACAGTCTATAGCAATCTGTAACTAACACAAACTTCTGGAACTCTAAAAATCCTACCAAAATAGGAAGTCCTGGGAAATGTGTCTATTGATCAACAGCAAAAAGAATCAACGCAAAAGCACATTTCTGTGATTTAACAAAACTAATTTCGTGCGTGCAAAGTGTCTGTTTTTCAGCAGAATCAAATCAACTATAACCATAGGTTATCCTGTAGGTTCTACTTGGCACAAACACCAATTAAAACATAAAAACACATCTAAACAACAGGTAGATAAAAAAATTTATTACTAAACAAAAACAAAAACAAAAAACACAAATAAAATTGGGTTGCCTCCCAACTAGCGCTATCGTTTAACGCCCCTAGCCAGGCATAAAAGCGAAGATAGATCTAAGTAGTGCCATCTTTGGCACTCAATTCATAAGTAGCCCGCACGATAGATTCATAATGTAATTTAACTTTCTTTCTTGGAAAGTGCTCCATGCCTTTCCTTAATGGAAATTGGAATCTAATATTCCCTTCCTTCATATCAATAATCGCGCCAATCGTTCTAAGGAAAGGTCTACCAAGAATAATAAGGCAAGAAAGATTGCAATATATATCAAGAACGATAAAATCTACGAGCACAAAATTTCTATTTGCAACAATAAGAACATCATTGATCCTTCCCATTGGCTTTTTAATGGTGGAATCCGCAAGGTGCAAATTTAAAGAGCAATCATCAAGATCATGGAAACCTAGAATAGCAGATAAAGTTTTTGGAATCGTGGAAACACTAGCACCCAAATAACACAAAGCAAAACACTCATGATCTTTAATTTTAATC
This sequence comes from Triticum aestivum, assembly GCF_018294505.1. Taxonomy (NCBI): domain Eukaryota; kingdom Viridiplantae; phylum Streptophyta; class Magnoliopsida; order Poales; family Poaceae; genus Triticum; species Triticum aestivum. The sequence continues at coordinate 450,977,787 of NC_057804.1, forward strand.
TTTATAGTAGGTTCCCACTCATCATTAAGTTTTCTAGGTATAGAAACTTCCAAATTAAATTTTTCATCATAAGATTGCATTAAGGCATCGACGATATGTTTGGTAAAAGCTTTATTTTGACTATAAGCATGATGAGAATTAACAATGGATTGCAACAAGGAAATACAACCTTCTAAAGAACAATTATCATAATAAAATTCCTTGAAATCCGAGATAGTGGGTTCAATGCTATTTAAAGTCATGACCTCTCCAATCCCACTTTTACCAAATTTAGCATCAAGATCTAAAAACTCTGAATTATTGGAACGCCTTCTAACTAAAGTTGACTCATCTCCAGTCCCATTATTATTAAGATTCGTATTGCAAAACAAAGATCTAATAGGAGACACATCAATAACTTTAAGATCTTCATCATTATTTTCATGGAAACTATAAGAACACGCCTTTACAAAGCAATCTTTCTTAGCATGCAATCTAGCGGTTCTTTCCTTGCACTCATCAATGGAAATTCTCATGGCTTTGAGAGAATCATTGATATCATGCTTAGGAGGAGTAGATCTAAGTTTAAGAGAATCAACATCAAGCGGAAGTCTATCAATGTTTCTAGCCAAATCATCAACTTTGAGCAATTTTTCTTCAAGCAAAGCATTAAAATTCTTTTGAGACATCATAAATTCTTTCACACTATTCTCAAAATCAAAGGGCATCTTATTAAAATTACCATAAGAATTATTGTAGGAATGTCCATAATTATTAGAGGAATTACTAGGGAACGGTCTAGGATTAAAGTTTCCTCTATAAGCATTGTTTCCAAAACTATTCCTACCAACAAAATTCACATCCATAGATTCATTATTATTCTCAATCAAAGTAGACAAAGGCATATCATTGGGATCAAGAGGAGTATTCTTAGTAGCAAACAACTTCATAAGTTCACCCATCTTTCCACTCAAAACATTAATTTCTTCTATAGCATGCACTTTTTTACTAGAAGATCTTTCGGTGTGTCATTGAGAATAATTAGCCATAATATTATCAAGAAGTTTTGTAGAATCTCCTAAAGTGATTTCCATAAACGCGCCTCCCGCGGCCGAATCTAAAAGATTTCTAGAAACAAAGTTCAAACCGGCATACATTTTTTGTATGATCATCCATAAATTCAAACCATGAGTAGGGCAATTGCGAATCATCAATTTCATTCTTTCCCAAGATTGCGCAACATGCTCATGATCAAGTTGTTTAAAATTCATATATCATTCCTAAGAGTGATAATCTTAGCAGGAGGAAAATACTTAGAGATAAAAGCATCTTTGCACTTATTCCAAGAATCAATACTATTTTTAGGCAAAGACGAAAACCAAACTTTAGCATGATCTCTAAGTGAAAACGGAAATAACTTCAATTTAACAATATCATTATCTGTATCTTTCTTCTTTTGCGTATCACACAAATCAACAAAGTTGTTTAGATTGGTAGCAGCATCTTCACTAGGAAGACCGGCGAATTGATCTTTCATAACAAGATTCAGCAAAGCAGTATTGGTTTCACAAGACTCAACATCATTAAGAGGAGCAATCGGAGTACTAAGTAAATCATTATTATTGGTATTGGAGAAATCACACAATTTGGTATTATCTTGCGCCATGGCGACAAGTAATCCAACACACAAGCAAACAGAAAAAGGCAAGGGAAAAATAGAGGAGATTGGGAAAGAGAGGGCGAATAAAACGGCAAGGGTGAAGTGGGGGAGAGGAAAACGAGAGGCAAATGGCAAATAATGTAAATGCGAGGGAGATGAGTTTGTGATGGGTACTTGGTATGTCTTGACTTGAGCGAAGACCTCCCCGACAACGGCGCCAGAAATCCTTCTTGCTACGTCTTGAGCTTGCGTTGGTTTTCCTTGAAGAGGAAAGGGTGATGTAGCAATAGTAGCGTAAGTATTTCCCTCAGTTTTTGAGAAAGGTATCAATCCAGTAGGAGGCTCCACAAAAGTCCCACGCACCTACACAAACAAACAAAGAACTTGCAACCAACACAATAAAGGGGTTGTCAATCCCTTCACGGCCACTTGCGAAAGTGAGATCTGATAGAGATAGTATGATAAGATAAATATATTTTTGGTATTTTATAATATAGATTGGAAAAGTAAAGATGCAAATAAAACTAGATTGAAAGCTTATATGATAAAAGATAGACCCGGGGGCCATAGGTTTCACTAGTGGCTTCTCTCAAGATAGCATAAGTATTACGATGGGTGAACAAATTACTATCGAGCAATTGTTAGAAAAGCGAATAATTATGAGATTAGCTAGGCATGATCATGTATATAGGCATGCCGTCCGCGACAAGTAGACCGACTCCTGCCTGCATCTACTACTATTACTCCACACATCGACCGCTATCCAGCATGCATCTAGAGTATTAAGTTCATAAGAACAGAGTAACACATTAAGAAAGATGACATGATGTAGAGGGATAAACTCAAGCAATATGATATAAACCCCATCTTTTTATCCTCGATGGCAACAATACAATACGTGCCTTGCAACCCCTATTGTCACTGGGTAAGGACACCGCAAGATTGAACCCAAAGCTAAGCACTTCTCCCATTGCAAGAAAGATCAATCTAGTAGGCCAAACCAAACTGATAATTCGAAGAGACTTGCATAGATAACTCAATCATACATAAAAGAATTCAGAGAAGATTCAAATATTTCTCATAGATAAACTTGATCATAAACCCACAATTCATCGGATCTCGACAAACACACTGCAAAAAGAGTTACATCAAATAGATCTCCACAAGAGAGGGGGAGAACATCGTATTGAGATCCAAAAAGTGAGAAGAAGCCATCTAGCTAACAACTATGGACCCGAAGGTCTGTGGTAAACTACTCACAACTCATGGGAGGGGCTATGGTGTTGATGTAGAAGCCCTCCATGGTCGATTCCCCCTACGGCGGAGCGCCGGCGAAGGCTCCAAGATGGGATCTCATGGATACAGAAGGTTATGGTGGTGGAAATTGTTTTTCTTTGGCTCCGTGGATATTTTCGGGGTACGTGGGTATATATAAGAGGAAGAAGTAGGTCGGTGGCCGCCCAAGGGGCCCACGAGACAGGGGGCGCGCCCTCCACCCTCGTGGTCACCTCGACCGCTTCTTGACTTGCACTCCAAGTCCTCTGGATCACGTTCGTTCCAAAAATCACGCTCCCGAAGGTTTCATTCCGTTTGGACTCTGTTTGATATTCCTTTTCTTCGAAATACTGAAATAGGCAAAAAAACAGCAATACGGGCTGGGCCTCCGGTTAGTAGGTTAGTCCCAAAAATGATATAAATGTGTAAAATAAAGCCCATAAACATCCAAAAGGGGTAATATAATAGCATGGAATAATAAAAAAAATATAGATACGTTGGAGACGTATCAGGAAGCCGCTGACAAAGCGGCGAAGGAGTTGGAGGCTGAGCAAACTGCCCGCCGCAAACATGAGGCTCGGGTGGGCGAAGTCGAGCAAGAGCTCAAGGACACCATTACCAAGTGCGAGCCTTGGAGCAGAAGACTTCAGACCAAGCATCTGAACTCGCCAAGGCTCTCTAGGATATTAAGGAGGCCCAGGTTGTGTCCTAGAGCGCTCACCAGGAGATCCAACAGGAGAGGCAGATAGCGGCTGGTAAGGCCTTTCTTCTGCAGTGTAAATTTGGAAGTAGGAGGTATATCTTGCTGACCTGAGTTTGGAGTTCCCCAAGAGCGTTTGCGGATCTTTCAAGGAGTGTTGCCGATGCCGCGCAGTTCTTCCGAGCTGAGGAGGGGAGCTCGACCGAGAAGCTGTTCTGGTCGCAGTATCTTGCGCAAGAATATCCGACGCCTCTCAGCGACCAGCTGAAGCAGCTGACCGAGCTGCACAGGGTGGCCGGTTTGGCCATGAAGGATCTAATAGTCCAGCTTTGGCCAGCCGAGCCCATGCCCAACAGCTACTTCGGCCTTGTGAAGCGGCTTGTCAACGCGCGTCCTCGGATTGATGCCATCAAGCGGTCAGCCTGCATAAAAGGTGCCCGGATGGCCTTTGCCCGCGTGAAGATGCAATGGGTGAAGATGAAGGCTACCGAAGTGGCGACCGCAGGTCAGCCCGAGGGCAAGAATCACCGGAAGTCGGAGAAGTACTTGGAAGATGTCCTAGAAGGGGCCCGAATAGTAGAGGGCTGATACGTCTCCAATGTATCTATAATTTTTTATTGTTCCATCTATTATATTATCTGTTTTGGATGTTTAATAGGCATTTATATGCTATTTTATATTATTTTTGAGACTAACCTATTAACCGAGGGCCGAGTGCCAGTTTCTGTTTTTTTGCCTAGTCTAGAGTTTCGCGGAAAAGGAATACCAAACGGAGTCCAAACGGAATGAAACCTTCGCGATGATTTTTCTTGGATCGAAAGTAAACCAGAAGACTTGGAGATGAAGTCAGAGAGGCAACAAGGCGGCCACGAGGCAGGAGGGTGCGCCCAGGGGGTAGGGCGTGCCCACCACTCTTGTGGGGCCCTCGTAGCTCCCCTGACCTAGTTCCTTCACCTATATGTACTCTTATACCCTGAAAACATCCAGGAGAGCCACAAAACCACTTTTCCAGTGCCGCAACCTTCTGTACCCGTGAGATCCCATCTAGAGACCTTTTCCAGCGTCTTGCCAGAGGGGGATTCGATCACGGAGGGCTTCTACATCAACACCATTACCTCTCCGATGAAGCGTGAGTAGTTTACCACAGACCTTCGGATCCATAGTTATTAGCTAGATGGCTTCTTCTCTCTCTTTGGTTCTCAATACCATGTTCTCCTCGATGTTCTTGGAGATCTATTCGATGTAATATTCTTTTGCAGTGTGTTTGCCGAGATCCGATGAATTGTGGATATGATCAGATTATCTATGAATATTATTTGGTTCTTCTCTGAATTCTTATATGCTGTTCGCACACGAACACGTCACCGTGTACCCTCGACACCGGGGGTGATGCACCGTAGCTCACGTTGAAGGAGACCCGTCCCGAAGCGCGGTATGCAAGCAATCCGGCGAGCGCTTTTGTAGACCCAAAACCCCACACGCCCGGAGGGACCCCGTCTGGGCGCGCGGAGGCTATGGGCTGCCCTAGGTCAACATGATCGCCCCTAGGGCCTTGAGGTTTGCCGCCCTACAACAAGAAGAATAGACGAAGAACGAGGAAGAAGAAGAACTAGGGTTAAGGAGAAAAGATAAAAGATAAAAAGTGGTAGATGTGTTTGTTCGATTGTGTATTGTTGTTCAATCGGCCGTCATCTCTTGTCTATATATGAGGCGAATGGACTTCCAGTACAAGAAAAGGACTTTCCTAGCCGTCCAAATCATCAAAACCTAATAAAACACAGAGTACTCATGACCTCCGGCCCGGATAACCGGCTCAAGGCCCGGATGATCCGGCCTAGCCCTGTTTTCTGACAGCAGCTCACTAATCGGGTTGTAACTTTTGCATACGAACTCGGAGTAAGATGGTCTTTATATCAAAATCAACCACCTCGACGAGACGCACAACTTTTCTGCCGAACACTTTTTGATATGAGGTCATCTTGAGGGAGTTTCGGGCTGTTTTCTAACATATGCAACAGAAAAAACTGCCCGGACGTCCGGACTTTTACCCGGGCCGTCCGGCCTCCATCCGGATCATCCGGGACTGTAACCAGGTCATCCGGCTTCAGAGCCAACCTTCTGGTATCTTTGTGCTTCAATTACCCGGATGATCCAGACCCCGGCCCGGATGATCTGGCCAAACATTGTTGCAGCGCACGGTTTTGCCTGTAACTTTTGCATACAACCTCGGATAGGGACGCTTTTTATATCAAAATCGTCTGTTTCGACGAGGCGAAGAACTTTGCAGTTGTAACTTTTCCACCTGAGGTGGGTTTAATTAGGTTTCATGCCATTCTTTAATCTGGCATCAACACGTGTATCTTAGAAATTGTCATATCTTTTGCACTTGAGCTCTGTTTTGGTCCATCTTCATATTTATTTCGATCATCTTGACGAGGGACATCAAATGGTGACATGAACTCATAATTTTAACCTCATTCCATTATAGACTCAAGTCACTCTTTGCGATCATGCCATTTTTTAGCGTCAACACATGCCCCCCTGTTTTTCGGCAAAGGTAGTATGCCGAAAAATAACTTGTTCCGTGTTGGTTCTAAGGACGATGTCAACACTCCATCGGCCACTTTGCATGTGCTTGGGCGATAAATATATATCGGCCATTATTTCTTTGAATTCTTGATGCAAAATTGGGTGAAACCTTCTCAACTTCCTTAACAATCTGATGATAAAGCTCCATAGATATGTATCTCAAGGTCATACTATGAATCATATTGTTCACCTTTTTGCTAGGATTTTGCAGATAATTAATAATAAACTTTCTCCAATCCTTACTTTCGCCTGCATAAAAAAACCATTAGTGGCCAAAGCGGTGGACTTTGGTTCGGCCTTACCTCTGTTGACGAGACTAAGCATCGACTATTGACATAAATGCAATACACCATGATTAACATAGTAGCCATATGCTTGCTGTGCCAACTCTCTTGAATTGTCATGTCTAGAAATATGAAAAATGTTAAAGGAACCCAAGGTAAATTTTGCATCTACATACCTCAAGATAAACTATAAGTGATTCATCAAAACATTGATAACTCTTGGATATTTGTTGTACTACTCATAACGAATCACCCAAATCCTTAATATGTATAGCACCTATGGCAACCAAAATCTCCAAACCGAATAAAATTTTATATTTGGCTTTGATCATTGTGAAAAAATATTTTAAGCGGCATGAGGCTTGTTTTGGTCTCCAATTGAACTAAGGACGATGTTAGGATACTACACCAGCCATGCTTTGACATATTCTTAGGGCGATAGATAAATATCAGCCATTAACATGAGGTCCATGTAGAATTCACCTACCAAAGTATGTATAGCCGAAATAAACAAATAAAATAGGAATAAAATATTTCAGCCCCTTTGTATTAGCAACAATGTAACTAACCAAATGTATAGTAATTTGGTAATACCCTCTCATGATATAGAAAATTATGTTGCATCCATGGATCAAAATAAATCCATGGAGGATAATTGATCATACCTAGGGATGAATTCCATGGCAAATGCATCAACGGCATGGTTGAAGAAAATGTATGATGTGCTAACCGAAGATTTTGATGTTGTGATGTGCACCTTCGGTTTAATTGTTTGTTGCTTTCATTCTTTTCCTTCTTCACTTTTATTGTACTTGTTGCAATAGAAGCATGCACATCATTTTTGTCTTGATTGATCTTCTTGGGAACCCATGCCATGTTCTTCTTTCTCAGCTCTTGTGCACTAAGATTTTGTAATTTCTTCTTTTGCCAATATGATAAGCCGAGTGGGCATCTCGGCTATGATTCTGTTTTGACCAATGTCAATTCTTTCTTGGCCTTGTGCACTCTCAACTTTTTTTCTTCAGATTTGGCACTTTGACTCTCAATAATTGGTTGCTTCATCTCATTACCTATAGTAGCCAATGTCAACATTTTCATTGGCTCTTTTTCATTTGAGATCAAATCTGAAGTAGCACTCTTATGACCATCTCTTTTAACGCGGTAAACTTGTTTGACTACCTCTTTCTTCTTCCTTGAGCTCCGGACCGATTCCTTATGATTGAAACGGTCTTTAACATGTGATTGTTCAAATGTTGTTTTTCTTAGAGCTGCATAATATTGGTGAGATGTTCTAAAATAAGATGGAGAGTGTTCCCTTGTATCATACCTGTCCCATGATGGATATGGATCTACATGAGCATAGGGAGGCATCCACGACATTGGCATTGGCGGCCCAAAATAAGGATATGAACAAGTTGCATTCAAATTCTCTTCTTGCCAATATCGATCCTTGGGTTTGTGCCTAGGGGGTGATCTTGATGCTTTTGCATTAGTTGGCCGATAAGTACTGTTCTTCTCACTTATCTTCTGATATTTTTCCAATAGTTGTGCGAAAGTGACTTTCGGCTTTTTACCTTTGTGCTTACGTCGACCTTTGTTTTCTTTGGTTGTGCTTGCACCGACCTTTGGATTTGCTTGCTGCCCCCAGTACTTGGTATCTCCATTGTAGCTTTGATGGACTTGCCCTCAAGATTATGTTCATTATGCCCTTCAGCAACTTGTTTACTTGAAAGCTTGATCCCATCACCTGAAGTTTTTACCTTCACTTTAAATGGATCGGCTTGAAGCAGTCGATGCAAAAACTTTTTGCCATTGGGACCAATCGGAATAGACTGGTCATCTCTTGGTGTTTCAACAAACTTCAATCGTCCTTTTTCAATGGCCGATTTAACTATTTGACGGAACATGTTGCAATCCTCAAAATTATGCTTGAACGAATCATGCAACTTACAATACATTCGTCCTTGGATAGATGGCTCAACATGGTGATCAAGAATTCTTATGTAATTATTTTTCAGCAATAAATCAAATATTTGGTCACACATGCTTGAATTGAAGGTAAACTTCTTGATTTCTAGCCGATCTTGCTGTGTGAACGGCTTTGGAGATAAGCAAACGAATCGTTCAGATTTGGAATCTCCTCATTCGGCTATACATTGTGTTTTCCACTCTATCTCCGGTGTCTTTGGATAAGATATTATATTAGCATCGGATTTCTCAAAAGAAATTAACCTTGGCTTTAAACTTCTAAAACGATAATATTTAGAACACACATGTCTCAATTGAGACCAAGTGCAAGCCAAGTAAGTGTGCAAGCCAAGTAAGAAATAAGCAAAGCTACCCAACTAGATATGAACTTTAGATAAATCAACGGGGAAAGCTTTGGCCGCAATAATAAGTCATTATCGGTCTTTATAAATGGTGCAATGGGTTGACCGATATGTTCCGTAACAATTTTATTGCTAACAAGTAGATTACCCTTCTTCATTGGTCTTTCAAAATTACTTATGAGGATTTTTCTAATAGATGCATTAACAATAAAGTTCTGACCAAATCTGAAAATAGGTAAATTACTTGCTAAACATACCTCTTCAAATATGTTGGGAGAGCATGACGGTGGTGTGACTTGAACAATATCTTGCTTTGCATTTGGATGACTCCCCAACGCCTCTTCATCATCTTTTTCTTGATTCCGTGTATCATTACATTGAAGATTTTTGTCAGCCGAACTTTGTTCGACTACTTGTTCTTGTCCTTGAAGCTTGTCGATTTCTACGGCACGGAACTCATAGGGCAGGAAGTAGGTTCCATTAACTTCAGAAAAATCAAGCACCGTTGTTTTCTTATGCTTGCCATGCCCTTTCTCAGTAATGCTTGCCTCGTTGGATTTGATGGATTCAGAATATATACTACTTGATTCAGCTTTTTCAATCGAAGCACTTTCATGTTCCGAATCATCCTTCTTTTCGTGATACTACCAATTGGCAATGCTTCTTTTATCTGAGCCAATTCTTTTTCTATTTGTTTCTGGCGGCGAGCGGCAAAATTGGCTTTAAGATTTTTCTCAATTTCAGACCACTCCAGATATGATTGCCCCCCAATGCTTTTAGATTCTTTCGGCAATGACACACGGGTGTTGCCGAAATTTTGCAATTGTGTAGGGGGTGTATAATATGATGTAGTACTAGGTGAAGGCATATGCATTGTTGTAAAACCATATTTTTGCTCGCCAATTTTATCAATTGGCAAAGATTCATCTTCTTGCAAAACTCTAGCTTTTATTGCGGCATAATCAGGAAATAGCCCATTTTCATGTTGTTCAAGGCAAAGAGCACCAATCCTCTTATTTTGGGCTAAACTCTTCAATGCAGCCACCACTACCTCATCTTCTACAATATAGGGCATGACCGCTCCTAGAAAATTTACATTTATTCGGCTATGACCAGGAAGGTGTGAAGCCAAATTATGAACATCTAAAATTGTGTATGGTGCTGAAAAATTACTAACATGAGGTGTATCATATGATGGTTGAGAGTAACTGGCCGAGTGGCTAGTAGTAGCATGAACAATTCTCCCATCCATCAGCAAGGTTGGATTCACATATTGCAAATTAGTTGCCGATGAATAAAAAGGTGAAACACTTTCTTGTATGCTATTGGAAATTTTAACATGAGGTGTTTCAATTTGATTAACCAAACCCATCATGTTGTTCATCAGCGTATGGATTTGTGGGGTTGCCGATGCATGAGAGTTTGAATACATATGTTGTACATTGCTAAAATCATAAGAATTTGAGGCATGAAGATTGTCTTGCATCGGCCCTTGCGCATAATTAGATGCATGATTGATAAATCTAGGGCTAGCCAATACATTATGCTCATTAGGTGATCTAGCAACAACATATGCATTATTTGCATCTACATATGTGAATTGGGTATTCATATTACCTTTGTAGATTGCAACCCCTAGATGACGATCTCTTCGTAGCAAGAACGGGCCGGAGACCGTTCAAAGCTTCGTCCCCAGCGGAGTCGCCAAAAAGTGTGTTCGCACACGAACACGTCACCATGTACCCTCAACACCGGAGGTGATGCACCGCAGCTCATGTCGAAGGAGACCCGTCCGGAAGCGTGGTACGGAAGCAATCCGGCGGGCGCTTTTGTAGACCCGAAACCCCACGCGCCCGGGAGGGACCCCATCTGGGCGCGCGGAGGCTATGGGCTGCCCTAGGTCGACCTGATCGCCCCTAGGGCCTCGAGGTTCGCCGCCCTGCAACAAGAAGAACATACGAAGAACAAGGAAGAAGAAGAACTGGGGTTAAGGAGAAAAGATAAGAGATAAGAAGTGGTAGATGTGTTTGTTTGATTGTGTGTTGTTGTTCAATCGGCCGTCACCTCTTGTCTATATATGAGGCGGATGGACTTCCCGTACAAGAAAAGGACTTTCCTAGCCGTTCAAATCATCAAAACCTAATAAAACACAAAGTACTCATGACCTCCGGCCCGGATGACCGACTCAAGGCCCGGATGATCCGGCCTAGCCCAGTTTTCTGACAACAGCTCACTAATCGGGCTGTAACTTTTCCATACGAACTCGGATTAAGATGATATTTATACCAAAATCAACCGCCTTAACGAGACACACAACATTTTTGTTGAACACTTTTTGATCTGAGGCAATCTTAAGGGAGTTTTGGTCTGTTTTCTAACATCTGCAGCAGAAAAAACTGCCCGGACGTCCGGATTTCTACCCGGACTGTCCGGCCTCAAAAAGTGTGTTCGCACACGAACATGTCACCGTGTACCCTCGACATGGGGTGATGCACCGCAGCTCACGTCAAAGGAGACCCACCGGAAGCGCGGTACACAAGACAATCCGGTGGGCGCTTTTGATGACCCAAAACCCCACACGCCCGGGAGGGACCCCGTCAGGGCGTGCGGCGGCTATGGGATACCCTAGGTCGGCCTGACCGCCCTAGGGCCTCGAGGTTCGCCGCCCTACAACAAGAAGAATGAACGAAGAACGAGGAAGAAGAAGAACAAGGAAGAAGGAAAAATAAAGATAAAATGTGGTAGATGTGTTTGTTCAATTGTGTGTTGTTGTTCAATCGGCCGTCACCTCTTGTCTATATATAAGGCGAATGGACTTCCCGTACAAGAAAAGGACTTTTCTAGCCGTCCAAATCATCAAAACCTAATAAAACACAGAGTACTCCTGACCTCCGGCCCGGATGACCGGCTCAAGGCCCGGATGATCCGGCCTAGCCCAGTTTTCTGACAGCAGCTCACTAATCGGGTTGTAACTTTTGCATACGAACTCGGATTAAAATTATCTTTGTATCGGAACCGCCTCGACGAGACACACAACTTTTCTGTTGAACACTTTTTGATCTGAGGTCATCTTGAGGAAGTTTCGGGCTGTTTTCTAACATCTGCAGCAGAAAAAACTGCCCGGACGTCCGGACTTCTACTCGGACTGTCTGGCCTCCATCCGGATCATCCGGGACTATACCCAAATCATCCGGTTTCAGCACCAACCTTCTGGTATCTTTGTGCTTCAATTACCCGGATGATCCGGACCCCGGCTCGGATAATCCGGCCAAACATTGTTGCAGCGCACGGTTTTGTCTGTAACTTTTGCATACGACCTTGTATGGGGACTTTTTTTATATCAAAATTGTACGCTTTGATGAGGAGAAGAACTTTTCAGTTGTAACTTTTTCCATCTGAGGTGGTCTTAATTAGGATTCATTCCATTCTTAATCTGGTGTCAAGACGGGTATCTTCGAAATTGTCATGTCTTTTGCACTTGAGCTCCGTTTTAGTCCATCTTCATATTTATTTCGATCATCTTGACGAGGGCCATCAAATGGTGACATGAACTCATAATTTTAACCTCATTCCATTATAGACTCAAGTCACTCTTTGCGATCATGCCATTTTTGAGCGTCAACATATGCATGATTTGATATCTTTGCAAGTATCTTTGAATTATCAGATTAGTTTGGCCTACTAGATTTATATTTCTTGCAATGGGAGAAGTGCTTAGCTTCAGGTTCAATCTTGCGGTGTCCTTTCCCAGTGATAGTAGGGGCAGCAAGGCACGTATTGTATTGTTGCCATCGAGGATAAAAAGATGGGGTTTTCATCATATTGCTTGAGTTAATTCCTCTATATCATGTCATCTTACTTAATGCGTTACTCCATTCTTTATGAACTTAATACTCTAGATGCATGCTGGATAGCGGTCGATGTGTGGAGTAATAGTAGTAGATGCAGGCAGGAGTCGGTCTACTTGACACGGACGTGATGCCTATGTTCATGATCATTGCCTTAGATATCATCATAACTATGCGCTTTTCTATCAATTGCTCGGCAGTAATTTGTTCACCCACCATAATATTTGCTATCCTGAGAGAAGCCACTAGTGAAACCTATGGCCCCTGGGTCTCTTTCCATTATATTGAATCTTGTTTACATCTTACTAGTTTCTGATCTACTGTTTTGCAATCTTTTACTTTCCGATCTATAAATCAAAAATACCAAAAATATTTACTTTACCGTTTATATATCTCTATCAGATCTCACTTTTGCAAGTGATCGCGAAGGGCTTGACAACCCCTTTACTGCGTTGGGTGCAAGTTGTTGATTGTTTGTGCAGGTATTCGGTGAGTTGTGCGTTGTCTCCTACTGGATTGATACCTTGGTTCTCAAAACTGAGGGAAATACTTACGCTACTTTGCTGCATCACCATTTCCTCTTCAAGGGAAAACCAACGCAAGCTCAAGAGGTAGTAAGAAGGATTTCTAGCGCCGTTTTTTGACAGCTAAAACAGTAGGAGAGGCTCCTACTGTGTATATTAAAGTATCAAAAAAAGGTTCTTACAAGGTCATAACCTTACATCCATAGCCATTGACAAACTAAGCTAGAAATGGGAAACCAAGGAGAATACAAGGTTATGGTACAACAAAGGATTGGGCAAAAGAGGAAATAAATGCTCTGTGCTTCTCTTTGGCTCTATGTCTGAGTAGAGAGAAATCCTCTATGAATCTTCTTGCCCATGAACCTAGCATGGGGTTAATCCTTCGGAAGTGTTTGTTATTTCTTTCTTTCCATAGACTCCAAGAGGCGTATAGGAAAATCTCCATGAACATCGGGTTGTCCCATGCTGTCTTTGCTTCTTTGATCCAATTGAGACGATCTCCATTAGTTGTCCAGTGGATGTTCAAAGTATCCCAACAAGTTGAACTGAAATGACACGTAAAAATCATGTGCTCGACTGTTTCTTCCTCCGTACTGCCACACAAGATGCAACCGTGATTGTCTCCAATGTTATAATGACGTCTCTTAAGCATGTTTCTAGTATTCAGGCGATCAGATAGCAGTAGCCAACCAAAAACCTTTATTTTCATTGTGGCCGAAGATTTCCAGAGCCATTTATAACTATCGTGTGCAGTGACCTCTCAAAAGTAGAACTTGTAGTACCTTTTTGCTGTGTAAATCACAGATCGCCACTCATAGACCCAAGCATCTACGCCCTCTTCTGCATCATTGCCAACATGTAGTGTGATCTCCTGGATATCTCGCAGTTCATTGTAAGCTTGCATGGAAAGGGGGAGGTGGAAGGTTTCGCTGAGGTTGGTGCTGCCAAGGAAGTCCCGGACCGAAATATCTTCATATAAGAGAACGCACGCGGATGTGAATGATTGAGGACCTCATCCAGCCAGAGGTCTTTCCACATAAGCGCAGTATCTCCTCTGCGAACGATCACATGCGAGATGCCTTGATAGATAGGGGTAAGTTTGAGCAAATCTTTCCACCAGAAAGAGCCACAAGGGTCTGAGGCATGTGGGATTTTGTCAGTGTAGTATGTGGACCAAATTAAATCAACCCACGGTAGATCCGAATGGTTGTAGAACTTGTGTAGGCATTTCATGAGCAAAGCATCACTTTGAGTTTGTAAGTCAAGCACCCCAAGTCCTCCACATTCCTTGGGTCTGCAAACCATCTGCCATGAGGCCAAAGAGTTGCACTTTCCCCCATCATCAGTCTTCTTAGTCGAAAGACATTGCCTTCTAATTTTATCAAGTAAATCAATAATCTTTTGTGGCAGTTTAAGGGTGCAGAGTGCAAAGATGATGAGTGAAGTGATGACCGAGTTGAGAAGCGATAGTTTCCCTCCATAGGAGATCATTGATAAAGTTGCAGAGAGTCTTCGTTGAACGCCACAAACCAAAGGCATGAGATCTTGTACAGAAGGTTTTGTCGTGCCCATTAGCAATCCAAGATAGGTAAAAGGGAGCTTCCCCACCATGCAGCCAAAAATTTGTGCAATATGTTGGGCAGTTGCAGCGTCGCAATTCATTGGCACCAGGGTTGACTTGTGAAAGTTGATCTTTAGTCCAACAGACGTGGCATAATCGGTGAGTATGTTTTTGACAAGAGTCGCTTGGTCTTGACACGCCGGTAACAAAATGATAGTGTCGTCCGCATATTGGATCACTGGGTAGTTCGATTGGTTGGGACGGTTGAAGGGCAAGTGTAGTTCATTCCTTTGAAAGGAGTCATTAATCGCAGCTTGCAATAAATCTGCCGCCAAGACAAAGATTAAGGGGGACAACGGATCACCCTGTCATACGCCACAGACGCAATTAAATTGTTTTCCCGGGACGCCATTAAGTAGAACAGAAGATTTGGCCGATGAGAAAATTGTTTTGATCCACCCCAACCATTTTTCATTGAAGCCCATGTGCTTCATAATATCCAACATAGCCTCATGATCAATGGTGTCAAACGCTTTTGCAAAGTCCAGTTTGAGGATAACTATTGGATTTTTAGAAGCTTGACATTGGTAGATGTACTCAAACGCCCATGCAAGGCAATCCTGGATGGACCTCTTTTTCAAAAACCCATACTGGTTATGGTGTATAATTTTCAGAATGATTTTTTGAAGCCGATTGGCGAGGAGTTTTGTAATGACTTTGAGACAGCAATTTAACAGAGTAATCGGTCAGAAGTCATTAACTCCTAGAGGTGCAACAACTTTGGGAATGAGAGTGATTAATCCATCGTTAATGCTCTCCAGATTAAGGCCACCCTCGAAGAACTGATCACAGAGAGCATAAAAGTCCTCCTTAATTATATGCCAACAAGATTTGAGGAATGCTCCGTTGAACCCATCCAGACCTGGTGCCCTATCCGCCGGCATTTCTTTGATGACTAGATCAATCTCTTGTTGAGTAAAAGGTACAGTTAGGTCGTCCAATCCCTCAATTCGCTTGATGATGGAGGGAAGATTGAATTTCATATCATGTTTAGATGAGGTCCCAAGTCGTTCTTTGAAGGAGTGATAAATGACCGATTCCTTGCTTGCATGATCATCAACTACAGTTCCATCAAGTAAGGTTAGAGAGGCAATATTGTTTCTTCTGTATCGTTCGGAAGCCATTGCTTGGAAGAACTTGGAATTCTCATCACCAAAACGGACCCATCGAATTGTGCATCGTTTCCTCCAATACTCTCTTTGGTAAGAAAGTAACCGTAGAATGTGGGCTTTGAGAATTTTCCTAAAGTTTGCCTCCGGAATGGTCAATTGCCTTCTATTTTCCATCGTGTCCAGGTGCGCAAGAGTTTTGTTGGAGTTTTCAATTGCAATAGAGAGGCGGGAAATGTTCTTACTCCATTTTTTCAGACAGTACCGTAAGTGCTTGAATTTTCTGCAAAGAATAGTTGCACTATTGGTAGAACATACTGGCTTATCCCAAGCTGACTGCACAATATCCATGAAGCCCGGGTGATGTATCCAAAAGGGTTCGAAACGAAAGAGTTTGCTCCTTGGGATCAAGGTTTCAATTGTGACTACGCACGGGATGTGGTCAGATACTGGCTTACCCAATGGTTTAACAATGGTGTTAGGGTAAGAACCCGTCCAGTTGCAAGAGGTGAAAAACCAATCTAGTTGCTCCAAAAGTGGATCCTGCTGCATATTACTCCAAGTTAAAGAGCGGCCTTTAATTGGCAGTTCAACAAGACATTGCGTACGTATGAAATCGTTGAACGTGATCATGTCATTAATGCTTCCGCTGGGCTTATTACGATTGTCGGGGCTACGGATATAATTAAAGTCCCCGAGGAGAAGCCAATCCTCGTTGGCAGGGATGTTCAAAGAGAAAAGCCAATTAGTGTAATTAGTTCGAGCTTCACCTTGACATGGGCCATAAATGTTCACTAACGTCCAAGACTTAGATGATTGTGTGGACTGAAACTTAATCACCAGAGCAAAATCTTCAGAAGCTATGACCGAGCCAGTGAAAATCGAACTATTCCAAATAGTAGCAATGCCACCCGAGGCCCCATTCGAAGGAACAAAGGCAAATTGGTCAAAACGACAGGGACAACAAGATTTGATAAACGCATGATCGATCATAGGCTTCTTAGTTTCTTGCAAGCATAAAACCGAACAACCACTAGCATTGATAGCATTAGAAAGAGCTAATTGTTTATCCCCAGAGTTTAACCCACGAATGTTCCAACATAGCACATTCCAATTAACCAAAAGACCCATTTGAGCAAATAAACCCGAAGATTAGGTCGAAGACGAAGGACCCGCGTCGGCGGATTCCAAGAGGGCAGCTTCAGTGAGTTCCTCGGTCGGGAGTGCGCATTTGAGGATGCCCACCTATTGGATAATATGAATAGGAGTTGGGGGTGGAATCTCTGGAGAGTCAGCACTATCCAGCTCCGTGATGATCACTGAGGAGGGCGCAGCAGGCGTGTGACGCGGCTTCACTTTGGACACCTTCTTCTTAGTATCAGCCAGAGCATGCACCCGAAATCCATCATATTTATTCGATCTGGCACTGCGATGGAGAGAGACCTCACATTCTGGTGCCTGCACTTTACCACGGTGCGAGGAGGCGCCGATCACACTCTGGGGCCCCTCGGAAAGAGGCAAAGAGAGGGAACAATTAGCCTGAAGCATAGACGAGTCGTCAGAGCGAACAGTCCAGGATTTCTAGCGCCGTTGCCGGGGAGATCTACGTCAAGTCAAGCCATACCAAGTACCCATCATAAACTTTTCTCCCTTGCATTACATTATTTGCCATTCTTGTGTGCTCGTGTGTTAAATCACTTGATTCGCCTTCATGGCTAGTCCTCCTATCATTGTTAGTACTCCCGATAATGAAGTCCTCAATTTTAAACAAAGGAAGGGAGAAAATCTAAAAGATGCTTGGTACAGAATTTGCAATGCTCAAAATAGATCTACCAGAAAGCAATCTACTTCCATTCTTCTCCGTAATTTTTATGTAGGCATCACTCCTTAGAATAGATATGTTCTTGACACCATTACTGGAGGTAATTTCTTGGGAAGCCATACTTTTGATTCTTATAATGCGATGATAGATTTGTTAGGCCCACTGCCTCTTTTGGTCAATGGAACTATTTTAACCTTGGAACATGTGATGCAAAGACTTGATATTATTCAGAATAAAATTGCTACTGTAGAGTTAATCGAAAATGTCGGGGAAACCGATCACCTATGGGGTCACAAGGATCCCTTCTATGTTCAGCGGGGGATTTGTTGCACGAAGAGCAGGTCGAGCCGTTAGGACACAAAGGATTTTTATCCAGGTTCGGGCCGCGAAGAAGCATAATACCCTAGTCCTGCTTTATCTGGTTATATGTGTGTTCTTGAGATTTTGAACTAGCTATGATGCGTGCTTTGTCCAAAAGTCCGAATCCTCTCTGTGTGTGCCTTGGGCCTCCTTTTATACACAAAGGGGTTGCCAGAGTGGCACACAGGAGGTGGCAAGCTACGGTGGTACGAGCTTATCACTCGACCAACGTTGGAGAAGCGCATTTAATGCGTTGCCTACACGTCCTCTCGCTTTATTGGTGACGGCAACAGAGGCCATCTCGTCCTTCGCCGTTTTTCCTCGCCTCGCCACGCGTTCGGGCCGACGAGGCATGCAGCGCCACGCTGGCCAACCAGCTACTGTGTTGGCAAAGTGGTAGTCTTCCACGAAGATCCGCATGCCGCCACGCATGCGACTGCTTTGTTGGCATGCTTATCGCCATGTTGGGGTGGTGGTGAGGTGGCGGAACCCTGCCGAGCATGGGCCTGGCCGCGGCCCAGCGATCATCCTCGACAAGGCTTGCTGGGTGCCTTGGAGTCGTCCCCGGCAAGGGTCTTGCTGGGGGTCTTCATCATTTGATCCCACGTGGACTCGTGGGTTATCGATCTTCGTGAGAAGCCGCATGCTACCAGGCATGTGCTCTTCAAATCTTGATCTGTAACATTGTCGATAGTGTCAGAGCTCCCAAGCCCAAGGGTGGTGGCCTTGCTGGTCTCTTCGCAAGCTGCCCCGGCGAGGGGCTTGCCGGGGGCCGCGCAGGTCGCCTCGGCAAGGCTTGTTGCCGGGCGTGGCCCTGCTTGCCTCTTGCTGCTTGCTACTCTGGGCAGCTAACTTGATATTCTTTGTACCTGTCTTGCCTTCTGCTGTCTTCCTCTGCCTGGCCAAGCTTTGTTGTAGGGGTGGCTGCGACCGTCCATGCACAAGTAAGGGGTACAGAAGTACCCACACTTTTGTACACCGATAGGAGTCCCAGGCCTGGGCCACTCATAAGTGCAAGGCGTAGTTGGGCCAAGCCCAAAGCAGTGCGCGGGCGGGCGTGGCAGAGGCGAACCACCACGATTTTTCTGGCAGTTGCACTTCCCCCCACCCCGCGTCGTGTGCGTGATGTGGGGGTCATGCGCGGGATGGGCGTGGCACACATGCGTCATCCCGTAGTAAATGGTAAAGAGCTGACCCGCGCATTCCCCATAAAAAGGAAAAATCGCGGGGCACTGCTCATTTACCTTTTCTGCTTCTCCCAATCTCGGAACCATCGTTCCCCTCTTCTCCCCCAAATCCGAACCAGACCTTTGCGCCTCTGCTCGCCGCCGTCGCGCCTCCATCGCCTTTCGATCCCTTGCCCCTCCATAGCCGCCATGGCGCCCAAGTCTAGCAAGGGCAAGAAAGTGGCCAAGGCCGCCGCGGGGAAGGAGTTGCCGGAGAGTGAGCTGGTGAAGATGTGGAAGGAGCACACCCTCTTCTCCCATGATTGATGTGCTCACGCTCAAGGACCAGTTCCTGTGCTTGTGGGGGAAGGAGACAATGGGGCATCCTGCCACCAAGGTCATCCCTGCTCCCTTCGCCAAGGCCGGCCCGAATATTTACCCCTTCCTCATCGACTATTTCTCCCACGACCTCTGGCCCCCTTTCTTAGATTTCTTCAACGATATCATTCACACTTACGACTTCCATCTCCTGGACTTCACGCCTAATGTGGGGGCGTGCATGGACTTTTTTTCCCATCTCTGCGAGGGCTTCGCCGGGTTCTACCCCAGCACGACGCTCTTCCGCCATTATTTCTTCCCCCAGGTTCAGCAAGGGGACGCCATCTCTGGCTCCGTCGCTTGGATCTCGAGGCCTCTGTGCAAGGGTGCATATCCGGAGGGCTTCTAGAAGGAGCGGTGGGACAAATGGCGGGGCCGGTGGTGCTGGATTGTGGAAAAAGATCCATAGCAGTTCTGTGAGGTCCGTCAGAGCCCGCCGGTCCGTGGCGATGACTAGAGCGACTCTGACCCCAACGACACGAAGCTCATGGTCGCCACCACCAGGATCGTCCGCCTCGTCTCTGCCGGCCTCACGCTAGAGGTGGTTGGGGCTGATTTCATCCGTCTCCGCATCGCTCCCTTGCACCAGAAGGGGAGGCCGGCCTGGGATTTCATGAACGCAGCGGACATCATGAGGCTCCGCCCCGGCTTAAAGCACAAATTCACCGTGATGCAGCACGCATCCGTCTTCCAGAGGCTCTTCCAGCTCAAGATGGATGAGGACGGCAATGCCGAGTGGACTGCTAAGGCTGCAAAATCCGGCAAGGCCAGCCACCCATTCAGGTTGCCAGCGGGGGTGCATCCAATGAGCAATAACTCCTGTCAGTCTGAGATCATTGCTATGATGCCCGCCTTCAATGCCCACGCCCTGGATCCAACCTGGGCCGAGCCGAAGGCGGAGGTGGTGCAACAATTCTTCGACAACTTGTCGGAGGGCTCTGTTCGCAATGAGCCAGAGCTCATCCACCCTACCACCGCCCAAGAGGTGGCGTACATTGCCGCTAGGGCGAGGGAGGCAGACCTTGCCGCGGAGGCTGGCAGCTGCGGTGTCGTGGAAGACGAGGCCGAAGAAGCTGAAGAGGATCAAAGGTTCCTCAAGTGGGTGGGGCCCACCGGAGAGACCAGTGGCGCTGGTGCCGGGGCTCCCCCTGCCGTGGAGGCAGCCGAAGAGCCGGCCGGGGAGGCGTCCGGGGTGGACGAGCCCTCGGCCCCGAAGAAGAGGCCCGTCTTGCAACGGACCGACTCCAACAAGCCAGTTCGCCCTGGCAAGGCCACGCAGCGGCAAGGGGCTTAGGCTGAGCCCATGCGCCAGACGAGGCGTTGGAGGCGGACGCAGCGGCGAAGAGGGCCACAACGTTGAAGAAGGCCGCAGCTGCTGCCTCCTCTTCGATCAGGCATGGCGCTGCTTCCTCCTCCTTGAGCAGACGCGCCGCCGCTTCTCCTGCGACTGGGCGCGTAAGGACTCCATCTCCTTCCCCGGCGGGCTCCGTCCCAGTGACCAAATATGACCTTGGGCCGTTCAGCCCGAGGAAGAAGAGGAGGGCAGAAGAAGAGGAGGACGAGTATGCACTCTGCTCCATCCATCCATTCCCTGTTTCCTTAGTTGAATCACTTGACCTTGAGCTGATTTCATTGTTTGCAGTGACGCGGAGACACTGGCCCAAAGGGTGAAAAGGGCCAGGGCCTCGACGAGTACTGAGCCCCCAACAAGCACCCCTTGTGCTCTGGGGGTGATCTTCACCAGTCCGTAGTCCAGCCCCCGGCGCCGCCCCCAATGTGAGTTTGTCACTGGGATCAAGCACCGTAAGATTGAACCCATCACAAAGCACCTCTTGCCATTGCAAGATAAATAGATCGAGTTGGCCAAGCAAAACCCATATATCGGAGAAGAAATATGAGGCTATAAGCAACCATGCATATAAGAGATCAAAGAAAACTCAAATAATTTTCATGGAAAAAAACATTGATCTGATCATAAACTCAAAGTTCATCGGATCCCAACAAACACACCAAAAAAGAGTTACATCATATGGATCTCCAAGAGACCATTGTATTGAGAATCAAGAGAGAGAGAGAGAGAGAGAGAGAGAGGAAGCCATCTAGCTACTAACTACAGACCCGGCCTGTAGGTCTACAATGAACTACTCACACATCATTGGAGAGGCACCAATGAGGATGATGAACCCCTCTGTGATGGTATGTAGATTGTATCTGGTGGTTCTGGAACTTGCGTCGGCTAGAATTGATTTTCTTCGACCTTAGGGTTTCTGGAATATTGGGGTATTTATAGAGCAAAGAGGCAGTGCGGGAGGCCACCTAGGTGGGCATAACCCACCTAGGCGCGCCTGGGCCCCCATGTGCACCCTGGTGGGTTGTGCCCCCCTCGGGGCACCAATTTGGTACTTCTTCAACCTATCTTGTGTCTTCTGGTCCAGAAAAAATCCACAAAAAGTTTTGATGCGTTTGGGCTCCATTTGGTATTTATTTCCCACGCTGTAACAAACAAGCAGAAGACATCAACTAGCACTGGGCACTATGTCAATAGATTAGTATCAAAAAATGATATAAAATGATTGTAAAACATCCAAGAATGATAATATACATCATGGAACAATATTTTTTTTATAGATACAGTTAATACATATCAGCATCCCCAAGCTTAATTCCTCCTCGTCCTCGAGTAGGTAAATGATAAAAACAGAATTTTTGATGTGGAATGCTGCCTAACATGTTCATCACATATTCTTTTCTTTGTAGCATGGACATTTGGACTTTTATATGGTTCAAGGCAATAGTCTAGTTTTTACATGAAGACTTTAATACTCAAGCATATCAACAAGCAACCATGTCTTTCAAAATATCAATGCTAAAGCAAGTTATCCCTAGCCCATTATGCTCAATCATTGATCCATTCATGAAACACACTCGAATACTAGCTGTACCCAATGCTCAAGTACCATCATAGTGCCCCTTAGTTGGTGATTTATAAGAGAAGATGGAGACTCAAGTAAAAATTAAAAATTGCATAAAGTAAAAGAAATGCCTTTCGCGGAGGGAAGTAGGGATTTGTAGAAGTGCTAGAGCTCAAAGAGAAAATTGAGAGATAATTTTTTTTGGGAGGCATAATTTTCCCACCAATGAAAATGACATAGAGTTCCCACCACTTTCCATGCTAGATATATCATAGGCGGTTCCCAAACAAAAAAAATAAAGTTTATTCCTTTTTCCACCATACTTTAACTTTCCATCGACGGGTGCCCTCCATACCAACACTTTCCAAGGAATTTATTATTCGACAACATAAATTAAATTTATTTTTCATTTCGGGACTGGGCATCCCTAATACCTTTCTCGTACTCTCGTGCAGTGACAAGTGAATAAACACTCATTGTGAGAATAACACATCTAGCATGGAAAATATCGGCCACCCCTCGCCGCCTCACGAGAAGTACAAGCACACAAAAGAGAAATTTATTTTGAAAATTAGAGATGGCACATACAAATTTGCTTAGAACGGCATGGAAATACCGCATATAGGTAGGTATAGTGGACTCATATGGCAAAACTGGTTTAAAGGGTTTTGAATGCACAAATAGTGATCATACTTAGTGAAAATAAAGGCTAACAAAAAGATTGAGAAGCGTCCAGCCAAGAAACGAAAAATCTCATAAGCGAGCATTAAGCATAACTAACACCGAATAATGCATGACAAGTAGGATGTAATTTTCATTTCATAACTATTGACATTCGTGCTTGCATGGGGAATCACAAACCTTAACACCAATATTCTTACTACAACATAATTACTCATCAACATGACTCACATATCATATTGTCATATCTCAAAACCATTACAAAGAACCAAGTTTATTTTGCCCAATGATGTTCATGAATTTTTTTATTATATCCTCCTTGGATATCTATCACTTTAGGACTAATTCCATATGTTGCTTTTAATAAGCTCAAACAAATATAAGTGAAGAACATGAGCATAATATTTCTTCCTCTCAAAATAATTTAAGTGAAGCAAGAGAGAATTACTAACTCCCAAATAAATCTAAGTGAAGCATGAGATAATTTCTTCAAAAATAACAAAGCACACTAAGCTCAAAAAGATATAAGTGAAGCACTAGAGCAATTCCATGCTCTAAACATTTAAGTGAAGCATAGGAGCAAGCATAACATAATTTTTGGCTCTCTCAAATAGATGTGTCCAGCAAGCATTCAAGACTTAACATAAAAATCAAAACAAGCAAAATTCATAATATGTCACGAATAAAAATACAGCTCCAAGTAAAATACCGATGGTCATTAGAAGAAAGAGGGGATGCCACTCGGGGGAATCCCCAAGCTTAGTTGCTTGCTACTTCTTGAATATTATCTTGGGGTGCCTCGGCCATCCCCAAGCTTAGCCTTTTGCTAATCCTTATTCCTTCATCCATCGTAATATCACCCAAAACTTGATAACTTCAATCACACAAAATTCAGCAAAAACCTTCGTGAGATCCGTTAGTATAAGAAACCAAACCACTACTATAAGTACTGTTCCAAACCCATTCATATTTGTTTTTTGCATTATATATACTGTATTCCATCTTTTATATGGCAAAGACTCTTCAAATAAAACCATAGAATCATCAAAACAAGCACACAACGCAAAGAAAACAGAATTTGTCAAAAACAGAACAGTCTGTAGCAATCTGGATATTTCCAATACTTATGTAACTCCAAAAAATGTGAAAAATTAGGGCAACGTGGGCAATTTGTATATTAATCTTCTGCAAAAAGAATCAACTCAAAATCACTTTTCTGTTTAAAATGGGAATTATTCACATGAGCGCAAAAGTTTCTGTTTTTCAGCAAGATCAAATCAACTCTCACCCAAATCATCCCAAAGGCTTTGCTTGACACAAACACTAATTTAAACCAAAAAAACACATCTAATCAGAGGCAGAATTGGGTATTTTATTGGAAATAGCAAGAAAACCAAAAAGAAAAAAGATACAAGTTGGGTTGCCTTCCAACGAGCGCTATCATTTTACGCCCCTAGCTAGACATAATGCGAAGGATCTAACTGTTGTCATTTTTAGTTCTAGATCCATACAATGCCCTCATGATTGATTCATATGGTGGCCTAATTCTTGTTCTATACCCTTCCTTAGTGGAAATTGAAATTTAATATTGCGTTCTTTCATAACAATCATGGCACCAATAGTACGTAAAAACGGTCTACCAAGTATAATTAGACAAGATGGATTGCAATCAATATCAAGAACAATAAAATCTATGAGCACGTAACTTCTATTTGCAAGAATAAGAACATCATTAATTATTACCGTAGGCTTTTTAATAGTAGAATCCGCCAAGTGCAAATTTAAAGAGCATTCTTCAATATCGGTAAGACCAAGCACATCACATAAAGATTTCGGAATTGTAGAAACACTAGCACCCAAGTCACATAAAGCAAAACACTCATAATTTTTAATCTTGACTTTGATGGTATGTTCCCATTCATCATGTAATTTTCTTGGAATTGAAACTTCTAATTCAAACTTTTGTTCAAAAGCTTTCATCATGGCATCAACAATATGTTTAGTAAAAGCTTTATTTTGTTCATAAGCATGGGGTGAATTTATCATGGATTGCAACAAAGAAGTACAATCAACCAAAGAGCAACTATCATAATTAAAGTCTTTGTAATCCAAAAGAGTGGGCACATCACTAATTAAAGTTTTAACCTCTTCAAACCCACTTTTATCAATTTTCTCAACAAGATTTTCACCCTCCGAATTATCGGGACACCTTCTAGATAAAGTTGACTCTTCTTCAATCCCTTTTTCATCAATATTAATTTTAATAAACAAATAATTAATAGAATAAACACTAATCATTTTAATATCTTCATCACTTTTATGAAAGCAATCACTAGAAAACGCTTTTTCTAAAAATTCTCTTTTAGCTCTAAGTATAGCGGTTCTTTTCTTACTTTCATCCATAGAAACATAAAGAGCTTTAATTGATTCTTCAACCTTAGGAACAAAATTTTTCATCTTGAGAGTTTCTACATCATGAGAAATTCTATCAATACTTCTAGACATATCATCAACTTTATTCAACTTTTCTTCTATCGTAGCATTGAAAACTTTTTGGGTTTTGATAAATTCTTAATATTATTATCAAGATCAGAGGTGTTCCTATTATTATTATTATAAGAAGGATTACCATAGGAATTAACATATTGTTAGAGGAATTACTAGGAAAAGGCCTAGGATTAAAATTACCTCTATAAGCATTGTTATTGAAATTGTTTCGCGAGATAAAATTCACATCTATGGCATCACTATTTTGCTCAATGAAAGTAGACAAAGGCACATCATTAAAATCAACAGGAGCACTTTTATTAGCAGCCAACTTCATAAGAGCATCGACTTTTTCACTCAAAGAATTTATTTCTTCTACCGAATTGACTTTTTTTACTAGTAGGAGCTCTTTTGGTATGCCATTGTGAATAATTTGCCATAATATTGTCTAGAAATTTAGTAGCTTCACCCAAAGTAATTTCCATAAAAGTACCCGCCGCGGCAAAATCTAAAAGAACGAGAAACAAAATTCAATCCCTCATAAATTTTTTGTATGATCATCCAAAGATTTAACCCATGAGTTGGGCATTTCCTTAGCATCAATTTCATCCTTTCACAAGATTGTGCAACATGCTCATGTTCAAGTTGCTTCATGATCTAGTATCTAAGGGAAATGATTTTTGCGGGCAGAAAATACTTAGTAATAAAATCATCCTTGCACTTATTCCAAGAATCAATACTATTGCGAGGCAAAGAAGAAAACCAAATTTTTGCGTGATCTCGCAAAGAAACGGAAATAATTTCAACTTCACAACATCATTCTCCACATGTTTTTTATTTTTCATATCACATAATTCCAAGAATGTGTTAAGATGGTACACGGCATCCTCATTAGGAGTACTGGAAAATTGATCTTTCATAACAAGATTTAGCAAAGTAGTTTTAATTTTACAAGACTCTACACTAGTGGTGGGAGGAGCAATTGGAGTGCTAAAAAAATCATTGTTGTTGGTATTTGAGAAATCACACAACCTGGTGTTCTCTTGAGTCATGGTGGCTACAGAACAAGTTGCACTCAAAATAGATCTGACAAGAAAACGACAAACGAAAATGAGGGCGAATAAAACGACAAATTTTTATGAAGTGGGGGAGTGGAAAACGAGAGGCAAATGACAAATAATGTAAATTGCAAGGAGATGAGATTTGTGATTAGGAACTTGGTTGATGTTGATGATGTCTCCCCTGCAACGGCGCCAAAAATTCATTTTGATGTTGCGTGAACTACGTCGGTATTTCCCCAAAGAGGAAGGGAAGATGCAGCACAACAACGATAGGTATTTCCCTCATTGATGAGACCAAGGTTATCGAACTAGTAGGAGAACCATGCAACACCACATAAATTGGTCCTACACACAAAGAACAAATACTTGCAAACCGACGTAAGAGAGGGGTTGTCAATCCCTCACGGGTGAAAGGATATGTAAAATTGTAGTAGATTGGATAAATAGATTTCGCGGGAACGCGAGATAACATAAATTACTAAAAATTGCAACAAGGTATTTTTGTATTTTTGGTTTAATAGATCTGAAAATAAAAGCAAATAAAAATAGATCACGAAGGCAAATATATTAGAGAAGAGACCCGGGGGCCGTAGGTTTCACTAGTGGCTTCTCTCTCGAAAAATATCAAACGGTGGGTAAAAAAATTACTATTGGGCAATTGATAGAACTTCAAATACTCATGACGATATCCAAGCAATGATCATTATATAGGCATCACGTCCAAGATTAGTAGACCGACTCCTGCCTGCATCTACCACTATTACTCCACATATCGACCGCTATCCAGCATGCATCTAGTGTATTAAGTTCATTTAAAAATGGAGTAATGCAATAAGAACGATGAAATGATGTAGACAAGATCTATTTATGTAGAAATAGACCCCATCTTGTTATCCTTAATAGCAATGATACATACGTGTCGGTTCCCCTTCTGACACTGGGATCAAGCGTCGTAAGGTCGAAACCATCACAAAGCACCTCTTCCCATTGCAAGATAAATAGATCGAATTGGCCAAACAAAACCCAAATATCGAGAAGAAATATGAGGATATAAACAATCATGCATATAAGAGATGAAAGAAAACTCAAATAACTGTCATGGATAAAAACATAGATCTGATCATAAACTCAAAGTTCATCAGAACCCAACAAACACACCGCAAAAGAGTTACATCATATGTATCTAAAAGTGACCATTGTATTGAGAATCAAGAGAGAGAGGAAGCCATCTAGCTACTAACTATGGACCCGTAGGTCTACAATGAACTATTCACGCATCATTAGAGAGGCACCAATAAGGATGATGAACCCCTCCGTGATGGTGTTTAGATTTGATCTTGTGGTTCTGGAACTTGCGACTGTAATTGATTTTCATCGACTCCCTTAGGGTTTCTGGAATATTGGGGTATTTATAGAGCAAAGAGGTGGTGCGGGAGGCCACCGAGGTGGGCACAAAATTTTCATCTTGGGAGTTTCTACATCATGAGAAATTCTATCAATACTTCTAGACATATCATCAACTTTATTCAGCTTTTCTTCTGTCATAGCATTGAAATTTTTTTGAGTATCGATAAATTCTTTAATATTATTCTCAAGATCGGAGGAGTTCCTCTTATTATTATAAGAAGGATTTCCATAGGAATTACCATAATTATGAGGAATTACTAGGAAAAGACCTAGGATTAAAATTACCTCTATAAGCATTGCTATTGAAATTGTTTCACGAGATAAAATTCACATCTATGGCATCACTATTTTTCTCAATGAAAGTAGACAAAGGCACATCATTAAAATCAATAGGAACACTTTTATTAGCAACCAACTTCATAAGAGCATCGACTTTTTCACTCAAAGAATTTATTTCTTCTACCGAATTTACTTTTTTTACTAGTAGAAGCTCTTTTGGTATGCCATTGTGAATAATTTGCCATAATATTGTCTAGCAATTTAGTAGCTTCACCCAAAGTAATTTCCATAAAAGTACCCCCCTCGGTGGAATCTAAAAGATTACGAGAAACAAAATTCAATCCCGCATAAAACTTTTGTATGATCATCCAAATATTTAACCCATGAGTTGGGCAATTCCTTAGCATCAATTTCATCGTTTCCCAAGATTGTGCAACATGCTCATGTTCAAGTTGCTTGAAATTCATGATCTGGGTTCTAAGGGAAATGATTTTTGTGGGCGGAAAATACTAAGTAATAAAAGCATGCTTGCACTCATTGCAAGAATCGATACTATTGCGAGGCAAAGAAGAAAACCATATTTTTGCGCGATCTTGCAAAGAAACGGAAATTATTTCAACTTCGCAACATCATTTTCCACATCTTTTTCTTTTGCATATCGCATAATTCCACGAATGTGTTAAGATGGGACGTGGCATCCTCATTAGGAGTAACAGAAAATTGATCTTTCATAACAAGATTCAACAAAGCAGTATTAATATCACAAGACTCCGCACTAGTGGCTGGAGGAGCAATCGGAGTGCTAATAAAATCATTGTTGTTGGTATTTGAGAAATCACACTAAGGGAGTCCTGGATTAGGGGGTCCTCGGACATCGGGACTGTATGCTTATGCCAGACTGTTGGACTATGAAGATACAAGATTAAAGACTTCGTCCCGTGTTCGGGTGGGACTCTCCTTTGCGTGGAAGGCAAGCTTGGCAATTCGGATATGTAGATTCCTTCTCTGTAACCGACTCTGTGTAACCTTAGCCCCCTCCGGTGTCTATATAAACCAGCGGGTTTAGTCCGTAGGACAACAACAATCATAATCATAGGCTAGCTTCTAGGGTTAGCCTCTACGATCTCATGGTAGATCAACTCTTGTAATACTCATGTCATCAAGATCAATCAAGCAGGAAGTAGGGTATTACCTCCATAGAGAGGGCCCAAACCTGGGTAAACATTGTGTCCCCCGCCTCCTGTTACCATTAGCCTTAGATGCACAGTTCGGGACCCCCTACCCGAGATCCACCGGTTTTGACACCGACATTGGTGCTTTCATTGAGAGTTCCACTGTGTCGTCACCATAAGGCTTGATGGCCCCTTCGATCATCTACAATGATGCAGTCCAAGGTGAGGTTTTCCTCCCCAGACAGATCTTCATATTCAGCGGCTTCGCACTGCGGGCCAACTCGCTTGGCCATCTGGAGCAGATCAATAGCTACACCCCTGGCCATCAAGTCAGATTTGGAAGCCTGAATTACACTGCCGACATCCACGGAGACCTGATCTTTGACGGATTCAAGCCCATGACAGGTGCGGCCTACAGTCATAGCACGACCTAGATCTGCCATCGGATGGTGTTCCGGAGATCACACCTGCAGCTGCCCTAGATTTAAATCAAGAACAGATCGTGCCATTCGAGGACGGGTGGATGGACCCCTCCATGGAGGCCGCACACTCAGCAGCGAGAGAGCTGAACACCGATCTCACTTCCAAGGAGGTCTGCATCATCGGACCCTCGGACTCGTCTCCGGCCATAGGCTCCAAACCGCATGCATCCGTGCCCATCGTACCTAACTGGGCACCGATCATGGAGTTTAGCCCCGCGGATATCTTTCAGCACTCGCCCTTGGGTGACGTGCTAAACTCACTAAAATCTCTCTCCCTGTCAGGAGACTCTTGGCCGAGCTATGTACAGGGAAGCGGGCGACGAAGGAATTCGCTGCCCACGCACCACCCACTTTATAGCCACTGTCGATGACCTAATGAACATGCTTGATTTCGACTCCGAAGACATGAACGATACGGATGATGATGCTGGAGAAAAATGGGAACCACCGCCCCTAGGGCGCTGGACGGCCACCTCATCATATGATATATATATATATATATATATATATATATATATGATGGACACGACGATGACGAAATATATGGCGATGATCGCCACACAAAGAGCTACCCAAAACACAAGCTACTGCTCGAATTTGACGACGAGGCTATCGCGCCCATTCCAACAAAAAATAATACCGCCGATCTGCCAGACAGACCACCCCGTGGCCGAGACAGAGCGGCCAATGACGCCGCACACAAGTTAGCACACGGTCACGTGAGCACTTGGACAAAAGAGCTGGTATGACCAGGTCCATCTATGGATCTAGAAAACATGTTCCTATGCAGGATCACGACCACCGAACCGACTATATTGATCAACTACCAGCTCAGAATCAACACCGAACACTACAGCCGTCGAACCCACGCCACGGCACATCCAAATACAGGGGTGCCGTGAACCCCCTATGCTTCACCGATGAGGTGCTGGATCATGAATTTCCGGAGGGGTTTAAACCCGTAAACATCGAGGCATACGATGGAACGACAGACCCTGCAGTCTGGATTGAGGACTTTATTCTTCTCATCCATATGGCTCGTGGAGACGATCTCCACGCCATCAAATACCTGCCCCTCAAGTTGAAAGGACCAGCTCGGCACTGGTTGAAAAGCCTCCCCGAAAATTCAATTGGAAGTTGGGAGGAACTCGAGGACGCTTTCAGGGCTAATTTTCAAGGGTCCTATGTTCGACCTCCGGATGCAGACGATGTAAGTCACATAATCCAACAACCCAGAGAGTCAGCCCGTAAGCTTTGGAATAGATTTCTCACCAAGAAGAACCAAATCGTTAACTGTCTGGATGTTGAAGCCCTAGCAGCTTTCAAACACAGCGTCCGGGATGCATGGCTTGCCAGACACCTCGGCCAGGAAAAGCCGAGGACAATGGCAGCCCTAACAACTCTTGTGACCCACTTTTGCGCGGGCGAGGACAGTTGGTTGGCCCGCAGCGGCACCAGCGACCCAGGCACATCTGAAATCAGGGATGGCAATGGGAAGCCGTGACGCAATAAAAACAAGCGTCGAAATAATGAAGACAGCCCAGACAACACAACAGTAAACGCCGCATTCAGGGGCTCTCGACCCGGTCAACGTAAAAATCCATTTAAAGGCAGCAGAGATGGACCATCCAGCCTAAATAAAATTCTAGACAGATCCTGTCAGATTCATGGCACCCCCGAGAAACATGCGAATCACACCAACAGAGAATGCTGGGTCTTCAAGCAGGCCGACAAGCTAAACGCCGAACACAAGGGGAGGGAGCCACCAAGTGAAGACGAGGACGAACCTCGCTAGCCGAACACTAGGGGATAGAAAAAAATTCCACCAGAGGTCAAAACAGTGAACATGATTTACGCAACCCACATACCAAAGAGGAAGCGCAAACGCACACTCCGAGACATATACGCTGTAGAGCCCGTCGTCCCCAAATTCAACCCATGGTCGGCCTGCCCGATCACTTTCGATTGCAGGGATCATCCGACTAGTATTCGTCATGGAGGTTCGGCTGCCCTGGTGCTTGACACAATAATTGACGGATACCATCTGACCCGAGTCCTCATGGACGGTGACAGTAGTCTTAATCTGATATATCAGGGCACTGTCCGCAAGATGGGGATAGACCCGTCATGAATCAGCCAAAGCAGTACTACCTTTAAAGGAGTAATACCAGGCATAGAGGCCCGCTGCATGGGCTCTCTAACATTAGAGGTTGTAATCGGTTCTCCCGACAATTTCCGAAGCGAAGAACTAATCTTCGACATTGCTCCATTCTGAAGCGACTATCATGCACTACTCGGAAGAATGGCCTTCGCTCGTTTCAATGCAGTACCGCATTATGCTTATCTTAAACTTAAGATGCCCGGTCCACGTGGCATCATCACAATTAGCGGAAATATGGAGCGTTCCCTGCGTGCGGAAGAATATGTGGCGGCTCTAGCAGCCGAACCACTGAATGGCCTCTCCAACCCAAGTAACTAATCGGTCGTCGTGACCACGGACACGGCTAGACATGTTCGGCGCACCACTAGTTGTAGCAGCCCAGATAAACCTGAGCTTGATTAACGGCTATTCCCCCATATATGGTGCTGGGGGCTGCCCGCACGAAAAGGATCCATAAGTCGGCTAGATCCTATTTACACTCAAGAAATTGAATTTCCACGGTTCATTAAGTTTAACCGACTTTACGCATGGTCACACACAATTCTTTCACCCGGGTTTTTCTTTCTTTTTTACAGATGACCATCGTGCTATACCCTTCTAGGATACGGCACAACGGAGACAAAGGCGCAGACATGCAGAAGGGCCCCATTCCAAGGTTTCTTTTTAGATTAATACCCTGTGTAAACCTTTTTTTTATTATCTCTTGTTGGCTCACACCCTCCTGATACTTAAAATGACCAAGAGGGATATCGGCGTTATTGGCAAGCTTATTTTTCGTCGATCTAAAATAGACGTTACAAGGGCAGCAACCAATGTGTTTTGGGGATCTATGCTCTCACCACAGCTGCTCTTTCGTCACGCTAGATTAATGCACATACCTGGAAATTCCGGGCTCATTATCAAGGGCGGTACTCAACCCAGTATATGTTGTAAAGTCTGAATACCTTCGGGAGTATTTGGCGTCGCGAGTTTGGCCTTATATGCATCAGCTCTGAATCATGTCTTTGGTCAATAGTTGGGTTTGCTCGGCTCCCGTGTTTTGCTACCTTACGTTCCGCTCTATCGGCTAAGGTGGCACCGGGAGAACTACTGCGATTGTGCCCTAGTTCATCCGGATGAGCACCTCAGTAGAGAAAGCCGAAAACTGACTGTCATGATAAAGCTAGAGACTGGTCAACCATTCGATGACTCAGCGGAATCTTTGCGATTCCTCCGCATTAACGAAGGACCGGTTTCCTGGTCACGTATGTACACACACCGTATTCGTATGAACGCAGACATACCAGGGGCTATATAGTAGCCCCAACGTCAAACTCCTATGGCTAAGTGAAAGTGTTAAATCTACATTGTCTGATTGCCTCATTTGCCGCGCTACCACCTCCTTAATGGACCAAGACGTTGGATCAAGTGTGATTACGCGCTTTGCTAAACACCCCCGCATTATATGCGAGGGGGCTGAAGCCGACGACTGCAAACTTTCAGGTTATATACATATATACATAAGTGGCTGCACAGGAGGCACTACAATACTTTACGGGCAAAAGTATAAATATAGCCTTTATTATCAAAAGCATTGTTTTTACAATCAAGATACATGTCACTGGAACATGGTATTCTTTGAGCACCGAGCCTCTATTAAACGGGCACCTTCTAAGAATTCTTCAAAATAGTGCTCGGGCGAGTCCTGGCCCCTGGGCGGACCCCTGGTTGCAATATTGGTGGCCTCCATCTTCGCCCAATACGTCTTAACACGGGCAAGGGACATCCGCGCACTCTCTATGCACGCCGACCTCTTGACAACATCGATATGCGGCACAACACGAATAAATCGTCGCACCAAACAAAAATAACTATCGGGACTTGGTTCCTTTGGCCACAGGTGGTCCACGACGGTCTTCATGGCAAGCCCAGATAACCTATGGAGCTCGGCCCATTCGGCCATCTGCTCATTCAATAGCAGCGGACGCCTTGGATTACTGAACTGCGGCCAGAACAATCTTTCCACCTCATGATCTTCTCGATCTTTGAAATACTGCGCCGCATCAGCAGCACTCTTTGCTAAATCCAAGTATGCGTCTGAAGAACTCCACAATTGATCAAGAGGGGCATACTTAGGATCGCCGAACTTCGTTCGCAATAAAAAGGGCTTCCCAGCCGCGATATCACCGGCTTGCCGAAGCTCCTCCCGCGCCGCTCTGATTTTAGAGTGAGTTTCCTTTGATGCTTGCAAGGCCTTCTTTAGGTCAGCCATTTTCGTTTGGTTTTCCCTTTTGAGAAGCTCATATTGGCTGGCAGCATTTTGTAGCTCAATTGCCATGTTAGCTATTTTATCCTCACTTTGGCGATGAGCAGCCTGTTCGGCTTTTAATTTTTCGGCTGCCTTCATGACAGCCGCATCACTTCTCCTGGCTTGCTCCTTGGCCCGGGCAAGCTCTGCCCGAAGGGTCTCCACGACGGCAGCTCCATCTGCAGTCAAAGCATATTATAAATCCTAGCATCATGCTCTTATTAATATTTGCTGACCACTCAAATATACATACCCTGTGCCTCATCAAGACGCTTGTTCACAAGCATGATGTCCGTATCCTCCACGTCAAGTTGCCGCCTCAGTTCGGCAAATTCTGCAGTCCAGTCAGCTGCCGGATCTACAGTCGCCTGCGAACAAAATCAGCGCTATCATTACCTGAGACTATGTTCCTCTGCTTGCCTCGTCCGGATGGCAACCAGAGTCTCAGGGGCTACCATCTATACAAAGTACACCTTGCATGTACGGTACAATCAAACACACACACACACACACACACACACACACACACACACACACACATATATATATATATATATATATATATATATATATATCACTTTGCGTACCTCAAAGCCTCTTAGCAGGCTCGTAAAAGCTTCATTCAACCCGCTTTTTGCGGATGAAATCCTCTCAACCACCGTACCCATTAAGGTACGATGTGCCTCTGTAGCCGCTTGCTGCAGAAGACCCGTCAATGTGTCTGGTGGCGCATCAGACAATCCGGGCCTTTTTCTGTTGGTCTCTTTAGGAGCTGAAAACCCCAGACCTCGGACGGCCGAAGAGTTACCTACTGGTCTTTGCGGACTGGGAGAGATCCTCCGGGATGACACCTTAGGGTCGTCCGCCTCATGAGGCAGAGAAGTAGGAGGAGGCATTTCGCTCTCCATCATCTCCGGAAGAAGATCCCCCGAAGACGAACATTGTTGAGGGAGGCTATGAGCCGAACTGCAAAAACATATGTCTCGGTCGTTATCATTAGGGAAAGAACAGGGTAGGTTCACTAAGCACCATTGTTCACTTATGGCTCGGTTAATAGCTGGCCTCTCTGAGAGCGTTGAGCAGCAATGTAGCCCTCCGGGGCGGGGCCCCCTGATGAAGCTTTCTTCCCTTGTTTGGAGACCTCTGCTTCCAAGTCTTTAGGGTCGGCCCTTTTCTCCCTGTGGGGAGAGGGGAAGCTGGATTCTCCTTCCCGTTCATCCTCCGACACGGGGTTACTGATTTCCCCGGTTAGAATGCATAACGTACCTCCAGCATGAAGTCCGCTTTTGGCTTCCCCATTCCTCTCCTTGTCCTCCCCTGATGGCACTTGGTAAGGTGCGCGAGCCAGCATCCTGGTTAGTACAGGATCCGATGAGTCTTCGGGAAGAGGGGCCGAACACCTGATCCTCTCCGCCTTTCTTATCCAGTCCTGGCTGAGGGTGGTTACTCAGAATAATGTTGTGACAAATATAATGACGGTGTGTTCGGTTGTGGAATTACTTACCTGGGTTCTGGATGGTTGCAGTTGAGGCCCGCATCCTCTATGGTGACCAGACACTTTATTCATGATCCGAAGAATAATTGATACATTCCTTCGAGCGTCCTGCCAAAGAAGTGCTGAACAGTTCACGGTCTTTTCGGGTTGAACTCCCACATACGGAGAGGTCGACGTTGGCACGGCAAGACCCGACGGACTAGCATTACTTGAATTACTTTGACGAGACTGATATCCCTCTTGAGGAGATCCCGAATGCGGCTTTGCAATATCGGCACGTCATTTACTGATCCCTAGTCTAGCCCCTTGTTGACCCATGATGCAAGATGTGGCAGAGGGGCAGAGCAGAAGGCCGGGGCGGCCGCCCACTTACTCCCTCGAGGCGCAGTGATGTCAAAATACTCCCGTTGCCATAGGTCAGAAACTTCTAGGAAAGAGCCCTTTGGCCATAAAGCAACGACACCTTTGCTTATTATAGCGCCTCTGCACTCTGCATGTCGCCTGTCGATCATCTTTGGCTTCACATTGAAGGTCTTGAGCCATAGGCCGAAGTGTGCGGTAATGCGGGGGAAGGCCTCACACACAACGATGAACATTGAGATGTGAAGGAAGGAATCTAGAGCTAGATCGTGAAAATCTAGCCCGTAATAGAACATGAGCCCTCTAACGAAGGGATTAAGACCAAATCCTAGCCCTCGTAGGAAGTGGGAGATGAATACTCTCGTCGGGTTCGGGAGTAGGGATAACCTGCCATTGAGCAGGAAGCCTGTGAAGGATTTCGGCGGTCAGATACCTAGCCTCCCTAAGCTTCTTGATGTCCTCCTCTGTGACGGAAGAGGCCATCCACCGGCCTTGAAGGTTGGGTCCGGACATGGTTGAAGGTCCGGAGCGCTTAGACTAAACCTTGGGTGTTGGAACTCGAGGTAGGGGAAGGGGAGGATTGGGCGTGGAAAGAAAAGGACAGGTCTTGACCTCTTTATATAGAGGAATAATACCAAGCGTCCTTCACGCGGCCGTTTGGAACTTGCCTAAACCAAGGAGTCGTACTAATGGCGCGTTTGGGTTACCCACGCCCGTATTGATGAGAATCCCGTAATAAGAGGGACACGATTGTCGGATATCGGGTTCCGGCAAAACCCTTAAGGTTTGAACTCTGGGGTGCGCACGAAGATCTACTCCCTACCAATCCACGTCCCAACGCTTCGCCGCGAATCTAAGCTACACGATGAACAACACAAGGGACACAAGGTTTATACTAGTTCGGGCCACCATTGTGGTGTAATACCCTACGCTAGTGTGTGGTGGTGGATTTCCTCTAAGGCTGATGATGAACAGTACAGAGGAAGAACAGCCTCGCGAGGGGTGTTCTTGTGGTGGTGTGCTTGGAGAGGAATGGCTCCATCTCTGTTGGCTCTAGGTGAGATCTCTCTCCTCTACGGTAGTGGCTATCTCTATTTTATAGAGGCCCTGGTCCTCCTCCCAAATATTGAGCGGGATGGGAGCCAACAACGACCATTTTGAAGGGGGACAGCTAGTACAAGTTATCCCGACTAAAGTTGGTCTTCGATTGCCAAAGGCAATGGCGATGACGCCGTCTTGGCTCCACAGTGACCTCCGTCCTGCCGCTCTGCTGGTCTTGGTCTTGTTGCACCCATATGGAAACCTTTGCTTGATGCCTCGGTACTCCGCACCTGCGCTCGCCCCCTTTGCACTAAAGAGGAAACGAGGACACTGTGCAGGCTGGCGCCCGCCTGGTCTTGATCGTCATGGCTTGCGTCACGAGCACCTCGCGAGGTACTCCTTGCCTTGATCTCTATGCCTCCTCGTGAGCCTGCCTGGTGAGGCCGCCCCTGAGGAAGCCTTGCATCGTCCGCCCCGCGAGGCTTGGCCCCTCGCGAGGGTCTTGAGCTTGGGTTGATGAAGACGGGCCGTGCTGGGCCACCCCTTGAGCCACGTCGCAGGCTACAGGCAGGCAAGTCTGGGGACCCCCATTCCCAGAACACCGACAACAATCTCTGCTTCGACAAGACGTGCCAATAAAATCGCCTCGCAAAACATGTAGTGGCAGGTTGGAAAAACGGTTTGAATAATAACCGGGCCGCAACATGATGTCACACCATCTAAAAGTTGTCAGCATATTAGACTCAGGGAATATTGTGCTCTCTATGGTGGTACGTGGAATTTGTTTTGCAGAGCTGGACACGATTCATGCGTTCAGTATCTACCTTGAAGTATTCGGATAAGGAACCCGCCTTACAATGTCGAAGACAATCTGCGCGCCGGACTCATCGTCATTGAAGCCTGGTTCAGGGGCTACTGAGGGAGTCCTGGATTAGGGGGTCCTCAGACAGCCGGACTGTATGCTTATGCCGGACTGTTGGACTATGAAGATACAAGATTGAAGACTTTGTCCCGTGTCCGGTTGGGACTCTCCTTTGCGTGGAAGGCAAGCTTGGCAATTCGGATATGTAGATTTCCTTCTCTGTAACCGACTCTGTGTAACCCTAGCCCCCTCTGGCGTCTGTATAAACCAGAGGGTTTAGTCCGTAGGACAACAACAATCATAATCATAGGCTTGCTTCTAGGGTTAGCCTCTATGATCTCGTGGTAGATCAACTCTTGTAATACTCATATCATCAATATCAATCAAGCAGGAAGTAGGGTATTACCTCCATAGAGAGGGCCCGAACCTAGGTAAACATTGTGTCCCCCGCCTCCTGTTACCATTAGCCTTAGACGCACAGTTCGGGACCCCCTACCCGAGATCCGCCAGTTTTGACACCGACACACACAACTTGGTGTTCTCTTGAGTCATGGTGACTACACAACAAGATTCCACTCAAAAACAGGTCTGACGAGAAAACAATGAACGAAAAAGAGGGCGAATAAAACGACAAATTTTTGTGATGGTGGGGAGAGGAAAACGAGAGGCAAATGGCAAATAATGTAAATTGCAAGGAGATGAGATTTGTGATTAGGAACTTGGTTGATGTTGATGATGTCTCCCCAGCTACGACGCTAGAAATTCCTTTTGATGTTTGCTTGAACTACATTGGTATTTCCCCAAAGAGGAAAGGATGATGCAGCACAACAACAGTAGGTATTTCCCTCAGTGATGAGGCCAAGGTTATAGAACCAGTAGGAGAACCACGCAACACCATGTAAACAGCTCCTGCACACAAAGAACAAATACTTGCAACCCAACATAAGAGAGGGGTTATCAATCCCTCACGGGTAAAAAGATAGGTAAAATTGTAGTAGATTGGATTAATAAATATCGCGGGAACATGAGATAAAATAAATTACTAAAAATTGCAGCAAGGTATTTTTGTATATTTGGTTTAATTGATCTAAAAATAAAAGCAAATAAAAATAGATCGCGAAGGAAAATATATTAAAGAAGAGACCCGAGGGCCGTTGGTTTCACTAGTAGCTTCTCTCGAGAAAAATAGCAAACGGTGGGAAAACAAATTACCGTTGGGCAGTTGATAGAACTTCAAATACTCATGACGATATCCAGGCAATGATCATTATATAGGCATCACATCCAAGATTAGTAGACCGACTCCTGCCTGCATCTACTACTATTACTCCACACATCGACCGCTATCATGCATGCATCTAGTGTATTAAGTTCATAGAAAAACGGAGTAATGCAATAAGAACAATGACATGATGTAGACAAGATCTATTTATGTAGAAATAGACCTTATCTTCTTATCCTTAATATCAATGATACATATGTGTCGGTTCCCCTTCTGCCACTGGGATCAAGCACCGTAAGATCGAACCCATCACAAAGCACCTCTTCCCATTGGAAGATAAATAGATCGAATTGGCCAAACAAAACCCAAATATCTGAGAAGAAATACGAGTCTATAAGCAATCATGCATATAAGAGATCAAGAAAACTCACATAACTTTCATGGATAAAAACATAGATCTGATCATAAACTCAAAGTTCATCAAATCCCAACAAACACACCGCAAAAAGAGTTACATCATATGGATCTCCAAGAGACCATTGTATTCAGAATCAAGAGAGAGAGAGAGGAATCCATCTAGCTAGTAAGTACGGACTCGTAGGTCTACAATGAACTACTCACGCATCATCGGAGAGGCACCAATGAGGATGATGAACCCCTCTTGATGGTGTTTAGATTGGATCTGGTGGTTCTGGAACTTGCGGTGGCTGGAATTGATTTTCGTCGACTCCCTTAGGGTTTCTGGAATATTGGGGTATTTATAGAGCGAAGAGGCGGCGCGGGAGGCCACTGAGGTTGGCATAACCCGCCTGGGCACGCCTGGGCCCCCAGGCGTGCCCTGGTGGGTTGGGCCCCCCTCGGGGCACCCCTATGGTACTTCTTCGGCCCATCTTGTGTCTTCTTGTCCAGAAAAAATCCACAAAAAGTTTCGCCGCGTTTGGACTCCGTTTTGTATTGATTTCTTGTGATGTAAAAAACAAGCAGAAAACAGCAACTGGCACTGGGCACTATGTCAATAGGTTAGTACCAAAAGTGATATAAAATGATTATAAAATGATTGTAAAACATCCAAGAATGATAATATAACAACATGGAACAATCAAAAATTATGGATACGTTGGAGACGTATCATCGCTCCGCCACAAAGTAACCATCAGGGGGCTACCAGGAACCCATGCCCACCACTACCTAGGTAGAAGCACCTGCCGCTTCAGCCCCCATCTCTGAATCATCAACATAAGTATGTAATAGTATAGTACATACCCGTGATCACCTCCCGAGTGATCACGGCTCAGTAGTATAGCATGGTAGACGGACAAGAGTGGAGGGCCACTGATGTAATACTAGCAACCTATACTAAGCATTAGGATAGCAGGTAAAGGTATCAACAAATGTAGCAACAATGACAGGCTATGCAATAGAATAGGAGCTATCGAATCAATAATAGTAGCAAACCTAATGCAAGAATAAGAGAGAAGAGAGTGGGCGATATATGGTTGATCAAAGGGGGTTTGCTTTCCTGGAAGCTCTGCTGAGAAGGAGGGGTCGTCAACACCGTAGTCGACCGGGGCAGCAACAACGTCCGTCTCGTAGTCTACCCGAGAGAAGAGGGGGAAGTAACAATGA
Source organism: Triticum aestivum (assembly GCF_018294505.1). Taxonomy (NCBI): domain Eukaryota; kingdom Viridiplantae; phylum Streptophyta; class Magnoliopsida; order Poales; family Poaceae; genus Triticum; species Triticum aestivum. The sequence continues at coordinate 451,018,967 of NC_057804.1, forward strand.
ATACAATGCAAATAGATGCATGATGATGCATGACATAGCAATAAGCAATGATAGAGGTGATCTAACGCAGTGTCGGATGATACTGGCGAAGAGGTATGACATCCGGGAAAGTATTCCCGGTGTTTAGCATTTTCAGACAGATGAACCGAAGGTGGATTGTTGCATGTTTGCAATGCTAGGGATGTGTGGCAGATGAACGGAGTGCATATTCGGATTCATCTCGTCGTTCTGAGCAACTTTCATGTACAAAGCATTTTCATCCGAGTTACAGATTACTTTATATTAAGTTTTAAAGTTTTAGTTCATTTTTTAAATCAACAGAATTTATTTAAATCAAAAGCATTTATGATATCATCATGACATCAGCATGATGTCAGTGGTCAAAGTTGACCATTGACGAGTCAACTGTGTCCCATTTGTCGTTGACTTAGACTAACTAAACATGGTTAAATTAGTCCAACTAAATGATTAGGTTAACTAGATTCAATTAGTTTAGTTAACTAAATTAATTAACTTAATTAACAAATTAATCAATTAATTAAATATTATTATTATTATCTTACACATTTTTAAAAAATGTTCTGGGGGTGGGCCCCTTGTGTCATAGGCTGGGGGCGTCCTAGCGGGCACGGGCGCGCGGGCTAACGGGCAGAGCAGAGGACTCTGCCAGCCGAGTGGAGCAGAATGGAGTAGGGGGGCCGAGCCCAGCACGGTGACGCGGGGCAGCAGCGAGCGGCGCCAGCAGTAGACCAGCAGCTGCAACGGCTGCAGCATGGGCGGCGCGGCGAGGCCGCGTGTGGAGGCGGGGTGCGGGCAGAGCGCGTGGGGCGAGCGAGGGGGGTGCGGCCGCCAGAGGCCGACTCAGCCGGAGGCATGGCCAACCCATGGCCAGGGATGACGGGCCCTGCATTCTGCAGCAGGCGGAGTTGGGGGCGCACGGGCGACAACATGCGGTTGCAGCTTGAGCAGCAGCAGCGAGGGGGCAAGGCGGGAGGGGCAATGGACGCGCGAGGGGTGGCGCTATTCGGCGGTGGCTGCGAGCGGGAAGAGTAAAGGCGGGGCAAGCTCGCACAGGAGCACGGCGGGGGCGACTGGGCAGTGCGTGCAGCGAGGTAGGGCGCGGAGCAGCGTGCGCGAGCTTGCAGTGCAGGGTGCGGGGAGCAGAGCGCGGGCCGCAGTGGGGCCAGCGGTGGCGGGGCGCGCAAGCGGCAAGGGACGCGGGGCGGTGCGGGCCAGGCGAGCAACAGTTGGGGACGAGTGAGAGAGAGGGGAGGTGGCGGTCGGGCCTCACTTGTGGTGCAGGGGAACGGGGCGGCGAGGCGCGATGGTGACCGGCCAGGAAGGGGATGAGGATGCGAGGAGGCAGTCCGGTGAGGTGGCTCCGGCGACAGCGGTCCGACGACGGGATCCGGGCGGTACCGATGCTGCAGTGTCGGGGCGATGCATGGGTGCCCCGATCCGATCTAGATCGGGGGGAGGGGAAGCGAGGAGTGGGGGGAAGCGGGGCCGACGGGGGGGGGGGGGGTTAGGTTTCCCTCGGGTGGGGGATATGGAGGGGGAAGTGGGGCTTTGGCTAGGCCAGCCTGGCTAGCCTAGTGGACAGCTGGGCCGAGGCCCAGCAAGGGGGGAGGGGGTCTTCTCCTTTTATTTATATTTTTGTCTTTTGTTTTATTTATTTTCTTGTCTGTTTTATTAAAATTTATATTTCTTAGAAAATACATAAGTTGTACTTATAATAGTATTAATAATTATGCCACCACCACAATTAACTTGGCACCAAAAATAAAATAGTTCATAATATTTTATTATTTTAAAAGCATTTAAATAATTGTTTTTGCTATTATTTTATTCACTTTAGAGTATCTAAACATGTTGTAAAAGTGTGGTTTCTCCACCATAATTACCTATGCATTATCTAGCACAACCTGAACATTTTAGTTTTTATGTTTGAAAACTTTTACCGTTTGACTTTAATTCAAAGTTGAATTTGGATCGGTTCTGAACTAAGGCGAGATTAGCAACAGTAATCAAGGTGACGTGGCATCATTAGCAAAGGTTCACTGTAGCTTAATTATCCGGGTGCCACAAGTATCGGGGGGTAAGAAGTTATAATACAGTAGATATAACACCAATATAAAATTGGAATGAGTTTACAACAATACATAAAAGTGGTTATTTTCTTTGTTTCACTAAAGGATCTCACGAGTTTTCTATTGAGTTTTGTGTTGGTGAACTTTTCAAGTTTTGAGTAAATTTTTGATGGACTACAAAATAAGAAGTGGCAAGAGCCTAAGCTTGGGGATGCCCAAGGCACCCCAAGGTATTATTCAAGGACAACCAAACATCTAAGCTTGGGGATGCCCCAGATGGCATCCCCTCTTTTGTCTTCAATCCATCGCTAAAATTACTTGAGGCTATATTTTTATTCGCCACATGATATGTGTTTTGCTTGGAGCGTCTTGTATTATATTTGTCCTTGCTTTTTAGTTTGCCACAATCATCCTTTCTATACACACCTATTGAGAGGGACACACATTAATTGTGAATTTATTAGAACACTCTATGTGCTTCACTTATATCTGTTGAGCTAGGTAGTTGCTCTAGTGCTTCACTTATATATTTTTAGAGCACGACGGTGGTTTTATTTTGTAGAAATTGAAGAACTCTCATGCTTCACTTATATTATTTTGAGAGTCTTATAAATAGTATGGCAATTTGTTTAGGTTAGGAATTTAGTCCTAATATGATGGGTATTCAAGAGGGATATAATAAATTTTTTCATGTAGATCATTGAATATATGAGAAGTTTGATTCCTTGCAATTGTTTTGAGATATAAATATGGTGATATTAAAGTCATGCTAGTTGGTAACTGTGAGCTGCTAGAAATACTTGTATTATGGTTTGTGATTCCCGAAGCATGCACGTATGTTCTTATGTTATGTGATGAAGTGGGAGCATGATTTATTTTTGATTGTCTTCCTTATGAGTGGCGCTCGGGGATGAGCGATGGTCTTTTCCTACCAATCTATCCCACTAGAAGCATGTGTGTTAGTACTTTGTTTCGAGGGCTAATAAACTTTTGCAATAAGTATGTGAGTTCTTTACGACTAATGTTAAGTCCATGGATTATACGCACTCTCACGCTTCCACCTTTGCTAGCCACTCTAGTACCGCACAACTTTCGCCGGTGCATTAAACCCACCTTATACCTTCCTCAAAACAACCACCATACCTACCTATTATGGCATTTACATAGCCATTCCGAGATATATTGCCATGCAACTTCTACTATTCCATTTATTATGACACATACCATCATTGTCATATTGCTTTGCATGATCATATAGTTGGCATAGTATTTGTGGCTTGGCCACCATTCAGATTATTTTATACATGTCATGCTAGATAATTGCACATCCCGGTACATCGCCGGAGGAATTCATATAGAGTCATATTTTTGTTCTAGTATCGAGTTGTAATTCTTGAGTTGTAAGTAAACAAATGTGTAATGACCATCATTATTAGAGAATTGTCCCATGTGAGGAAAGGATGATGGAGGCTATGATTCCCCCACAAGTTGGGATGAGACTCCGGACTAAGAATAAAAGGAGGCCAAAAAAAATAAGCCAAAGGCCCCCAAAGAAAAGAAATGAGAGAAAAAGAGAGAAGGGACAATGTTACTATCCTTTTCCATACTTGTGCTTAAAAATAACACCATGTTCTTCATGACAGAGAGTCTCCTATGTTGTCACTTTCATATATTACTAGTGGGAATTTTTAATTATAGAACTTGGCTTGTTTATTCCAACGATGGGCTTCCACAAATTGCCCTAGGTCTTTGTGAGCAAGCAAGTTGGACGCACACCCACTTAGTTTTCCTTCGAGATTTCATACACTTATAGATCTAGTGCATCTGTTGCCTGGCAATCCCTACTCACTTGCACCAATATCAATTGATGGGCATCTCCATAGCCGATTAATTTGCCTAGTTGATGTGAGAATTTCTTTCTCCTTTTTGTCTACTACCACCCTCGGGGTTGTGCATGATAAATACTTTATGTGATGAAGATAGAGCACGAAGTGATTATATGATTTTGTAGGGATAACTTTCTTTAGCCGTGATATTTTGAAAAGCCATGATTGCTTTATTAGTATGCTCGAAGTATTATTTTTATGTCAATATTAAACTTTTGTTTTGAATCTTATGGATCTGAATTTCCATACCACAATAAGAATGATTACTTGATAAACATGCTAGGTAGCATTCGACATCAAAATTTTTGTTTTTGTCATTTACCTACTCGAGGACGAGCACGAATTAAGCTTGGGGATGCTTGATACGTCTCCAACGTATCTATAATTGCATGTTGACTTTGCTTGAACCATGTGTGTGTAGGGACAGTATATTCATATCATGTTTCCATCTGCATTTATACAATCTGTGTTATATGTTCGTATTGCTTGCCATTTCATGCCATGACTTAGCTTCATACTATCATTTGCCATGTTTGCTATAATATTTTTATTGATAATATCATGTTGATACTTTGATTTAGTCTCATGCCATGGTTATCAATACTATTTTGATTTTGTTGCATTGTTGATATGTTTGTATCATGTGTTTCCTTGCCTCATATGTTATAATTGTTCTCTTGATAAATTTGGTATTAATTGCTCACCAATGTATTTGTAACATTCATGTTCATAACTTTTTGATGATATGATAAGATGATGGAGATGTTAAGCTAAACGGTAATAACAAACCTCCTCCATGTTCGATGGGATCAAGTCATAGTGCCATTGAACCGAGCTTTTTCAGCGCAGCCACATTTGCCTTGATGGGGAGGCCCTAATTCGGTCTATTGTCATGCCTCCCACCGGTGCCTCCTACTAGGGAAGGTTATGTGTTTGCGCTACCCTGGCCCGGTAGGCGGGCATAACCTTGTGTGCCCGGTTTTGGTATTCAGCCCATGTCCCCATTTGGGACCATTTTTGTTTGGCCACGTCGGTGGCGGCCACAAAGGTGGCGGATCTCATGAGTTGACATCGGGGCAACCCATGACATATCCCAAAGGGGAGTTTGTTGGAGTGGTCGGGAGTGTGTCACGCAATAGATTGGTTTTGTTTGAACATCTTTGGTCCACTCAAATGGGAGTACGAGGAGGTCCATGGTGTGGGTATAGTGTGCTAACCTCTCAGAGTGTATAATCTATCGATAGCCGCGTCCTCGATTATGGACATAGTTCATACTAGATCACACTATCGGGTCTTCGTCGACATGGAGGATAAACCTGATATAATTAATTTGATAAATAATGTGCTATAAAGAATGTGGTGACTTGGACCATGAGATAATCATGAGAAGTCACAGTGTTGTTCTGACGTGATCACGACATGAGATCTCGGTGAGTCATGAGTTAGCCCAGAGGGGCAGTGGTAGTGAAACGGATTAATGAACAGTATATTACTTTAACTCTTCACGGGAGGTTAGTGTAGTTTACTTTCGAGCCTAGTTTCATGCATATATCCATTTCTTGTAGATACAACTATGACATGCCATGACATTCCATGATATGACATTCCATGATAGGCCATGATATTCCATGATATGCAATGACATGTTATGATATGCTATGATATGCCATGATATGTTAAAGAATTGCTTAATGTTAATATCATGCCATGTTTATTCATTGCCATGAGATAAATTCATGTATGAGCACGAGACTTGCTTGCTCTAAGTGCATCTAGTGCCACCCCTAGTTGGTTTTGGAGTATTTACGACAAACGTGGTTGAGGGACTAATGTGTTTGTGAGATTCATAGGAGAAAACAGGTAGGAGTCCCTCATTGATTTGGTTTACCCATCAGAGATGACCCCTAAGAACGTATGAAGACATTGAAGACAATGGTGGTTTGTGGAGACATTCACGTCGAAGATAATGACGTATGAAGACATTCACTTGAAGTCAATGGAGTCAAAGATGTAGTTTCTTTCGTAATTTCATTTTCTACTTTCTTGAGTCATAGGAACCACCGAACTTTCAAGTGGGGTCCTGTAAGTGCATCTAGTGCCACCCCTAGTTGGTTTTGGTGTATTGACGACAAACGTGGTTGAGGGACTAATGTATTTGGGAGAATTGCAGGATAACACAGGTAGTAGTCCCTCATTGATTCAGTTTACCTACCAGAGACGACCCCTAAAAATGTATGAAGACACTGAAGACAATGGTGGTTCGTGAAGACATTCACATTGAAGATAATGACAATGAAGACATTCACTTGAAGATATGGAGTGCGAAGACATAGTTTCTTTCATGGTTTCCTTTTCTTCTTTGTTGACTCATAGGAACCACCGTACTGTTAAGTGGGGTCCAAGTGAACAAAGTCAGATGACTGAAGTGATTCTCAACCAAAATTCTATGTCTTCGAACAAAGACAATGAGAGCAAATCTTATCCAGAGCTGGATGAGTAAGCTTTGCTTGTAGCCCAAGCCAAGCTGCCGCGTGTGTTTGAAATCCGATCGTTGGACACGTGTCGGTTCCTTAGTGACCCAGGGTCATTTCAAACATATCAGGTCGGTTTGCCTCCTGGCTATAAATAGCCCACCCCTACACCATAATTTGGTGGCTTCTCAGAGTTAGTGCACGACTTTTGTCGTTTGAGAGCAACCCACCTCCGAAGCATTCGAGAGAGAGATCCTTGCGAGGACAAAGCCCAAAAGACCTAGAGCCAAAGATTGTTAGGCATCACTGAAGTCTTTCTGTCCGCATGACCTAAAGACTTGTTACACTTGAGGACTGTGCATCCTCTAGCCAGTTAGGCGTCATGTTCTGAGGATCCAAGAGTCATTGTGGATTGCTCGTGAACGGAGTCTGTGAAGGTTTGGAAGTCTACCTTGAAGAATTACCAGAGTGATAGGGCGAGGACTAGGTATCCTTAGCTCTAGGGGAATAAGGTGAAGACACAGTCTTCTGAGTTCAATCTTAGCCTCCCTAACCAGACGTACAGTTGTCACAACAACTGGAGCTGGTCTACCAAATTCCTATCTTCAACAAGCAACTGGTTCTATCCCCTACCGTCCTTACTTTTCAGTTTATCTTCGTGAAGTCATTGCTTGCTTGCCTCATCTATTTGACTTCACTATGTGAAGAGTTGCAATTGTTTGTCTTCGTATTGTCTTCCATTCTGATCATGTCTACCTAGTTGTTGATAGTCTTCGAGCGTTCACTGTGTTGCTTGCTTGACTATTGCTTGTCTAGTGTAGTTTATCTTCCATTGCGTACCATATAGGTTCAGTCTCACTGTTTGTCTTCAAAGACCTCATGTTTTGAAGACTTCAATAAAAATTGCCTATTCACCCCCTCTAGTCGATAACTAGCACTTTCCATTGGTATCAGAGCAAGGTGCTCCCTTGTTCTGTGTGATTTGGTTTAACCACTTGGAGTTTTAGCTATGTGGACTGCTGGGATAATCAAGGTCTCCGCTGCGTGCCCAATCTTCGATGGCACTGACTACCCCTATTGGAAGAATAAGATGCGCATGCATCTTGAAGCCATTGACATTGACCTCTGGTATGTCGTCGAGACAGGCGTTCCCAAGGTCGGTGAAGGTGTCACCGCTGCTGATGTCAAGAGGTTCTCGCAAGTGGACTCAACTGCCAAGAACATCATTTGTGGTCATTTGACCAAAGGGCAGTATGACCGTGTGAGTGCACTGGAAACTGTGAAGCTGGTCTGGGACTGGTTGTCCAAGGCAACGAAGGTGTCTCAACTCAGAGAGACTCAAGGATTGATGTTCTTCGCAATCTCTTCAACCGCTTCAAGAGGAATGACAATGAGAATGTCCAGCTCACGTTCGGTCGCTTTACTGATATCACAAATGAGCTTCACACTCTTGGCACCCATGAGATCACCAAGCATGAAATTGTGAAGAAGCTTCTGAGATCACTTGACAGCTCCTTCGACACCTTAGTCCTAATGATTCAAGAATTCCTGACTTCAAGGACCTTGATCCATCTGGCATACTTGGGAGGCTCAACATGCATGAGTTCTAGCTATCTAAGAAGCATGATATCTATGGCCCCAACTATGGCTGATCCCATGCTTTGAAGGCAAAGGTTGTTTCCTCATCTCAAGAAGAATCTGAGTGCAGTTCTGGTGATCACGAAGACATTAGCAAAGAGCTAGCAATACTGGTGAGAAAGTTCCAGAAGTTCTCCAAGAAGAATCGATTCGGAAAGTCTTCAAGATCCACCTCAAGAAATGATGAGGCTTCATATCATGACTACAAGAAGAGAACTTGCCGCAAATGCAAGAAGACAGGCTACTACATCTCAGAGTGTCCTCAATGGGATTAGGAATCAAGGAAGAAGAAGAAGAAGAAGAAGAGCAAGGAATATGATTCTGATGACAACAAGAAGAAGAAGAAATCTTCACAGTCTTGTTCAAAGTCTTCGTCTCACAAGAAGACCTCATCGGGAAAGGCTCGTGCATTTATTAGCAAGGAGATGGATTCATAGGAGGAGTCTGCTTCTGAGGAGGCAGAGGTGGAGTCTCTGGAGGAGTCTGATTCATGCGTGGCAAGCCTGGCTCTTGCTTCCTCATTCATCGCCAAGTCCATCTTCAACACTAAAGACAATGGTCACTCCGCCGAAGCTGAAGCTGGTGATGAGGATGACTCTGCTCCTGCCTACTGCTTCATGGCACGAGGTGCCAAGGTAAACTCATGCGATGCTTAGTTCCAAACCTCTAGTGAAGATGACTCTGAATGTGAATCCAAACCTAGTTATATGACACTTGCTAAAATTGCAACTGAACAACAACTGCTATGGAACATATTCAAAAGCTGCTAGACAAAAGCGATGACCTGTTGGATGCAGAAATGAATCGAACTCAGTCCTGAATCGAAGACATTAAACATATTCGTGTTAAGTACAAGGAACTTGAAAGTCGTCATCAAACTCTCTCAGCCTCTCATGAGAAGTTGTCCTACGATTATGTTCAAAGGAAGCAAGATCTTGAGAAACTGGGAGCGTCTCATGAAGATCTTCAAAAAGAGAATGATTCACTACTCGCTCAATAGATCAGTTCCGCTCAGGAAGAATTTGTTCCACCATGTTTAAAATGTCTTGAGCATGATAATGATGTCTCTGTTGCTGAATGTTCTACTTCCTCTAATGTTGCAATATCTTCAACTGCTGATGTGGTAACTAACCCCTCTACTGAGGATGCCGCTACTATTGGTGATGAGCATGCTAGGTTGAATACATTGCTTGAAACAGGCATGTACAAAAGCCTCAAAGGGCATCAGACTCTGTGCGATGTCCTCAAGAAATAGATTCTGAACCGAAACCCTAGGAAAGAGGGTGTTGGGCTCGAGAGGAAAATGAATGTTGATGGTTCTTACTGGAAGCCTGAGCAGTACCCCAAAACCACCTGGGTTGCTGGTAAGGATCCTTTAGTGGACCCATCCACCTTATCTAGCTTCACTTGTACTAATCCCATTATCATTGATGAATCCTTTAACGCCAATTATAAGTTGTTTAAGAATCAGAATGGTGAAGTGTTTGCGAGGTATATTGGTACTAACCGCAGGAATGGGCCACCCTTGAAGAAGATCTGGGTGCCCAAAAGTTGTCTTGAGAAGCTTCCCGTTAATGTCGTCATGACGCCACCTGGGAAGAAGACAAACCCTAGACCAAAGGTGTCATATGGCCCAAAGGCTTCATACAGACAGAGGACCTCACATGGTCACCCTACCGCCAATGTTTTGTAGGAAAACCATCACAGGACTCATGAATATGAGCATGTTTCTTCTAACCGCTATGTTCACAAAACTAAGAACTTTTCTGCATATTCTTATGAGTATTATTCACCTCTTGCAAACCTATTTGCTAGGGCTCCAAAGAAAAAGTTCTCAGATGCTGCACTTAGACTTATTGCTTCTAAGCCACCCCTGAAGATGTGGGTGGTTAAGAATAATTAACTTCTCTTGCAGGGAAAGGTCTCAAGCCGGAAATCAAAGACTTCTAACGCCAATGCTGGGGACCTAAAACATCTTGTGGGATGCAAGATAAAGTGCCAGAATGGTCTTACCATGTATTTCGTCCCAGGGTTTCTTGAAGAGCATCCTATCCTGCCAAACCAAAATCTTAACTTTGATAATATGATTGTTCGCTACATGTTTCTGCTTCACAATACTCTTGGTGAAGCCTACCCTGCTAACTGCACTATAGTGCATGACTCCGAAAGCCATTGAATGGATCATGGACAGCGGCTGCACTAACCACATGACTGGTGATCAAAGTCTTCTCATGGATTCAACCCTATGTCCTTCTACTAAAATCCACATCACATTCGCTAACACTAGTAAAAGCAAGGTATTGTGTCAGTGAGAACGACACCTATGGGATCAACGGATCCCTACTGTGGTCGGCGGGCGCGGGGTTGTGAGAAGAGTAGGTCTAAGAGACAGCACAAAGGTCGTTTACCCAGGTTCGGGCCGCGGAGACGCGTAATACCCTAGTCCTGCTTTGGTGTGTATATCAGTGTTCTTGAACTAGCTATCGAGCGTGACTTACCCAAAGAGCCCGAATCCCCCTCCAGTACGCCTCGGGCCTCCTTTTATAGTCGAAGGAGGCGCCACAGTGGCACACAGAAGATGTAAAGGGTACAGTACACTACAAAAAAAAGACACATCCGTGACATTTTGGGCCGAACGATTTTTTTTCCTGTCATACTTATGACACTTCTATGACGATAATTGTGACAAAACCCGGTATCATCATAGATGTGGTAGGCTCCTACTTCTGTGACAAAAAAATCATGACATAAAATGGGCTTTTCGTCCTGGGCGGGCCGGAGACGCAACTGCATGACATTGTTTGGGCCGTCCATGACGGAAAATCTGTGGTAGAAGCGAGGGCGAGGAAAATTTTGGGGAGTTCCCGGTTACATTGGGTGGTCGGGGGCTGAGCGATGCGCATTTCTCTCGTACACGTATGCGCGTGTGTGCGAGGCGTTGGGCTCTAACCGAACCCGAGCGAGGCATCGCCTAACTGAACCCGAGTGATTGTATTGCAGGCTACGCGTTACTGAACCCAAGCGATCGAGCGATTACTTCACTACTGTTGCTAACTGAAGCCGATTGATGCCGCCTCTGGATGAACAGTGGGTGTTGCAGGGGGTTTGGATGAACAGTGAGCATTGCGGGGGGGGGGGGGGGGGGGGGGTTGGATGAATAGTGAGTAGTGGGGGTGGATGAACAGGACCCCGTGGTGTTGCCTCTGGATGAACATGACCCCGATCGATCGAGCCGGTTGGGGCTAGATGAACAGGACCCCGTGGAGGGCTGGATGAACAGGACGACCCCGTGGAGGGATGGATGAATAGTAGAAGGTGGAGGGGTGGATGAACAGTAGCTCGTTGAGGGGTGGTTGAATAGGAGACCGTGGAGAGGGGTGGTTGAACAATAGCCGGTGGAGTAGCGCGCGGTGGAGGCTGGATGAACATGAGCCTATAGATGAACAGTCACATGTGGAGGCTAAAGGAGGTTGACGGTGGATGAACAGTAGCCTATGGAGGCTGGAGGAGGTCGATGGTGGAGATGAACAGTATCCCGTGGAGTCCCGTTTTGCGGTATGCCACACCCCTCCCGATGAACAGGACCCCCGTTTCGACTGTAGCGCTCCAACACAAGTCTGTTTCGTCCGTTTTGCGGTACGCGACACCCCTCCCGATCAACATGACCCCGTTTCGATTGTAGGTGGTCCAACACAAGTCCGTTTCCTCTGTTTTTCGGTACCCCAGACCCTTCCCGATGAACAGGATCCCGTTTCGAACGTGGCCGGTCGAACACAAGGCCGTCTCCTCCATTCTGCGGTATGCCAGGCCTTGTTTCCATCTCTTGTTCTATCCAAGCCCTCCCAATGAACACGACGACGCATTCCATTCCGACCCAGCCGGTTGGCTCCCCATGAACATGACGACGACGCTATTTCTCCGTTCCGACCCAGCCATGTACACGAGCCCTGGCCGTACGTATGCGTGAGTAGGCATTTGAGACCCCTTCCGTATGTACGTATGTGGCCATATTTTCTTTCTTGCACACTGACCGCTGTACGTACGTGTACATGCTACGTGTGCGCCTCTACTACGACACTTGCACGCCTCTACATCCACCAGTATGTACGTACACGTTCGCGACCAGAATGACAATGCTACGTACGCTTCAACAGGGTGGGTCCCGACTGTCAGGCACTTCCTTGCGTGCGAAGATGTAGATGGTGGGTCCCAACAGTCAGGGGGGTGAATCATTTTTTCCCCGGACACACTTCCTTGCGTGCGAAGATGTAGCTGGTGGGTCCCAGCAGTGAGGGGGGCGAATCGTTTTTTCCCCAGATGCACTTCCTTGCGTGCGAAGATGTAGTTGGTGGGTCCCAGCAGTCAGGGGGGAAACATTTTTTTTGCGAAATACAGTGGCCCATCCGGTGGGTCCCAGCTGTCAGGTGGAGGGATCATTATTTTCCGTGTAATAAGGAGGCACTTCCTTGCTGCGGTCGTGGACCTAGCTGTCAGCCTCTCCACAGATAGTCCACGTCCGATGGAAGTCATTCCTTGACCATGTTGACCCTGCCGCGCCGAGAGCACCATGGTGGTGGACGATGGAGAGGCCTAGGAAGGGGACGACACGGAGCCGGGGAAGACGCGGCAGTGGATGCCCACGCGGAGAGGAGTACAAGGGTTCACTGGTTCGGCTGCGGTGTGAGGCTGCCATCACCGCAGATTAACAAGGGGTGTGGGTGAGTGGAGGGATGGCCTAGCCAGCGGTGGGAGTAGTAGGGGGCGGTGAGGCCTCCACAGCAGCACAGCTGGCCACGGGAGGCAGGAGAAGGCGGCACGACCGATGCTACTTTGGGCTGCCGGAGCAAGAAGACCAGAGGTTGAAGAAGCACGATCGCCGTTGGATGGACATCGTACGGTCACTGCAGCTAGAATCGTTTATATTGACTAAGTTGACAAAGCCCTTGGTACGTGTCAACTTAGTAGGCCCACAGGTCAGCTTCCAAAATGGTGCGCCCCAGATGTCAGGGGGAGGAATCATTTTTTGGGCGGGTGAAGCTAGAATATCCGAGATTGAAGAAGAAGCACGGCATCCGTTGGATGGACATCCAACGACCACTGCTGCTAGAACCGTGTGTTGACTATAAGTTGACAAAGCCTTGCATACGCGTCAACTCTTTTTTTAGGGGACGCGTCAACTTAGTAAGGCCACAAGTGTGTGGCAGAGAAATTATAGCCCATTTGAGATTTGTAAGAATGTGCAGCCCATTTCTGAATTCTAATGGAATTTACTACATCCCATCTACAGTTTGTTAAAAGTACATTCCATTTCAACCAACCATTCAAATTAGAATTCAATAAAATTTCCCACATTTTGATGGGATCCGAAATATTTTTATCCCAAAATTTCTAGTCAAATTAAATACAGTTTCAATATAAATTTATATTACGTAAAAATCCAACGAAACATTGCGCTCACAACAATTAATGAGATTTAAATTTTCAATACCCAAAAATAATATTTTATAAAGTAATTAAGTGTTTGGTGCATTTTTTTATAGTTACTGCCCAGTTGTTATAATTACATCCCATTTATTATTTCTTAAAGCCCATTTTCTTGTTAAGCCTAATGCATCCCTCCTAGGAAAGATTTGCAGCCCAGCGGGGCAGAGAATAACAACTTGACCTTGCCTGGGTATTCCTAAAAAACAGTATAGCTGGGCAAGCCATTTTCATCTTGAAAAAGTTAATATCTGGGCTGGATATCTGGCCCGGGCTAGACGGGCCACAGCCCGCTAATACGTCTCCAACGTATCTATAATTTTTGATTACTCCATGCTACTTTATCTACTGTTTTGGACTATATTGGGCTTTATTTTCCACTCTTATATTATTTTTGGGACTAACCTATTAACCGAAGGCCCAGCCCAGAATTGCTATTTTTTGCCTATTTCAGTGTTTCGAAGAAACTGAATATCAAACGGAGTCCAAACGGAATGAAACCTTCGGGAACGTGATTTTCTCACCGAACGTGATCCATGAGACTTGGACCCTACTCCAAGAAGTGCCAGAGGCGGTCACGAGGGTGGAGGGCGCGCCCCCATGGGTGCACCCCTACCTCGTGGGCCCCCTGTTGCTCCACCGACGTACACCTTCCACCTATATATACCTACGTACCCCCGACAGATCCAAAACGAAGCCAAAAACCTAATTCCACCACCGCAACTTTCTGTATCCACGAGATCCCATCTTGGGGCCTATTCCGGAGCTCCGCCGGAGGGGGCATCTACCACGGAGGGCTTCTACATCAACACCATAGCCCCTCCGATGAAGTGTGAGTATTTTACTTCAGACCTTCGGGTCCATAGCTAGTAGCTAGATGACTTCTTCTCTCTTTTTGGATCTACAATGTTCTCCCCCTCTCTTGTTGAGATCTATTCGATGTAATCTTCTTTTTGTGGTGTGTTTGATGAGAACGATGAATTGTGGGTTTATGATCCAATATTATCTATGGAAAGTATTTGAATCTTCTCCGAATTCTTTTATGTATGATTGAGTTATCTTTGCAAGTCTCTTCGAATTATCCTTTTTGGTTTGGCCAACTAGATTGGTAGTTCTTGCAATGGGAGAAGTGCTTAGCTTTGGGTTCAATCTTCCAGTGTCCTTACCCAGTGACAGAAAGGGTTGCAAGGCACGTATTGTATTGTTGCCATCGAGGATAACAAGATGGGGTTTTTATCATATTGCATGAATTTATCCCTCTACATCATGTCATCTTGCTTAAGGTGTTACTCTGTTTTTAACTTAATACTCTAGATGCATGCTGGATAGCGGTCGATTAGTGGAGTAATAGTAGTAGATGCAGAATCATTTCGATCTACTTGTCTCGGACGTGATGCCTATCTACATGATCATTACCTAGATATGCTCATAACTATGCTCAATTCTGTCAATTGCTCAACAGTAATTTGTTCACCCACCGTAGAATACTTATGCTCTTGAGAGAAGCCACTAGTGAAACCTATGGCCCCCAGGTCTATTCTCATCATATCAATCTCTATCGCTTTATTTACTTGCTTTGTTTTTACTTTGCCTTTTACTTTTCGCTTTGCATCTATCTATCAAAAATACCAAAAATATTATTTATCATCTCTATCAGATCTCACTCTCGTAAGTGACCGTGAAGGGATTGACAACCCCTAATCGCGTTGGTTGCGAGTAGCTATCGTTTTGTGTAGGTACGAGGGACTTGTGCGTGGTCTTCTACTGGATTGATACCTTGGTTCTCAAAAACTGAGGGAAATACTTACGCTACTTTGTTGCATCATCCTCTCCTCTTCGGGGTAATCCAACGCAGTGCTCAAGAGGTAGCAAGAAGAATTTCTGGCGCCGTTACCGGGGAGGCTCATGCAAGCAAGTCAACCATACCAAGTACCCATCACAATCCCTATCTCTCACATTACATTATTTTCCATTTGCCTCTCGTTTTCCTCTCCCCCACTTCACCCTTGCTGTTTTATTTGCCCTCTCTTTCCCAATCTCGTCCTCTCTTTCCCGTTTGCCTTTTTCCCGTTGCCTTTCTGTTTGCTTGTGTGTTGGATTACTTGTTTCCATGGCGCAAGATAATACCAAATTGTGTGATTTCTCGAATACCAATAATAATGATTTCCTTAGTACTCCGATTGCTCCTCTTAATAATGATGAGTCTTGTGAAATCAATACCGCTTTGTTGAATCTTGTTATGAAAGATCAATTCGCCGGCCTTCCTAGTGAAGATGCCACTACTCATCTAAACAATTTTGTTGATTTGTGTGATATGCAAAAGAAGAAAGATACGGATTCTTGGAAAATAGTATTGTCAAATTGAAGTTATTTCCGTTTTCACTTAGAGATCATGCTAAAATTTGGTTTTCGTCTTTGCCTAAAAATAGTATTGATTCTTGGAACAAGTGCAAAGATGCTTTTATCTCTAAGTATTTTCCTCCCGCTAAGATTATCACTCTTAGGAACGATATCATGAATTTTAAACAACTTGATCATGAGCATGTTGCCCAATCTTGGGAAAGAATGAAATTAATGCTTCGCAATTGCCCTACTCATGGTTTGAATTTATGGATGATCATACAAAAATTTTATGCCGGATTGAATTTTGCTTCTAGAAATCTTTTAGATTCGGCCGTGGGAGGCACATTTATGGAAATTACGTTAGGAGATGCTACAAAATTGCTTGATAACATTATGGCTAATTATTCTCAATGGCACACCAAAAGATCTTCTAGTAAAAAAGTGCATGCTATAGAAGAAATTAATGTTTGGAGTGAAAAGATGGATGAACTTATGAAGATGTTTGCTCCTAAAAATACTCCTCTTGATCCCAATGATATGCCTTTGTCTACGTTTCTTGAGCATAATAATGAATCTATGGATGTGAATTTTTTTGGTAGGAATAGTTTTGGAAACAACGCGTATAGAGGGAATTTTAATCCTAGGCCTTATCCTAGTAATCCTTCTAATAATTATGGAAATTCCTACAAAAACTCTTATGGAAATTTTAATAAGATGCCCTCTGAATTTGAGAGTAGTCTTAAAGAGTTTATGAATTCACAAAAGAATTTTAATGCTTTACTTGAAGAGAAATTGCTTAAAGTTGATGATTTGGCTAGGAACATTCATAGAATTTCTCTTGAGATTGATTCTTTAAAGCTTAGATCTATTCCTCCTAAGCATGATATCAATGAGTCTCTCAAAGCCATGAGAATTTCCATTGATGAGTGCAAACACTACTAGGAAAAGGCCTACTAATGGTGCACCGGTTTTGCCTACTAATGGCGCACTACCGGTGCGCCATTAGTAGCACGCCATTAGAATTTTTTACTAATGGCGCACCACTGGTGCGCCATTAGTATCTGGTATACTAATGGCGCACCTGCCAGTGCGCCATTAGTATGTAACACCATGCGCCATTAGTATGCCTCCCGGGGGGCCATATGTAACCATGTGCTTTGTCACACTAATGGCGCACTCTGCCACGATGCGCCATTAGTATCCTTTGGCATACTAATAGCGCACTCTGCCTTGATGCGCCATTAGTATGAATATTTGTTTTTTTGCTTTTCTGATTTTTGCACAGGTTACAAAATATATTATTGGACAGAATATAGACAGCAGCACACAGCAACATCAGATTCATCAAATACAATAGAAGATTAGTCTCTGAATACAATTCATCATATTAGTCTCCGAATTCAAAAGACCGAACAAAGATAAAACATTACAAGTCTCAAGACCGCAAGTATCGAGTTTGTCTTCACATTACAAGTCGATATCGATCATCTAAACTACCATCACATAAAAGAGAGTTGTGGTCATCACGATGAGCATCATCGCGATCAAACTGGTCCTCATCCGGTTCCTCCAACGCTCCCTCCTCTCTCCCTCTAGATAGCGGGCATATCTAGATTCGGCCTCCGCCCTAGTGGTGTACCCTTTGTAACTGTTACCGCTGAAACGGTGAACCTGTCTCCGACACTCCTCCCAGTCGACGTAGACTCCGGGAACCTTACCCTTGTACACGACATACGACGGCATCTCTATGCACAAGCCAAACAACAGACAATACATAAGCAATATGTAAGTATGCAACAAAAGGATCGAAAGAGAAAAGCAAGACATTAATAGCCCGATTCATGGTCCTACTAATAAATACCATCGATTACATCTAAGTTGAACGACTGTCCAAACCAAAGAGACATACGAATTCATTAAAGTTTAATTACAACATGAGCTAATCAATGTTTCAGAACTACACATCACTACTTTCGACTCGACTCATCGGACAGGAGCGTGGATGAAGCCGCCGTCTGTCGTGATGGTCATGAAATCGCGGTCGTTGTCACCCTGCATTTGTAGCGTTTCATCTATCTCACTGTTGGACGGTTGATATCTGACGAAGAACTGCCCCGAGGTATGAAGGACATCTTGATGGATGATGTCCGCAAACTCCGACTGGATGCGAAAGAATTCTTGTCTGAGGTCCGCGTCCTGGACTGCCGACAAGCTCGCGGCCCAATCTTTGAGATTATCTGGTAGCAGAAGTTGATGATGGTCCCTTACGATCGCCCGCATGTGATGGAGGGCGTAGTAGGCATCCTTCTGACCGCCAGGCGGCTGCTTGACACAGCAGAACTTCGTATTGTGTGAGAACATGTGCTTGCCGTACTTACGAACTGCCCTGGTGAAGGTGCCTCCAGATTTGGCGTAGCCGGGGAGAACATCATCAAGAACTTTCTTGACATTTGTGTAGTCTATCTTGGAGTTACGGTTCGGGTCGAAATACGTGGCCATGGAATATTTCGGGCTTAAGAGGATGAGTGTGCAATGTGTGTCACTGCACAGAACACGGAATGTTAGAAAAAAAGAACGATCAAAATCTAAGAAATCATATGTTACGGGGCGGTTAAGGGATGACTTACTCGGGAAAGTAAGCCACAAGGAAGTTATCCTTATCTGGGTTTGCCAGAATGACGCCTTCGAGGTGTGAACTCGCAACTTGGCGGTCCCCACGCTGTTCAAGTGCTTGGCACGCATGTAGAAGGGGTCGACTATCACGATGTCCGGGGTCTTGTCTCTAATGATCCGCATCTCCATACTCAGCGAAAACAGCCGAACGAAGGTGTAGTGCAGCGGATGAAGGTTAAACATAGCAAAGATGTCATCAAACCGCAGGACGATCGTACCCCCGATGTCGCCATCCGCAAAGCCCTTGCCCTCTGGCACCTTGGCCACGAAAACCGGGTATGCCACATCATTCTCTCTCAGACGCCGCTTCTCCAAAGAAAGAACACTGTCGTGCAGACTCCGCATAGCACCGGTTGCAGCATTCAGCATATTTGGCGGTAGCATCGCCCTACCCGCCACATGCACCCTCCTCGAGATATCCTTAGGTGAAGGTGGCCCGTCCTGAGCACGGATCAAACTCGGTGCCGGCTGGCTCGCACCGGCGCCCTTGTTAGTCTTTCGTTTCCGTCCCTTCTTCTTGATCTCCTGTAATGGGACCGAGTTCTGCTCACAGACTGCTTTCTTGAGCGTGTTGGGGCTGATAATATTTCGCACCTCAGCTATCCGAGGCTCGGTGAAGGAGGGAGCTGGACGCGTCTCCTGAGAACTGAACGGCAGACGACGCCTATTGCAATTGGATTTCTCTGCCGTACCAGCTAGATTGCAGTCGTCTTGGTTGGGTTCTTGAGAAAGAGGCCCGCAGAACTCGTCAGCGTACCCATGTTCGGCAAAGTACTTATCGACTTTGGTAAATGTATCATCGTCGTTGTCGTCGTCGTCCGGATCCTGTGCCATAGGGCTGTCCGGATCCTGTGCCATAGGGATGTCTGACATAGGGATGTCCGACAGGTCCGGTAGCGTTGCGACATTCTTGCCATGGCTTGGCGCCGACACGACTGGTGGTCTTGTCTGTGGGGTGGTGTCCCCCGCCCCCAAACGAATCTGGCTCTTCGGCCAAAGCAGCGGCCAGTTTACGCAGGTGCTGAGGGTCATCTCATCCTCTTCGTCGGCCCCAGCGGGTCGAACCGGAGGTAACAGCTCGTCGCAGCCTGGCAGCACCCGAACCACTCCAACCCTATACACTGTGGGTGGCATCGTATTACCGTGGAACATGCGGTTGCCCGGTTGAACGATTCTGCCCTTGGCGACATCGACCAACTCGGCGCCCACGAAGTGTAGAAGAGTGCAAGGAATGTCGGCGGTGCCCTGCGAAAACATGTACAGGGCGTCAGGGATGCCTAGTCAAAGGCAAGGAGATGAAGTCATCGGCCGAGAGGCTTAGTTACCGTGATGCCGTCGAGCTCGGCTAATGTCGAGGCACCTCCAACGGCGGGCATGCAACTGACGGAGGGGGAGCTTGCTGGCGAGGTCCCGGCCGGCGTACACCCGGGTGCATTAAGGTCCAATGCCCGTGCCGCCGCCGGAGACACGAATACCGCCTCCGCCGGAGACACCAATGGCGCCGCCGCCGGAGACACCAATGGCGCCACCAGAGACACCAATGGCGCCACCTGCGTGTTGTGTGAGTTGCTGGCCGTGAAGCTGGGAACCGGGGGAGGCCCCTATTGGCCGGCCGCAATCCACGTCGTCAGCCCATGAATCAACATAGGCACCATGGCGTTGAGCTTTGTTCCCAATTGTTGTTCCACTTGCTCTTGGACAAGCTCCGGAATCCGCGCCACTTGTGCCTTGAGTGCTTCAACCTCGCGCGTCTGGCTTTCTGAGCTGGCCTTTTTCTCCTTCCGCACACCAGCGGTATAGTATGACCCCCATTTTGTGGACAAGCCTTTGCCGGCCACACGACCAGCTGACGTCGGCTTAGTGAGCTTATCCTTGCTTTTCATTATGTTCAACGCCCTATTTAAAGGGCTGTCGAAAGGGGAGCTCTGAGACGACCCCGCGCTACTGCTTTCAGTTTCCTGCGAAAGGAACGTGAACCATTTAGAAATATTGGGGATTAGTTAGAGTGCAACCATATGGAGCTAATTATGCGGGGGTGTATTCCTTACCAGAACAAGCTCAAGCGCCCTGGTCTTCAGATCCGTGGTAAGCTCCTTTGTTATCGGGTCCTCCTTGTACCGGGCCCTGACATAGTTCCTGGTTTGCTTGTTACCACTGTATTTCTCGAAGCGGGGCGGTAGGCCTTGCTCGGCACACTCCGCGTCCTCCTTATCCCATATAGGCTCCACCACTCTGTAACCGCCGGGACCGAGTTTGTGTTCCCCTAAGTTCAACTCCCGCATTTCTTTCCCCCACTGACTTGATTCGGTGGTTGCACTGC
This sequence comes from Triticum aestivum, assembly GCF_018294505.1. Taxonomy (NCBI): domain Eukaryota; kingdom Viridiplantae; phylum Streptophyta; class Magnoliopsida; order Poales; family Poaceae; genus Triticum; species Triticum aestivum. The sequence goes on from NC_057804.1 coordinate 451,039,869, forward strand.
TCTCGCACTTTATCTTGAACTCCTTGTAGTCATCTTCGCTCATCAAAGGATATTTCGCCTTGATCTTCTCATAACTATCACCTTTATCAATCATTCTCTTCACCGCGCTTCTCCAAGTAGACAGGGCCGTGCTCATCTTCGTGAGGGCGGCACTGTTCACTTTATTCCCTGAGAGGCGTGTGTTTTCAAATTCGGCAGGGAACTTGTATCGTTCGTGCAGCTTCGTGAAGAGGAGGTTGCGCAAATTCCCTCGGTCCTTATGCCTAAGGTTCTCGGTGTTGATCGAGACGGTGCTCCGGAGAATGCACCCGAGTTGAACCGAGTACCCCTTGACTATATGTTTGGGCTCCGTTGGATTCCCGTCGGAGTCCACTTGAGTGAATTCCTCCTTGAGGGTGCGGAGCGCATTCGGGCGCCGGTCCTTCCTTTGCTTCTTCGGTTGGCTGCCATCTGTGTGTGCGCCGCCATCATCAGTGGTGGCATCCTCGGCGGCACCATCAGTGGTGTCATCCCCGACGCCACTAGGGGTTGTGTAGTCAGGATCGGTGTCTTCTGCGGCATCCTCATAGCGGTGAGGTTGTTCCTCCATCTCCTGGGACAGCTCCCAGAATTGCTTGCCGCCCGAACCGCCGGCCTCATCGTTGTTGGCCATGTTTCGCTTTAGATAGGAAAACAGTTTGGTCAAAAAGTTGGTTATTGTCAAGGAACAAGATCATGGTCTCATCATTTAGGGTTTGTCGACACCGAGGCATCCTAAAAGCTAAGCTTTTATCATTTTGGGTTTGTCGACGCCGAGGCACCCTAAAAGCCTAAGCCGAGGCACCATAGGTTGGGCCTAATCACTTGGCACTAATCACTTGGCTCTATTGCCACCTATGGTTTAATACAACAAGAATGGCGGGGCATTTGATCCTACTTAACTAAGTACTAAGATACCCCGGTCCATGCATTAGTCACAAGTACCCCATATGTCCTATTTTTAGCAAAGTCATGCTAAAATTTCAGCATGACCTTTGCTGAAAATAGGACATATGGAGTACCCGAATTTGCCGGAACGGAAGTTAATCAACATTCCGGCAAACTCAAGGGCCTCTCGGGGTACCTGCAAATTCATCACGACACGATGGTCGGAGACAAAACCCAGCAAACTAGCAAGATGATCATCATCTTTGCAAGATAGTAGCTCAAGTTTTTGACAGTAGCCTCTGAAGAAAACAGCGTTGCAACATTCAAGTTCACAGGATAAAAAAATCATCCACATTCACCAACCCACATGATGTTAAAACCCACATGAGCTGTAAACAGACTTAAAAAACCCACATGATGTTATAACTGTATACACTGAACATGATGATACCAAATGGGAAGGAAAATTGTATCACTCTAGATTAGTGTAGCCACTATCTAACAAAACCAGAATGTTAACAAAATTACACCATGATGATACCAAATTCTTGTAGCAGTACAATGAGTTCACAAGATAAAAAAATCATCCACATTCACCAACCCAAACTGGTGGAGATACAACAAACCAGAACCTGCCAGGTTTCTGCCATTTTATTTTTCCCACCGTATATGTTTTTTGATTCATATCATGGTACTTGCTGTCAAACCAAGTATTTTCTTTCTACATAATCTGGGAAGTTTCCTTCTTACTGTCTCACTATCTTACTGTCTCACTACAAAAAACTAGTATGCTTAGTTGAGACTAGTATGCTTAGTTGCATTATGACAGACAAAAACTACAAATATTTGTGTTTTTAGTTGAGCAATACAGCGACAGTGTGATAGGCAAGTTTCAGCTAGCAAAGTGTCATGATTCAGACAACAGAGCAGCTAAGCATAGCAAGTGGATAGTTTAGTCAGTATACTAGTACTCTTTAGAAAGCATGAGACATATATTACCTGGAGGAGACTTCGTCGGAGAGTTGCCTGTGCATTGAAAATACAACGAGATTAGCAAAGGATAGTAAGATATATACTGAAATTATAATAACAAAATGCCAGCTACTGCCATGGTCAAAGAATAGATTATGATAGCTGGACAAGTATAGGTCAAACTAGATAATTTTCAGAACCGGTTTAACCACTGCAGGATAAAACAATGCATCCAAGACTGGGCTTAGACTAATATCCTCATAGCATAATGTGACATCAAGCAAATATTATAAGAACAGTGAAAATGTATGTTCACTGCAAATGAATATGGACCAAATGAATATGGACCAAGTATCCTCTAAAATGCATCGAAATGCAAGCTCAGAGATTTGAACATTTGGAAAATCCTAGCTACTTAATTCTCCAACCCCCTTTCCTTGTCCAAATTTCTCCAACCCCCAACCCTAGAACACATCAGAAGGAAATAAAGAGGGGGGAGAGGGGGAAGCGGCTCGGGTTCTCACTTGGGAGGTCGAGGGCGACTCGGGGCAGCCGGAGCTAGTCGAGGCGGCGCGAATTCGGCGTCGAGCGGTGGCGCTCCTCCTGGGCAGGCCGCATGGTCGAGGGCGTCGAGCGGTGGCGGTCCTCCTGGGCGTCCGAGCTCGTACGGGTCCTCATAGTCGAAGAGGAAGATGGCGGCGGTCCTCCTGGGCAGGCCGCGCGGTGTTGGACGGCGAGCACGTCGAGGGCGCAGGCGGGGCCGCGGGGGGAGGGGGCGCTTGGGCGGGAGGACGTCGAGAGAGGCGGCGCTCGGCTCGGGGACGACGAGGGAGGCGGCGAGGGAGGCGGCGCTGGGCTCGGGGACGGCAAAGGAGGCGAGGGGGGCGGCGAGGGGGACGGCGAACACGGGGGGCAGCGGGTGCGATCGATGGGGGCAGGGGAGAGATTAGAGAGATTGGGGATTTAGTGTGGGGGGAAGCTTTCTAATGGTGCACCACCCCCTCGTGCGCCATAAGTACGACTATTCTAATGGCGCACCACCCCTCGGTGCGCCATTAGAATTTTGTTTTAATCTAGCCCACTAGCCTTATCTACAACCTAGCCCTATCTACAACAGAACCCACCCACTAGCCCGACTGGTCAGCACGCATCACACACACCAGGAGGTCCTGGGTTTGATTCCCAGGCTCCCCAATATTTTTTATGCATTTTAAATGCTGTTTTTATATTTATTTGTGTTTAAATATGTTCAAACTTGTTTAAATCATAACAGTAATATTTTTTTATAAAAACAGTAATAATTTTTTAAAAAATATGTTCAAATTTGTTACTTGAAAATATCATCGGCGGCGGTGGAGGGTTGCGGTGGGTCGTCGGCGGCGGTGGAGCTAGCGGGGGAGGGTGCGGGATCGAGATGGAGGGGGATCGAGATCGAGATGGAGGGGGAATCAAGATCGAGATGGAGGGGGATCGAGATCAAGTGTCCTCATGATTTCAAAAAGTGCCCATGAAATTTAAAAATATTCATGATATCAAAAAGTGCCCATGAAATACAATCGAGAAATGAAGACTATGATTTAAATACAATCGATCTTAGCTAGCTATCTGTTCACAATCTTCTTGCCCTTCTTTTTCGCAAATGGAGTTCTTCTGTGGAACGGACGTCCTTTAGGTAGGGTGGTCCTGCTTCTTCTTGTGGTGTGTGCTGCTACTTCATCGTCGTCGTCATGTTCGATCTTCGGGTCGCCGTACTTGTTGAAGTCTTGCTCATTGGCTACTCCATCCATTCCGATGATCTTCCTTTTGCCTCTCCTCACGACAACACGACTGGGCTTTGGCGGGTCGGTAATGAAGAAGCATTGGTCCACTTGGGAAGCCAGTACCCATGGCTCATTTTTCGCGGTGACGTTTGCGCCCGCGGTCTTGGATTTGGCTTCGGGTATAACCATGGTGGTGAAATATCGGTCTTCTTTTAGGACGCTCTTGGCCCATCTATCACGGAACATCGGCACCTTCTCTCCAGCGTAGCTCAGCTCCCAGATCTCCTCGATCCTTCCGTAGTATCTGTCCTTGTCCTTACCGGTGTAGGATTCCATCGTTACCCCAGAGTTCTGATAACCATCGCTCTTCATGTCCTTGTCCTCGGTGTAGAATGTGTAGCCGTTGATATCGTATGCCTCATAGGTCATCAGGTTGTGCTCGGCGCCCTGTGACAAGGTGAATATGAGTTGTTCTTCCGCGGAAGAATCCTCATGTAAAGGGTATGACAGAAGCTTCTGCTTGAACCAACGCGTGAAACATGAGTTGTGCTCTTTGAGTATATCTCCGTCCGTCCTCTGTTGGCCTCGTTCATTGTACGTCTTCTCAATAAAGGTTTTGTGCTCTACCACCCAAGGATCGACCACGTCTATGTGTTGTAGCGCGACTAGGTTTGCTCTTTCAAAGTCGGCGAGTCGACCCTCGAAGTCGACATGCATTTCGCAGCGACCCTCACGATGACCCCATCCAGCGAGCCTGCAGAGGTGCCTGTTGACGGGTAGACCAACGGGGTTCTCGATGCCTAGATAATTCTTGCAATAGGAGATGCACTCTTCGGTCAAAAAGCCCCTGGCTATACTTCCCTCTGGACGTGACATGTTCCGAACGTATCCTTTGATGACACCATTCATCCTTTCAAACGGCATCATGCTGTGCAGGAACGTCGGCCCGAGTTGGATGATATCCTCCATGATATGGACCAGCAGATGCACCATAACGTCGAAGAATGCGGGCGGGAAGTACATCTCAAGCTCGCATAGTATCACCACGATCTCTTCCTGTAGCCTTCTGAGTTGCCTCACGCCAATCGACTTCCGAGGGATGACGTCGAAAAAGTTGCATAGGCCAAATAGCATTTCACGGACGTGCACGTGACAGTCGTGAGACTTCATCCCGCTGAACTTCTGCTTCGCTGGGTCTAGGTATCTGCTTATCTTCCCCGCGTAACCGTAAGGAAGTTTTACTCCTAGGAGGCAGGTGAAAAACTGCTCGATCTCCTCCTGACTTAGAGTGAAGCATGCGGGAGGGTAGTCATTTCCGGTCTTCTTGGCCTTCTTGCCTTTGCGACGACTTTCTGTGTCCTGCTTCGCCTCATCATCATCATCATCATCATCATCATCATCATCATCATCATTAGCGTGAAGCTCCTGCCTGATGCCCATTGATTTCAAGTCTGCCCTTGCTTTCGGCCCATCTTTGGTCCTCTCTGGCATGTTGAGCAGGGTACCAAGCAGACTCTCGCACACGTTCTTCGTGATATGCATGACATCAAGGCTGTGAGGCACACGGTGGATCTTCCAGTACGGCAAGTCCCAGAAAACAGACCTCGTTTTCCATACCTTCAGCAGCGGCTCTGGCGCCTTTCACTTCTTTTCCGGCTCTGGCGCCTTTTGCTTCTTACCCGGTAGTGGGAAGTCTTTCCAATTTTTCAACAGCTCGTCTATTTCCTCGCTGCTCCTCCTACACGGGCGTTTTCGGGGTTCGGTTTCACCATCGAACAGATCCTTGCGTTTCCTCCACGGGTCATCATCGCGAAGCCACCTTCGATGTCCCATGAACACGGTTTTCAAAGACCCGGGATCTCTATCTAGCTAGCGATACGTTGTGTCATCCATGCACCTTACGCATCCAGAAAATCCGTGGACTACCTGCCCCGCGAGATATCCGTAACCAAGATAGTCGTGCACCGTCGTGAGCAGTGCGGCTCTCATAGGGAAATATTCTTTCTCTGCAGTGTCCCACGTATTGGCTGGCGTTTTCCACAGCGTGTCTAGCTCCTCCTTCAGCAGCCCCAGATACAGATTGATGTCGTTCCCTGGTTGTTTCGGCCCTTCAATTAGCATACTCATGTGAATGTACTTCCTCTTCATGCACAACTAGGGGGGAAGGTTGTACATCCACACAAACACAGGCCAGGTGCTATGTGTGCTTCTCTGGCTGCCAAACGGATTGACTCCATCGGTGCTCGTGCCCAGCACGATGTTCCTTGGATCCTTCCCATATTCTGGGTATTCGAAATTCAACGCTTGCCACTGGCTCGCATCCTTAGGGTGACTCAGCATCTTGTCTTTTTTATTTATCTTCGGATCATTTCCGTCATCTTCCCGCTTCTTCTCCTCCCTATCCGCGTGCCAACGCAGGAGCTTTGCTACCTTAGGGTCCGCAAAATACCGCTGCAGACGAGGAGTGATCGGAAAGTACCACACCGATTTTCGAGGAGCTTTCTTCCTCTTCTTGTATCGAGTGACGCCGCACACCGGACATATGGTAGACTCCGCGTGCTCGTCCCGATAAATGATGCAATTGTTCATGCACACATGGTATTTCACGTGCGGTAAATCCAAAGGACACACGATTTTCTTCGCCTCCTCGAAACTTGTAGGGCACTTGTTCCCCTTGGGAAGACGTTCGTGCCAGAATGACATGTTCTCGTCGAAGCATGCGTCGGTCATTTTGTGTTTTACCTTCATCTCCAGAGCCATGAGTGTTACTTTCAGGCGGGTATCCTTAGGCCTGCATCCTTCATACAATGGAGTAACCGCGTCTATCTCCAGTTGATCCAGCTTGGCTTTCTCTCGGGCGGCAGCTCTTGTGTTATCCGTCTGCTTGCGAAGCAGCTCTTGAATATGAGGGTCCTGCACCCAGCCACGATCATCATCTGCTCCGGCATCTTCATCTTCATGATCATGCCCTTCGTCTTGATCTTCCTCATCATCATGTACGACATCTTCTACAAGATCATTGTGTACATCATCACCGTCGTGATCATGTCCTCGAGATTCTTCGTCTTCTCGCGCGCCCTCGCCGCGGTGGTTGTCTTGTTGCCCTTCCTCATTTCTTGCCCGGCCCCCATGGACGACTTCATAGTCATCTTCATCACCTTGCCACAGATAGCCATCCATGAAACCACGCAAGAGCAGGTGGTCCCGCACCTGCCCGGAATCCGGGTCCGCAATAAGGCTCTTCAGCTTGCATCTTCGACACAGACATCTTATCTCCGTCTTGTTCTTTTGAAGCATCTCGGCCTTCGCGGAGCTCAAAAACCTATTCACGATGCCTTCGGTCATCGTGCGGACCATGGTCGCCTGCGGGGTAGAGAAAAACGATATTTTAGAACCAAGAAAAAAATTGGCATGACCTTCCCTAAAAATAGGACCAAAAAGAATGCATACTGCCAAAATTCTCGCCGAAACGGAAATGAATCATCATTCCGGCAAAATATTGGCAAACACAAACATATATGCAACACCACAAACACAAGCAACACCACAAACATACATAGATCTAGCTAGGCCACAAAAAGTGCATGTGCACATTGTTGGAGCGAGCTAGGGAGGAAAAAAGTAGATCTACATCATGAAGATAGCTTTCCCCTTACTTACCTATCAAAAAAGGTGATTTCACCACTTAATTTTGATGAATCTATGATGGAAATGAGGTGAGGAGGAGGAGGCAGCCGAGACAAGCTTGGAGGAGGAGGTGCAGAGAATGAAGTGGGGAAAGTGAGTGGGTAGGTGGGCTGTCCAAAATATCTTGTTCGTGCTAGGTTACTAATGGCGCACGACCACAAAATGCGCCATTAGTAACCCTGGTTACTAATGGCGCACCGGCAGGTGGTGCGGCATTAGTACGTTTTGCAGAAAAGTAAAAAAAACACTAATGGCGCACTGTGGAAAAGTGCGCCATTACTAGTTTAAACTAGTAATGGCGCACTTTGGCATAGTGCGCCATTAGTAGGTTTGCAAAAAAGTAATATATATATATATATATACTAATGGCGCACTGTCTTGGTCGTGCGCCATTACTAGTTCTAACTAGTAATGGCGCACTTTGCCGTCCATGCGCCATTAGTTTGTATGGAAAAATGGGAAAAAAATCAATAATAGTGGCGCACCGTGAGCACGGTGCGCCATTAGTATATAGTAGTGGCGCACTACTTACCTGGTGCGCCATTAGAATCAGTCCTATCTATAGCCCTTTTCCTAGTAGTGAAAGAAAGAACCGCTAGGATGCGTGCTTCCAAAGATGCTTTTATTAAAGTGTGTTCTTCCAATTCCCATGAAAATCAAGATGAAGATCTAAAAGTTATTGATGTGTCCCCCATTAAATCTTTGTTTCGCAATATGAATCTTGATGAAACTGAATATGATCTTCCTTTACCTAGAAGGCGTTCTAAGAATTCGCACTTTCTAGATCTTGATGATGAAATTGATGAAAGTGGGATTGAAATAAATAAAAACCGAGATGTTGCTAAACCCACTATTTTGGATCTCAAGAAATTTAATTATGAAAATTGCTCTTTGATTGGTTGTATTTCCTTGTTGCAATCCGTGCTAGATTCTCCTCATGCTTATAGTCAAAATAAGGCCTTTACCGAACACATTGTTGATGTCTTGATGCAATCTTATGAAGAAAAACTTGAGTTGAAAGTTTCTATCCCTAGAAAATTCTATGATGAGTGGGAACCTACTATTAAAATTAAAATTAAAGATTATGAGTTTCATGCTTTGTGTGATTTGGGTGCTAGTGTCTCTACTATTCCCAAAACTGTGTGTGCTTTGCTAGATTTCCGTGATTTTGATGATTGCTCTCTAAACTTGCATCTTGCGGATTCCACTATTAAAAAGCCTATGGGAAGAATTAATGATGTTCTTATTGTTGCAAATAGGAATTATGTGCCCGTAGATTTTATCGTTCTTGATATAGATTGCAATCCTTCATGTCCTATTATTCTTGGTAGACCTTTCCTTAGAACGATTGGTGCAATTATTGATATGAAGGAAGGGAATATTAGATTCCAATTTCCCTTAAAGAAGGGCATGGAACACTTACCTATAAAGAAAATAAAATTACCATATGAATCTATCATGAGAGCCACTTATGGATTGCCTACCAAAGATGGCAATACCTAGATCTATCTTTGCTTTTATGCCTAGCTAGGGGCGTTAAACGATAGCGCTTGTTGGGAGGCAACCCAATTTTATTTTCTGTTTTTGTTTTTGCTTCTGTTTAGGAATAAATAATCCATCTAGCCTCTGTTTGGATGTGGTTTTGTCTTTTAATTAGTGTTTGTGCCAAGTAGAACCTATAAGATAACCTACGATGATAGTTGATTTGATTCTGCTGAAAAACAGAAACTTTGCGCGCACGAATATAATTTTGTTATATCACAGGAACGTGCTTTTGCGTTGATTCTTTTTTCTGCTGTTCAATAGACAAAATTTCCAGGACTTCCTATTTTGGTAGAATTTTTAGAGTTCCAGAAGTTTGCGTTAGTTACAGATTGCTACAGACTGTTCTGTTTTTGACAGATTCTGTTTTGCGTGTGTTGTTTGCTTATTTTGATGAATCTATGGCTAGTAAAATAGTTTATAATCCATAGAGAAGTTGGAATAAAGTAGGTTTAACACCAATATAAATAAATAATGAGTTCATTACAGTACCTTGAAGTAGTCTTTTGTTTTCTTTCTCTAATGGAGCTCACGAGATTTCTGTTGAGTTTGTGTTGTGAAGTTTTCATGTTTTGGGTGAATTCTTTTGATGGATTATGGAACAACGAGTGGCAAGAGACTAAGCTTGGGGATTCCCATGGCATCCCCAAGATAATGCAAGTACACCAAAAAGTCAAAGCTTGGGGATGCCCCGGAAGGCATCCCCTCTTTCGTCCAGTTCCATCGGTAATTTACTTGGAGCTATATTTTTATTCACCACATGATATGTGTTTTGCTTGGAGCGTCTTGTATTATTTGTGTCTTTGCTTGTTAGTCTACCACAATCATCCTTGCTGTACACACCTTTTGAGAGATCCATACATGAATTGGAATTTGTTAGAATACTCTATGTGCTTCACTTATATCTTTTGAGCTTGATAGTTTTTGCTCATAGTACTTCACTTATATCTTTTGAGCGTGATAATTTTTGCTCTAGTGCTTCACTTATATCTTTTAGAGCATGGTGGTGGATTTGTTTTAAAGAAACTATTGATATCTCATGCTTCACTTAGATTATTTTGAGAGTTGTTAATAGCATGGTAATTTGCTTAATGTTAATATACTTGGTATTCAAGATATGTGAAACTTTCTTTTGAGTGAATTGAATACTAAGATAAGTTTGATGCTTGATAATTGTTTTGAGATATGGAGGTGATAATATCAAAGTCGTGCTAGTTGGGTGATTATGAATTTGAGAAATTCTTGTGTTGAAGTTTGGAAGTCCCATAGCATGAATGTATGGTTAAAGTTGTGTAACAAATTTGAAACATGAAGTGTACCTGGCTTGTGCATCCTTATGAGTGGCGGTCGGGGACGAGCGATGATCTTTTCCTACCAATCTATCCCCCTAGGAGCATGCACGTAGTAATTGATTTTTGATAACTTATAAATCTTTGCAATAAGTATATGAGTTCTTTTGACTAATGTTGAGTCCATGGATTATACGCACTCTCACCTTTCCGCCTTTGCTAGCCTCTTCGGTACCGTGCATTGCTCTTTCTCACCTTGAGAGTTGGTGCAAACTTCGCCGCTGCATCCAAACCCCGTGATACGATACGCTCTATCACACATAAACCTCCTTATATCTTCCTCAAAACAGCCACCATACCTACCTATTATGGCATTTCCATAGCCATTCCGAGATATATTGCCATGCAACTTCCACCACCATCATCATGACATACATTACTTTTGTCATATTGCCATTGCATGATCATGTAGTTGATATCGTATTTGTGGCAAGGCCACCATGCATTATTTTTCATACATGTCACTCTTGATTTATTGCACCATCCGGTACACCGCCGGAGGCATTCATATAGAGTCATATCTTGTTCTAAGTTTCAAGTTGTAATCCTTATGTTGTAATCAATAGAAGTGTGTTGATCATCATTATTAGAGCATTGCCAAAAAAAGGAAAAAAAAGAAGAAAGGCCAAAAGAAAAAAAAGAAAGGCCCAAAAAAAAAGAAAAGAAAAGAAAAGAAAAAAGGGCAATGCTACTATCTGTTTTTCCACACTTGTGCTTCAAAGTAGCACCTTGTTCTTCATGTAGTGAGTCTCATATATTGTGCTTCAAAGTAGCACCTTGTTCTTCATGTAGTGAGTCTCATAAGTTGTCTTTTTATACTAGTGGAATCTTTCATTATAGAGCTTGGCTTGTATATTCCTACGACGGGCTTCCTCAAATGCCCTAGGTCTTCATGAGCAAGCGAGTTGGATGCACACCCACTAGTTTTCTTTTGTTGAGCATTCATAGCTCTAGTGCATCCGTTGCATGGCAATCCCTACTCCTCATGTTGACATCAATTGATGGGCATCTCCATAGCCCGTTGATTATCCTCGTCAATGTGAGACTTTCTCCTTTTTGTCTTCTCCACACAATCCCCATCATCATATTCTATTCCACCCATAGTGCTATATCCATGGCTCACGCTCATGTATTGCGTGAAGGTTGAAAAAGTTTGAGATTATTTAAGTATAAAACAATTGCTTGGCTTGTCATCGGGGGTATAGAAGTTGGGAACATCTTTGTAGACGAAAATGAAGCATAGCCTAACTATATGATTTTGCAGGGATGAACTTTCTTTTGCCATGTTATTTTGAGAAGACATGATTGCTTTGATTAGTATGCTTGAAGTATTATTATTTTTTGTGTCAATATGAACTTTTCTCTTGAATCTTTCGGATCTGAATATTCATATCACAATTAAGAAGATTTACATTGAAATTATGCCAAAGTATCACTCCACATCAAAATTCATTTTTTATCATTTAGCTACTCGAGGACGAGCAGGAATTAAGCTTGGGGATGCCTGATACGTCTCCAACGTATCTATAATTTTTGATTGCTCCATGCTACTTTATCTACTATTTTGGACTATATTGGGCTTTATTTTCCACTTTTATATTATTTTTGGGACTAACCTATTAACTGGAGGCCCAGCCCAGAATTGCTGTTTTTTTGCCTATTTCAGTGTTTCGAAGAAACGGAATATCAAACGGAGTCCAAACGGAATGAAACCTTCGGGTACGTGATTTTCTCACCGAACGTGATCCAGGAGACTTGGACCCTACTCCAAGAAGTGCCAGAGGCGGTCACGAGGGTGGAGGGCACGCCCCCTGGGTGCGCCCGCTACCTCGTGGGCCCCCTGTTGCTCCACCGAGATACTCCTTCCTCCTATATATATATACGTACCCCCGACAGATCAAAAACGAGGCCAAAAACCTAATTCCACCACCGCAACTTTCTGTATCCATGAGATCCCATCTTGGGGCCTGTTCCAGAGCTCCGCCGGAGGGGGCATCTACCATGGAGGGCTTCTACATCAACACCATAGCCCCTCCGATGAAGTGTGAGTATTTTACTTCAGACCTTCGGGTCCATAGCTAGTAGCTAGATGGCTTCTTCTCTCTTTTTGGATCTCAATACAATGTTCTCCCCCTCTCTTGTGGAGATCTATTCGATGTAATCTTCTTTTTGCGGTGTATTTGTTGAGACCGATGAATTGTGGGTTTATGATCCAGTATTATCTATGGAAAATATTTTAATCTCTCTAGATTCTTTTATGTATGATTGAGTTATCTTTGCAAGTCTCTTCGAATTATCCTTTTTTGGTTTGGCCAACTAGATTGGTAGTTCTTGCAGTGGGAGAAGTGCTTAGCTTTGGGTTCAATCTTGCGGTGTCCTTACCTAGTGACAGAAAGGGTTGCAAGGCACGTATTGTATTGTTGCCATCGAGGATAACAAGATGGGGTCTTTATCATATTGCATGAATTTATCCCTCTACATCATGTCATCTTGCTTAAGGCATTACTCTGTTTTTAACTTAATACTCTAGATGCATGCTAGATAGCGGTCGATGAGTGGAGTAATAGTAGTAGATGCAGAATCGTTTCGATCTACTTGTCTCAGACGTGATGCCTATATACATGATCATTACCTAGATATGCTCATAACTATGCTCAGTTCTATCAATTGCTCAACAGTAATTTGTTCACCCACCGTAGAATACTTATGCTCTTGAGAGAAGCCACTAGTGAAACCTATGGCCCCCGGGTCTATTCTCATCATATCAATATCTATCGCTTTATTTACTTGCTTTGTTTTTTACTTTGCCTTTTACTTTTCACTTTGCATCTATCTATCAAAAATACCAAAAATATTATTTATCATCTCTATCAGATCTCACTCTCGTAAGTGACCGTGAAGGGATTGACAACCCCTAATCGCGTTGGTTGCGAGTAGCTATCGTTTTGTGTAGGTACGAGGGACTTGTGCATGGTCTCCTACTGGATTGATACCTTGGTTCTCAAAAACTGAGGGAAATACTTATGCTACTTTGCTGCAGCATCTTCTCCTCTTCGGGGAAATCCAACGCAGTGCTCAAGAGGTAGCACCCGCCCAGTTAATACCTGCCGCGATGTTTTCGTTGTTGTTTAGAGGAGAAAAATTAATATCTGGGCTAAACATCGAAAAACTCTGCAGTGCTCACACCTCAAAAACACAAATACTGCTCAAGCTGCTTGGTCCCAGCTATCGGCCGCTTCTTGTGCAATTCTCTTGTTTATTGACTACATTGGTTGACAATGGTGTGGGACCGTGATGTCAGGAAACCAGGAGGAAGCAATTTTTTTTATAGTTTTATATAATAAGGAGGCACTTGCGTACATAAGGCTATGGCCCTGGTGGGTCCCCATTGTCATCCTCTCCAAGTAAAGTCATCTCCTCGCCCGCCCCTGCTTTCCGCCCGAAACAGTCAATGTCGCCCGCCCCGCTTCCCGATGTAGGCGATTGCTCCGCCTTCAAACGACACAAGTGCCATCCGTCCGTCCATCTGCCGCCCACATTAATGATACGCGGTTGCCGAGGCGGCTACTCTGGTGCCACACGTCCGTCCCTCTGCCACCCACCATTGCTATATAAACTGCTGCACCGGCCATAGCCTTAGTCATCCGCATCCGTTCCCTTTCTCCTGTCCACACCACTACTGCCCACCATGGCTTCCTCGTGCTCCAGCGCTCTTCGGGACGGGCAGACGACGGACCACAAGGAGATGGCAGCCATTGATGCCGACTGGCTGGCCGGTAGGCAGCCGGAGGACGACGATGTCCCAATGGAGAACATGGTAGTCGACGATCCGGTTCCAACCCCCTCCTCCGTGCCATCCTCGCCGGTGCATTGCACCATGACCATCGGGGAGGCCCGTGCCCAATATATGGACACGGTGAGGCAGATGCATGAGGAGGAGCAGTTCCAGGAGGCGCAGGCCGACGCCGCCTACAACCACCATCCCCTCCAGGAGCACCTGCAGGCGGAGGAGCAGATCACTGCGGAGCGGGTGGACCAGGAGGCGTTGCTTGACTCGTACCGCTCCGCCCGCGAGGGCCGCCTCGAGCACTGGCGGTACCGCATGCGGGTGGCGGAGGCTGCGACCGCCTACAAAGAGGGCGATGAAGCAGGCGAGGCGCTGTTTGGCGAGACCGAGGACAAGGCAAAGGACAATGCCGGCTCCGACGAGTCCCCGCTTTGCTGGCGTCAACGAGGCCCTGCTCCGCCAGGCCGCGGGGCGCCAACAACGAGGCAGAGGACATCGCCGGCTCTGCCGAGGCCTCTCCCCGCCAACAACGAGGCAGATGACATCACCGGCTCAGCCGAGGCCCCACCCTGCCGGCAACGAGGGGGAGGATTTCCACCGCTCCGTCGAGGTGCCGCCCGCCGACAACGAGATAGAGGACATCACCGGCTACGCCGAGGCCCCGCCCCGCTGCCAACGAGGCCGCGCCACACAGAAAACGAGGAAGAGTAGAACACGGTAGGTCGCTGCCACTCGGGTCCAAGTAAGGGCACCGCTGCTACCCTCCAATTGAAGCCAAGCTAGGCGGGTTGACCATTGACGACGGTTAGCTTCTTGGTGGCGACGTGGAGTCGGAGAGCTGTGTTGGATAAGAACGTTGCTTCTACTTAACTACTGGTGCAGTTGGCTGACTAACACATGGGCCCAACAGGCCACATGTCAGTTATGCAACTGCACCTGCAGTTAACTCACTGAAGCTTCTGTTCGGCTCAGCGGGACACAGGTGGGTAGCTTCGGTTAATTAATTATACCTCCAACGCACCCCTTTTTAGTTGAAGAATGTATGAAATGTAATGAAATCCGGCATGTTTATATGAAATCCGATCATGTATGAATGAATTTATTTCGATTAGTTCAAATTCCAGTATCACTAGCATTGGATGAACATGCAAAACAATACATACTAGCATTATTCCCAGGGTGATCACCTCGTTTGCAGAAGTTTCACATTTACTCCCTCTGGTCCTTTCTAGTCTGCATACAAGTTTTGTCTGCAGTCAAAGTATCTCTACTTTGACCAATCTTATAGAAAAAAGTATGCACTTTCACAATGTGCGAAGTAAAAAGGAATAGAAGGAGTACAAAGAGTTTGAGCAACTTTTTAGCGTTTCTGTACATTGCAATCAAACACACAGGGCTGGCAATTCATAGAGAACATTCAAAACAATCGATGATTATGCATCTCAGTGACTCACATGTCAGAGGCAATATTTACTTCACAACTAAAGAATAAAGAAAAAATTGATCGATGCTGCTGACAGCAAAGGGCGTCCCATTCGAAAATATCAAACGCATGTCTTCTTGCTAGAATCAATGAGCAAAATTTGACAAGGGTGGCCCATTCCAAAATATCAAATGCCTACGATTGTGGAATGGGCAGGGTTTGCCATCAGTTCGGACATTGACATGGCACCTCGTGCTAAATAAACCAGCTGTTGTTTTTGTGCAGTTCAACCAAAATCAACCAAATTCGCGTGTAGCTTGTATGATTTCGCCCTTATATGTTGCAACGCCTTGAACTTATCAGCACCTCCTTTCTTGTGGTGGAAATGGATGATTCGATGTATTCATGAACATTTTGTGTAGTTCCCATTGAAATCAAGCTGAGCACCCCTGTTTGCACAAATACAAAAAAGTGATTAGTATAAAGCAAACTGTACTATGAATTGACAGTTTAAACATGCACCTACATGGTCCATGTAGAGCACACTTTTAGAAAAATGGAACTCACCAGAAAGAATCCTAGAACAACATTGTACTCGCGCATCACAACAAAAAAATGGATATTTGTCAGTCCTTCTGAGCTGAAGTTAGTTTGGTCTTGTGGGGAGTAATGTAACCATCCTTCAACTGCTCCTTCTGATGAGAAGATAGACATGGCTTCTTCATCCTGGCATAATCGGAACTAGTCACTTCACGTACTCCATATTCTTCTTTAGAGGAAGATGATCCTGTTGTGCAAAGAAGAGAGGACAACTAAATGCTAGCATCCCTGTTTGCTTGAAAAAAGGAAAGGAAATATTTAAAACAGCACAGTTGAAGCACTTCTCAAGGACAATACCACTTTTTCATGACAGTATCTAAACAGTAGCACAACACCAATAGAGATGACAAAGCTCAATCATATGGATGAAATCAGTGGGCGAGTACCAACCTTTGTTAGGAGGCTTATTGTGTAGAGCATACAGATGAAGCACTTCTCCGTATCCATCTGTTGCTATCTACGGTGGTGGCCATGCTTACTATATACTCCTCAATTAGTTTAATGTTTCCAACATCTTCTTGTGCAGTTCCACTAAAATATATGGTATCTTCAAAGAAGATCCCTGTTTGCACAAGTAAAGATAATTACGTATTACATTAAGAGTGGCATCAAATCAGTGGCAAAACAATTGGTCGTTCCAGCCATAGCACTAAATTAAGATGCAAAACTATATCATTACTTGTGTCATCACAGTTCCAATGCTTCATTACAGCACCGGGAGTTGATTTTTGTTTTTCTTCCTCTTCTTCTTTCCCTTCATCACTTGGTTCAATAAAAGACAAGCTTCACCTTCAATGTAAGATTTTGCATGTCAATTATGGAGCACAAGTATAGCACTAAACAATGACATTAATTTTCTGATGAAAGTGGCAAAATACAGGCCAACATTTGTGAAATATCCTTATCTTACCTCAATGGGATATTACAGTGCACATATAGATTGGAAGTCTTGTCTCCTGTGCAGTTCACTAAAATCAAGCAACATTACCGTACAAGTAGCACAACATATGAAAGCACACTGCAGAATCATGTGAAAGAAGGCTAGTACTGACCTCTCATGATGCGGAATTCAAAAAACTCACAAGAAGAAGATCTGAACCAAATTTGCCAACATGGATATGAAGTAAGATCTCCTCTTGTGCAGTTCCACTAAGATCAAGAAATCATGCAACATTGTCGGTGTGACATTTTTGTTGAACTGCACAAAACACTCTTAAAACAAAAGTGTTTTGTGCAGTGCAACAAAAGGTCACAATGGCAACGACGTGAAGTAGATAACCCTGTTTACACAGAGGTGCAAAGGAAACAACTAATGGTCAATAACGGTGGATGACACAGAAGCCAACAAAAAGAAGCATCTACCTTATCTAAATGGGAAAGAAAGCAACACAGTAGCATTTCTCAAACGGTGGCATTGATTAATATTAACATAGAGATGATTATATTAACAATAAAATTCGTTAAACATGTAATTTGCTTTTAACTGTGGCATTGAATCAATTTTCCAGCGGCATTATTAGAGGGTGTTTGTTTACAAGGACATTTTGGTGTAGGGACTAAAAAAACTCCGTGTCAGTCCTATCTAAACCAAACAGGAGGGACTTTTAGGGACTAAAAGTGGGCATTTGGGACTAAAGAAAGAAGACCCCGAGGGAGTTTTTTTGGGACTTTTTCCAACAGTTGCCCCTGCCACGCATCACACCTTGTCTCTATTAGTTCATTACTAGAGGTAACATGGTCTTTTAGCATGTCATTTAATAACCTCTAGTCCATGTTTAGTCCCTAGAACCAAGAAGGTAGGGACTAGGGAGTTTTTAACCAAACATGGCCTTAGATTAACAACAACTAAAGAGTTGCACGGGACAGTGGATGCACCAACACCATGTGCATCTACCGATGTATTGTGGTCATGCACAGTCTGTTGCAACAAAGAACAAACAACCAAGGAGCATATTTGTGTTTGTCCCAGTTTTCTTATCTGTAGACACCTTTCCCTATGTGAGCGCAGCAAATCTAGTCCTGCTCAAACTCTACAGCCTTGTCCCCCAAAACAAAAGATCAGTTTGTTACAGATGTGCGTACTGCGTTTGTCATTGTTTTCCCTTTTCGACCAACGTAGGTGTTGGATAGCCAGTCTGTACTAGTACTTTCTCCCCTTCCTTTCCTCTTTGAACCACGTCTTAGATTTATGCGATACAACTTTCCCCACTACTTTCCCCCATTCCTTTCCTCTTTGAACCACGTCCTAGATTCATGCTATACAACTTTACCCACTACTTTCCCCCTTCCTTTCCTCTTTGAACCACGTCCTAGATTCATGCTATACAACTTTTCCCACTACTTTCCCCCACTCCTTTCCTCTTTGAACCACGTCCTAGATTCATGGTATACATGCAGCTAGAGCAATGCATGTGGAATAAGTAAATTATACCTTAAGGTTCTTGGGGCGTGGTTCGGTGGGCGACGGGACAGCGGCGAAGAAGAAGGGGTTGGAGGCCCTCCCGCATCGCCGATGGGTGAAAGTGAACAGCTGCGGCGGTAGTGGATTCCCTCCCTTGCCGACGGTGACAATGTTAAGCCTCCTTCCCTTCCCGGCGGACGGATCCTGCCGGCTCTTTGACCAGCAGTGAGGGGAGAGAGAGAGGCCAACGACGGTGACATTGTTAAGCCTCCTTCCCTTTCCAGCGGATGGATCCTGCCGGCTCTCTGACTAGCAGTGAGGGGGGAGAGAGGCCAACGAAGTCTTGTTTAGATCTGGAGAGGGTGAGAGAGTGTGAAGAGATCAACTACAAGCACTGAGGCTCCATCGTGTATATATATACTGGAGAGAGAGTGTGAAGCGTGCAAACCCTAGAAAACAAGCGCCGAGGCTGCATCTTATACGTGATGAGGTGATTATACGGTCACTATGAGATCGTATAGCTCCGTATCCATCCATTTTGACCAGTCAAAGAATCCTCCTGGCACGAATTATGCTCAAGTGTAGTTATCGAACCCGGGACCTCAAGTTTGATGAGCGAACAGGCTAACCAGCTACACAACCCTCCCGTTATGTTCAACAAGAGGAAAATAACCTTTTATACATTCCTGCATTCGTGTGACAAGCATGCCGTGTTTTTTGTGTGTGGGAGTCATCGGGATTTAAATCATAATCGTGTCATGTGGCTTTGGTGGTAAGACTATCCACAGTTGTGCAGAAATAATGCAGCCTTAGTCACCTTACCTATCTCCATGTAGTACGTTGGGTCCCACCAGTCAGAGGGTGAAGCAAACAAATTAATAAGAAAAATTAAAAGCGCCAGCGGTGTATCTTACCTCACACATCTCGCTACTGCTCGGGAACACTGTCCAACTGATCCCTCTGTTCGCTCACGTACTATTTTAAGTGAATCCTTATTATAACATGCACACAATTTTGGGCACTTGTATTCGACCTAAGTCAGTGTGCCACCGTATCTCGTACTTACTACTCCCTCCGTCTAGGTGTAATAAGTCACGTTAGAAGGTGCAGCAGGACCAAGGTGCAAGAAGATTGGAGGAGGAGGAGAAACTTGACCGGTCATTCCTCCTATCAAAGCCCTGATTTCTTTCTCTAAACGCAACAATTATTCCAAACAACTAAGAGATGCCACTTTAGATACCATGCAGGGCCACGTATTAACTCGCATGCAAGCCGACTTTGATTTCTTGACTGATCAACGCGTAGTTGCGTTCCATGCATTGGTTTCCGGGGGAGATAACAAGGCAGAGTAAGGAGCGTTTGGTTACATTGCTTAGGCTGGTCATAGTGGTGAGTAACTTGGACTAGTAACATGCATATGTTACTAGTCTATGTCACTAGTACACGAAGTTTGCCGTCGGAAGCGAGCCGATCTGGCTCTCCTGAGCTAGCAAGGTTTTTCTAGCCCACCCAAGCTAGCTGGCCCACAAAAGCTAACATATTTTAACAGTTCCAAACGCCTAACCTTGCCTGGCTATGCTACAAGATGTTCTTGCTAAGGATCCAAACGCCCCCTAAGTAACAACGATCGCTAGCAACGAGGCCAGGAGGGGATTGAGATGCCAAGTTAATGGACGACGCCTAAATATTTTGGGAATATCTAATTTCCGTAAGATGACTTAACACCTAGACGGAGGGAGTACTACTCCTCAGTCTAGGTTTGATGGAATATTCGTCACCTCTTGTCTTCTTGTATGTACTCCATTTGTATCTCACTTCCTGTAGCTTCTCACTCGCACGATTTTCCTATTCTATGAACCTATGTGTGCATGTGCGTGTGTGTGTGTTTAACAACATGTGTGTGTTAGAGAGAGCGACAGATCGACCTACTCCTACAGAGAGATGGTGTGTAGTGTATGATTTTAGCCGCGAGAGTCGGAGCATCCTCTCGTTTCCGGGCGTCCGGTAGGGACAGGCGGACAGCTGCCATGCCCGCTCCTGACCAGCCTGGCCCACCAAAAGCCCCTCCATCGCCCGCGCGCGCTTCCCGCCTGAAACGATCAGCGCCAGTCCAAATAATCGGTGCCGCATTCATGCCCGGGTAAAGCGGACGTGACCTCTCACTGGCGCAAGAGTGATGGTTGCTTCATCCGTCCAACTTACTGCTGGGTCTATGTGATTTGACGGCTCATTGGTCTTTATTACTGAGGTGGTAGGACTGCTGGATGTCCCACGCTTTCGGTGAAAGGAGGTACTACTAGATTACAATTTTCTCCATTCTTACAGCGGAGGAGTGCAAGAGCAGTGAAAACACGCAGGCTCAGTGATTACATGGCCCACCTCACACTTTCACCATATTTTCTGGACACCATGCAACACCTAACTCTTTACATAGTACTCCCTCCGTTCCTAAATACTAGATGAGTCCCCACGCGTTGCCGCTGAACAGCCGTATATCTCTCTGCGTAAAATTATTGATTTCATAGAACTAAAAAAACTCTATAACCGCATGACAAATGTGGTAGCCAAACTAAAAAAAACTCCCACCATCATTTAGATCATCCCATGTAAGGAAAAAAGATCAGCCAACTCCTACTGCATAATGGGATTATATTTTTCTTTTTGACATGTTAATGGGACTTAAAATCTCACTTACATGCATGCTACCGGTGCATGCTTGCATGCAGACATGTTGATGTGATTTAAAACCCACTCACATGCATTCCACGGTATTTCTGCATGCTTGCATGTGGCTTAGTGCGGAGCCTCTCAACGTCTAGATCAGACGGCTATTATGGACTGATTTAGTTCATCTAACGGCTACATTAATTTTGATGATGTGGCTCAAGGAGAGGATAGAGAATTCCTAGTAGTGGGGGCTAGCTATTACTAGTAGATAAGTCTTTGTAGAGATTCCACTAGGTGAACTACATACGGAACAAAATGAATGAATCTACACTTAAAATGCATCTATATACATCCGCATGTGGTTCATGGTGAAATCTCTACAAAGACTTATATTTAGGAACGGAGGAAGTACTAGTATAGTACATACTGTAATTTATCAGCGAGATAAATTTGTACAATGCTATGAAGCTTCCATCTTCTGTTACATGTATCTTGCGTCCAAGGTTGCCCGTTGCAACATTTCATCAAATACAAAGGAGACTAACATGCATGCTATTGCATCTCAATGATTGACAGATCATAGCAAATATGTACTCCCTCCATTCCCAAATAAGTGTCTCAACTTTATGCAAACTTTAGTACAAAGTTGTACTACTACTAAAGTTGACACTTATTTTGGAACAGAGGCAGCTAAAGAAAAAAACGATCCATGCAGTCCCTAGCCCTTGAGCCGTGAACCCTAACCAGGCTTCAATTTGCTAGCAACATTCGAGCTTCCTAAGAAATGACGTTTGCAACCTTTTGACCATCGGATCATTTTGTGCAGTTTCACCAAAATCGAGATGAGCATCCCCGTGGCAGAGAAATTGAAGAAGCGTGATTATAATAATATTACTAGGACTAGTTGATGAGACATAAAATCATTACAAATACAATACATAGAAGCCAATAGAGGTATGTGCGGGGCAAAGAAGTAGAGAAATATCCACATGGAGTGATGTGGGCAGCTGGAGCAGTGGTGCAAGCCGGCTGTAAAGGGAGTTGTACCTGGGGGATGTCGGGACGTAGCTCAACCTTGAGGAGGGCGGCGGGAGGCGGCAACTGCCCAGGTCGCGGCAGTGAGCAAGGGACGAAGGCAACCTCACCGGGTTTGTGAGAAAGAACGACGGGGACCCCTGATAGGGACGTGCCGACAGTGGGTTTTCGCCATCGGCGAGGGTGACCGCATCTACACTAAGCATCCACCCCTTCCCCCGGCGGACGTGATCCGCCGGGATGTTAGATATGTGGCCACAGTCGTTTTGTGCAAGAGAGTGTGAAGAGAGCAACCCCAGCAAGCAACCGTGTAGGCTGGCCCATCCTAACTATGAATATAGTTGACCGGTTTCCTTTTCCCTCCATATGAACCTATCATATTCCGTACGTGCCAGTGAAGAAAAATACATTATTTATAGATGATGCGGCACCTACTACTCTTTCTCCTATAACCTTGTGCTTGGCATCTCCAAAATATTAACCTTGCGATTGGCTCTTCGCCTCTTTGGGAAGTCGAGCAATAATGGTAGTGCAATATATATCGTTCTGGCTATATGAGACCGAATGAATTGCTGCACGTCCACCACGTGGGCGAGGGTCGAGGCGCGAGGGAGAGTGCTACATACGGAGCAAAATGAGTGAATCTAGACTCTAAATACGTCTATATACATCAGTGTTTGGAGTATGTACTAGTAGTTCATATTGAAATCTACTAAAGGACATATATATTCCAAACAATATGATATAATATCTATAACCAAGGTAGTAGGGACGAGGAGTAAACAGGGGGAGTAGTAAATTTTTCTCCTCGTCCTGCGAGCCACCACGCGCGTGGGCGAGGGAGCGGGCGTAAGGTGTACAGTACTAAGCAAGCTTCACCTCATCCTGCGAGCCACCGCGCCCGTGGGCGGGGGAGACGGCGTACTAAGAAAGCTTCTCCTCGTTTTGCGAGTTGATGGGACACATCAAAAGTACTCCAGTGTATAGAGCCTTGCCTCTAAGGTAGGCCCCACATGGTTTGCCTCTTTTTTAACATAACACGTCAAGTCACAATTTGTTTGTTCACCCGTGGTAGATGGTCCTCCCTCCACCAAGTAGAAAACCAGTACACGTGCCAAATTACCATGCGGGCTGCCTTTTCGTACAGAAGTGAGCTCCACCGTGTACCTGTGCGGTTGTGGTTGGGAAAGAGACGGGAGTACGTGCGCCGTGCATGCACATCTTCTCTTCGTGCACGTCCCCCACCTACGTGGGTGTGTGTGAGAGATACAAACCGCGTTCCTGAGTGTTTTTTGTTTTGGGGCGGGGGGGGGGGGTTGATTTCGTGAATGTATTTGTGGGAATATGTGTCGATGACATCTCAAACAAATTTTTTGCATGCAATGTGTGTGAAATGGAGGCCTATCCATATCATATATAGAGGGTCGGGCGATCCACGAGAAGAGAGGGAGGGGTCATAGATATCGATAGAGTCGAAGAGAGGATCAAGTGGGTGGGTGCGAGATCGATGAAGAGAGCATCGAAATTGTGTGTGTGTGCAAGTCAAAGATATAGGGCGACTGGCCTACCGGAACATCAGAGGGCACATGTCAAGTTTGTGTGTGGCAGGGAGACATGACTAGAGCGCTCGATGTATTGGTGTGTGTGGGGGGGAGGGGGGGTGGGGGGAGGGGTATGTCGGATATCAGGTTCCGGCAAAACCCTTAAGGTTCGAACTCTGGGGTGCGCACGAAGATCTTCTCCCTACCGAAACACGCCCACAACCTCGCCGCAAATCTAAGCTAGCACGATGAACAACACAAGAGACACGAGGTTTATACTAGTTCGGGCCACCATTGTGGTGTAATACCCTAATCCAGTGTGTGGTGTGGTGGATTGCCTCTTGGGCCGATGATGAACAGTACAGAGGAATACCAGCCTCGCGAGGGGTGTTCTTGTGGTGGTACAGTGTTCTACTTAGGAAAGATTTGATCCCCTCCTATTGTGGTGGCTAGCTCTATTTATAGAGGCCCTGGTCCTCTTCCCAAATATTAAGCGGGAAGGAAGCCAACAATGGCCATTTTGAAAGGGGACAACTAGTACAAGCTATCCTGACTAAAGGTGGTCTTCGACTGCCAAAGGCACTGGTGATGACGCCGTCTTGAGCTCCACGATGACCTCCGTCCTGCCGTCCTGCTGGTCTTGGTCTTGTTGCACAGATATGGAACCTTTGTTTCATGCCTCGGTACTCCGTGCCTGCGCTTGCCCCCTTTGCACCAAAGAGGAAACGAGGACACTGCGCAGGCTGGCGCCTGCCTGGTGCCCGCTTGGTCTTGATCGTCATGGCTTGTGTCACAGGCACCTCGCGAGGTACCCCTTGCCTTGATCTCTCCGCCTCCTCGCGAGCCTGCCTGGTGAGGTCGTCGCTGAGGAGGCCTTGTGTCGTCTGCCCCGGGAGGCTTGGACCCTCGCGAGGGTCTTGAGCGTTTGTTGATGAAGACAGGCCGTACTGGGCCACAGCTAAGCCAGGCTGCAGGCCGCATGCAGGCAAGTCTGGGGACCCCATTCCCAGGACGCTGACAGTAGCCCCCAGGGCCAAGGCATGCTCGGACTTGGCTTAGCAGCAAAGCCAAAGGGCAAGTGCGGAGCGCCACGGGCCCCAGTAGCCTGCAGCCTTGGTCGATGCGTGCCGACTGATTGGACGTGGGCGTCTCCTCTTCCCCACGCTCCCCCAATATCCTCCTGGCTAGGCGGCCACGAAGCTGTACACAGTTATTTCCCCTTCGCTGCCCACACGCTTCCTGTTCCCCTTTCTTCCTCGAGCCTCTGTTTCTGCCCCCAATCTAATTTGAGCTCTTCTCCTACCATTGTCATGGCGCCAACTAGTAAGGAGAAAGGGAAGAAGCCCCTGCCCTCGTCCATTTCGCCTCCGGCAATTGAGCCCGCTGTCGGCCGGTCGCTGGTGCTCAATCTGGAAGCCTTGGGCAAGGTCTGCTCCGCGCTTGCCTCTAGCTTCAACGAGTGCGGAAAGACGATGGCTTGGCCTGTGTCCCATGCCTCCATTGACAGGATCGTCATGGAGGTTCGATTCTTCGTTGACGCCCTGTGGGATGGCCTGGTGCCTCCTTTCTCCGCCTTTTTCAATGCGGTGCTTTCCCACTATCAGATCCATATGATGCATCTTGACCCTCAATCCGTTACCCTTCTTGATGTCTTTGCCTTTGTCTGTGAAGCCATGGTGGGCATTGCTCCTTCCATTGCCCTCTTGCGCCACTTCTTCTCCTTGCGCCTAACCGACCCCTTGCAGTGCTCGGGGTGCATGAGCTTCCAGGCCGTGGCCAAGACGGCCACCTCGGGGATTGATTTTGGCCTTCCGCCGTCCACGAGTGGGTTCCAGATGCGGTGGCTGTATGTGGATGTCGGAGTGCCCAGCCCCCTGCTCTCGCTTCCTACATTGCCTGCTATCCCTAATCCGGGCTGGGGCCATGAGAGGCTCGTGAGCCCCCGGCTCTCCTTCGTTTGGCGCCGACTGGAGAGGTTGAGAGAGCTTGGCATGACTGCGCCCCGGGTGGTGAAGGAGTTCCTCCAGTGTCGCATTGCTCCTCTCCAGCGCCACTCCCGACCGATGTGGGCCCTGACTGGATACAAGGACCGCATGAGGCTCCAGGAGACAGAGCTGGCGCCCGAAATGCTGAAGAAGGTGCTCGAGGTCTTGACTGGCGATCCCTCACCAGGCGATATTCGGCACGGGGGCAGCCTCCTGTATCTCTGCTTGGGTGGGGCTGAGTTCATGAGACAGATGCCTCACTTCGACGAATGGGGGTTGCACCCGGCTGGTCTTGTGGGGTCTCACGAGAATCCTGTCGGCGTGGCTCCCTTCCCCGTCGCCAACACCGATCTTGCCCCAGGAGCGGGTGCAGGGAGGCAAGCATCGCTTGAGGCGGGAGGCTCTAGTATCGTGGTGCAGACGCTGCACGGGGCTCCCGAAGCGTCATCCTTTGGAGCTTGTGAAGCCGGCCCTGAGGCGATCATTGATGGGGGGACGCAACCCGCGGCTCCCGAGGCCGGAGCCCCCGAGGCCTCGGCACGCAATCAGGAAGTGGTGCCTGATCGCTCCTCCCAGCATGGCGCCCCTGAGGTTGGCTGCCTGGGCGCTTCTTCATCCGCGCCACGCGCTGGTCCTCACGTTGAGCACCTGGGTCGGTTCTGCATGGAATTCGCTGCCCTCCACGAGAGGAAGGAGTCTTCGAGCTGCAGTGGGCGCCCCTTCCGACCGCACAGGAACTACTACGCCATAGATGAGTAAGTACCTCGTTTTTGCAATTCCTCAATCGCTGCTCCCTTTCCTGACTGTGGCCTTTCAGGATCCGTCCTGCCAAGCTTGTGGATTCTCACAAGAAGCAACTTCCTCCGGCCTCGCCTTCATCGCTGGCCTTGAGGGTCCTGAGCTTGTGTGCTGCTCCTGATGCGGGCTCAGCTGGAGAAGCAAGGCTGCCCGCAGGGTGTCTGGAGCTTGCGCCCTTGCCACCTTTCCTTCCCGACCTTTCCTGGGGTGTGACCAGCCTGCCCCGAGCTCCTCCTCTGATCATGGATGGTGAGTGGTTGGCGTCGGTCCTTGGCTCTTCTGATGGAGATGGATCTGCACCGGTCAGGGTCCCCTGCGAGGTCCGTCCGACACTCGTGGGGGCACCAGCCCCTAGCCCCCTGCCGAGCGGGGGCGAACCGCTTCAGGGTCCGCTAAAAGCGCCGGTGACGAAGGATGACATTGATAGCATGCTTGAGCGTGCGAGGGAGCGAAGCGCCATTCGTCGAGAGTTCCTCCGGAGGGCGATGGACGCGATGGGCCAGCTTGGTGGAGAGATCATGGACGTGGACACGTGTCTTGAAGCTAAAGGCCTGCGGCTAATTGAGGAGCGGCACAAGTTAAAGGTGGCAGTCAACCTCATGCGTCACCAGCGCGAGCTTGACAACGCGAAGGCCGAAGAATCCCTTGCAGCCTCGCGAAAGGCCTGCTCCCGAGCTAGTGAGGAGGCTCGGAAAGTAGATCGTCAGCGTGAGGTCACGGAGAAGTGCGCGTGGGAGCTCCAAGCCTGGAGCGCTTCCTTGGAGCAGCAGGTGGAGCTGCATCAGGCTGCCCTTGCATCGCTGAAGGGGACGACTGTCGAGGAGGAGGAGCTCCGGAGGCGCGAGGAAGTGCTGACGCTGGAGGCCGCTGAGCGCAATCTTGACCTTGAGCGGTTGGAGATGAGGGAGCGCCAGGTTACCCAAGCGGAGGACGAGGTTGGCGCGCGCGAGGCTCGAATCCAGGAGGAGGTCGACCGCCGTGTGGCGAAAGCCCGTGCTAATCTTGAGCGCAGGTATAACCAGAGGCTGGAGCTGATTAAAGCCGAGGCTGAAGGCAGGACTACCGCTCTCAGGTCCAAGCTGACTGAAACAACGCAGCGCGCGGAGGCCGCCGCAACCGCCCTGGTTTCAGCGTAGATTGAGTTGGCCTCCACCCGTGCCGAGCTGCTTCTTCTTCAATAGCGGGTCGACGATGCCGAGACCATTGCGCGGCAGAACATAGAAGAATTTCTTCAATGACAGATGCTGGAGCACATGCACGGCCCCATGCTCCAAGAGTTCAGGAACAGGGCCAACACAGCCCTAGGCAATATCTGCGATGCGGACGCCCCGCATCCTCACGTGACCAATTATGCTGGCCATCTCCAATTCTTCGCTGATGTGGTGACACACTTGGAGAACCGATCTGAGAGAGCTCGCCACCTTGTCAAGTAGAGGAGTCACGGCCTACTTGGGCGTGCATTCTCCCGCATCTTCAGCCATCTTCAGAACGCAGATCCCCACTTCGACTTTGACGCTGCCATTGCCCCAGTGCCCGAGGCCATCCGGGGCGACCTGGAGCGATGGGTGGAGGACAACATGGATGCGCTTCTTAGGGCCTTTTCTTCTGACAATGATGGGGTGATAGTTGCCGCGGATGAAGGAGATGTAGTGAATGGTGGTGAAGATGATGCCAATGATGGCGATGGTGGCGCCAATGACAGTGACAACGACGCCAGTGATGCCTCCGGAATCGACCAAGAGGATGCGGTAAGCGATATGTCTGACTGATCCTGTGTCCCCCTGCTGTTTATCCTGCACACAAAAAACTCGGGCGCGACCCTGAAGGTTGTAAGAGCATTTTGGGAGGGGAAGCCCCTCATGTAAAAAGGATTGTTGTCCACAAGTTTTTAGGAGCAACGCTGAATGCGCGCCTGCATGATGTTAAGAGTCCTGTGATGAGTTAGTTGCTCTGGTTTACCTTTAGCCAGGGAAAGCCTTGAGTAGGTTTGCAAGGCTGTGATCCTCCAAGGGTCCTCTTGGGGACCTACTGACCATGTGGTGAGAGCCTCGCGAGAGCGAGTGCTGGCCGCGGGACGGCATGCGCGCGTGCGCTTGGCCCAGCCCCGCCCACAAGAGGTTCATGAGGGGGAGGCAGTTGGTGCGAATTCCAAACCAGGGCAGAAACCAGAACACAAGAAATCACACGAACGAGACAAGACACCCCCCCCCCGCACGTACGCAAATGCAAATTCAATTCAACTTCCAAAGCAAGGAAGCTTGACCACTGAAAGGGAGACAAAAATCAAAAGGCCGCGTCCGACACCTAGTCTAGTCTTTGACGTCTTCTTACCAGCGCGGAGCTAAATGCTGCCACTGGGCGTGGGAGGGAGCCCTCGAGGCCCGAGGGCGGCTCTCCGGAGACTCCAGGGCGTGTACAACCCCAACTCATTATTACGTGAGAGTGTCACGGGCAGCGAGCTTCACAGGCACTGGGCCTTCTTCACAGGTACCGGCCTTGCTTCATATCGCCAGATGAGGGCCCCGCCTTGCGCCACCCTCGACCGCCATTGACAGCGACCAGAAACCAAGGACGACGCCAATGGGGTAAAGGGGACGCCAGTGGTTCCCCCGATGACCACGGGTCCTCTGCCGGGGGCAGGCTTTGCAGCACCTCCCCGGCAGAGGGCCTACCTCCAGGAAACACCTTGCTTCGTGCGCTGCGGGGAGGGGCCTGGCTCCCGGCCCCTCTCCTGCAGCCCCTAGTGTGCTCCCCCTGGCGGAAGGGATGCTGCCGAGCTGGGGCAGCCTTTCGCTGCGGTGACCTGGACTTCCTGCGACCCATGGTTAGCATAAGCTTGATCCTGAGGAATTAGCAGTACCCGATAGCTGCTGCCGCCAGCGCGGTTGCTGAGGCTTCCTTGAGGCTCCTGAAAAGGCTCGGCTTCCGGCATCTCTTCCTCCCAGCCTGGCCTGAGAAATGAGCCATGGTCGTCTTCTAGTGCGTACTCCCGATCCACCATGTGGGGCACGTAAGCCTCTGAGGTCGCCGCCCCGAAGACTTCGCTGTAGTGCCCCATGCTCCATGCGGCCTGGCCCAACACGCCGTCTTGGGGGTGATAGGGCGGCGGCCCGCCCGGGCCGTAGGCGGCAATGCGCATGCCCTCGCTCACCGAGGGTGGTGCTAGTGCAGCTTAACGCCCGACGCTGATGGATGAGCTGGTGTTGATGAAGCCTTGGGGCACGCCTAAGGGTGCACGGGCGCGGATGGGCCCGTCGTATGATCCGCCCGGGGCCTGGGGTGGAAGATGGACGCAGAAGGGAGGCGCCCATGAAGCTGCGGCATCCAGGAGCTCGGCAACGCTCTCCAGCAGCACGTCTCGGTCGCTCTCTTGCAACCTGCACTGCAGCAGCTCCCGAGCCACCATGAGCGCGACCCTCATGTTCGCTTGTTCCTGTCGGGTGTGCGACGCCGTGGCTGCGGCGTGATTTGAGGCCCTTGCGGCCGATCGCACCTGCCGTGGAGTGAGGGCAGGCAGTGCTTGACCGCGTCGCCTGCGCCCCGCAGCATTCTGCGGAGCGCGGGCTGCCTGAGGTGCGAGGTTGGGGCCACCTTGGGCAGGCGACATGAGGTGGGGCTGGCCATGCCGCCCAGCGGTCGGTGTTGGTCGTCGGATCGCTGGACATGGATGCGACGAAGCAATGGAACGTAGATTGGTGGAAAGAAGGTTTCGACGGACCCCTACCTGGCGCGCCAAATGTCGGATATCGGGTTCCGGCAAAACCCTTAAGGTTTGAACCGTGGGGTGCACATGAAGATCTTCTCCCTACCGAAACACGCCCACAACCTTGCCGCGAATCTAAGCTATCACGATGAACAAGACAAGAAACACGAGGTTTATACTGGTTCGGGCCACCGTTATGGTGTAATACCCTAATCTAGTGTGTGGTGTGGTGGATTGCCTATTGGGCTGATGATGAACATTACAGAGGAAGAACAACCTCGCGAGGGGTGTTCTTGTGGTGGTGCGGTGTTCTACTTAGGAAGGATTCGATCCCCTCCTATTTTGGTGTCTAGCTCTATTTATAGAGGCCCTAGTCCTCTTCCCAAATATTGAGTGGGAAGGAAGCCAACAACGGCCATTTTGAAAGGGGACATCTAGTACAAGCTATCCCAACTAAAGGTGGTGTTCGACTGCCAAAGGCACTGGCGATGACGCCGTCTTGGGCTCCATGGTGACCTCCGTCCTGCTGGTCTTGGTCTCGTTGCATAGATATGGAAACCTTTGTTTGATGCCTCGGTACTCCGCGCCTGCGCTTGTCCCCTTTGCACCAAAGAGGAAACGAGGACACTCCGCGCCTGGTCTTGATCGTCATGGCTTGCTTCATGGGCACCTTGCGAGGTACCCCTTGCCTTGATCTCTCCGCCTCCTCGCGAGCCTGCCTGGTGAGGCCACCCCTAAGGCGGTCTTGTGTTGTCCGCCCCGCGAGGCTTGGCTCCTCGCGAGGGTCTTGAGCATTTGTTGATGAAGACGGGCCGTACTAGGCCACAGCTATGCCATGCTGCAGGCCGCAGGCAGGCAAGTCTGGGGACCCCCGTTCCCAGGACGCCGACAGGGTAGGCAGAGGCCTAACTATAGAGGTAGAACGACTCGTATATGTGTTGAGAAGGAGAGACCTAGCTATGTCTTGAGGGAGATCGGTCGACATCCATACATAACTGAAGGACGGGAAATATGATGGGACACAGAGAGAGAGAGAGAGAAGAGAGAGAGAGAGAGAGAGAGAGAGAGGGAGGGAGAGGGGTAGAGTGCTAGATGGGTGATGGAGTTGCTTATCGAAGATGGTGGGAGAGGCCTACTAGACAAATTGAAGGTGGAACTATAATGTTATATATAAGAGTGGGGACGTGTTTCTGTGTGTGCCTGTGCGTGATAGATCTGTCGGGACGCATCCATGGATGATGAAGGGGAACCATGTGTTTGGTAAGCAAACCTAACTAGATCGTTAGATCAATTATTATTTGTCGGAGGAAGGGAGAGACATAACTAATGAGGTAGATCGATCGACGTGTGGGTAAAAATGAGTTATAAGGACCTAGCTAGCTATATTTATAGCGAGAGATCGGTTAGTGTACGTCCATTTGTTAGAGGCAAATAAGGCCCAGCGAGACGGATAGACAGAGAGAATGGAGCTAGGAGGTGGTGCGAGAGGCCTAGCTACTAGCTTGATAGGGGGAGGAGTGTGCGGTTGTGAGATCGATGAAAAGAGGGGCGAGAGTTTACACGCGTGTGGGACCGTATGAGAGACACGAGGCAAGGACACATAAAGGAGGAGATTGAAGGTGCGTGTGTATGTTATAGGCAGGCATCGCTGGAGAGGTCTATCGATCGGTGTGTGTCAGAAAGGAGTGGTGGAGATTCTGGGAGAATGACCTAAAGAAAAAAAATGAATGTGCCCGGTGGATAGAATTCCGAGGGAGGGGGAGGGCGAGGAGGGCGTGTGCATGCACGAGAGAAAGTTAGTGGTAGCTACAAAGGTTAGAGGATTGTGTGGGTGTAAGAGACCAACAAAGATCATAATTTGATATGAAAGTGGATTCATATATTTGAATAGGAGATCATAGTGTTTTGAACATATGCATGCATGAATATAGCGGTGATACGCGTGCTATGCACATGTTATACCATAATGTGATAATGCATGGCGTTTGCAACTCACAGCTAAATGTCGAACAATCTAAACCATACTATTCATCAAACAATCTCACATTTTATTTGAATTTGTGATAATGTGTGGCGTTTGTAGCTTACAACTAAATATCGAACAATCTAAACAATACTATATATCGAACATTATCACATTTTATTTGAATTTGTGGTGTTTGCAACTCACATCTAAGTACTTGTAGGAGTAGGGGCGGGGCACCATACATAATGTGATAAACACATTATACATACGAGACATGGTTTAGATTATGAAGATCTAGCTAGAGCTAGAAATGTAATGTGATTTGGAATCAAGATAAAGTGGATTCAAAAAATCAAGTTCGAGTTCATATAGTACACATAGTTCATATGTAACTCGAGACTAATCATGTGGTGTGCTGTGAAGATAATAAACAAACGATGGTTTAACTTGACAATGATGATGATTGTAGATCTTATTAAAATAGAGAAACGAATTCAAATGCTTTGACTTCACTACAATCATTACTGTAGATCTTATTCAAGTAGAGAAATGAATTCAAATTTAGTTCATATTGAAGCGGTAGTATATACATTTGGAATGCACTAACGTTCATTTGAGTAGTAGGTTGCATGCATTATACATGTAGCGAAATATTTTAATTGAACTTAACATGAATTCAAAGTTTTGACTTGGTACAGTACACGTTAGGCTTGTCCGGAAATTTCAACCCGTGCCTTGTTAGCTCGAAATATTTAAGATATATCTTTGTCTCGTTGTGCTCCGACAACTCCCTCTGTCTCAACCCGCGCCTTGCTATTCTGAAATTACAACGCACGCGAAAACTCCCACCTCCTGTGAAATCCCGACACGCGAAATGCCTGTGGTACCCCTGAACCGAAAGAACCGCCTCAAATCGGTGGGGATACTTTTGTAACTGACCCCACATTTCGGACAAGCGCGTCCCTAAGCCATGGTTCCCCACTCCCATCCCATCCCCCACCCATTCGTACACTGAGGCCGCGAAAACACGGTGACGAAGCCCCACACCCTCCTCTGTCCGCCACCCAGAGCCTCTTCCCCGATGACGTCGTCCACAACAACACCTCGATGTCCCTCATCCACAGTACCAGATGAGGATCCTCGTCGATCTCGTTGTCCCGCCGGTTCAGCCACCCCGTCCTCCACTTCCAAGGAGCTGCCCCGATGTTCCCCTCGTCTTTCGCGCCACCTCCATTCCCACACCGCCATCTTCACCTGCACCACCCAAAGAGCATCATCATCACCGTTTCCTCGGATGAACCTGCGGCCTACTCGGTGCCACCAAAGAGGTTGTACACTAATCGCCACATTTTCTTCTTGATTCGATCTCACGGTGCTACCGACGCTCGGTCCCGAGCCGACACGACGCGGCTCCATCCACGGCGGCGACGTCGGACACTTCCTCCATGGCGTTGCTCCCTCGGCGGCGACGTCCACATCAGTAGGAGCTACTGCTGCTTTAGCTCTCGCTCGCGCTGCTTCTCTGCTCTTGCTCTCTGTCCCCTGCCTGGTCTACTCTTGTTATTGCTCTTGCTCGCGCTCCTACTCTCGCTCTTGCTCTTGCTTGCGATGCTGCTCCGATTTAGCTACACTTCAGTCGACTGAATTGACTTTTGGGTCAGTCAATTTTCAGGGGGGTGGGGGGCTCACCGGGGTGAAGGAAGAACAAGCCGCAGCGGGGAGGGGGGCTCGCCGGGGTGAAGGAAGAACCAGCCGCAGCGGGGAGGGTGGCTCGCCAGAGAGGTACCCCACTATCTATCTTAGGGTTCAGGGTGGGGGCGTTGGTCGCCGGCGGTGGTGGGGCACTGGCGTGGGGATTGTCAGAGAAAAAGCTCGGCACGGGGGGGGGGGGGGGGAGGGCTAGAGGGATGGTCGGGGCGGCGGCGGACCGGCGATGGGGAGTGTTTTTGGGGCGGGCGAGGTGGCGCACCGCCGGCTGCGGGCGGCGGGGGCTGCTATTTGGCCGGTGGTGGCTGGCGGCTCAGGGGGGTGGAGGTTGAATATGAACTATAGGCCCTTGATTTCGTATCCAACGGCTACAAAAGCGACTGATCAGAGATGAAAAAGTCAGTGGACTGACGTGTAGCCTTACCTTGCCAGTGTGTTTAGTTTCAATAGTAAAATTCAGTTTCGACAACAAAATTCAGTTTCGACAGTTAAGTTCAGTTTCGACAGTTAAATTCAGTTTTGACAATTAAGTTCAGAGATGTGCAGCTAATGTATTTTACATCTAGCACTTTGTGGTTATGTATTTTACGTCATCTATTGGAGATGTTATTAGAATTCCACTCAGGTTAACGTCGTCTCTCTTGTCCTGCTTCAGCCTCGGCGTCGTACAACTCACCGGAGCTGCTCCAACGACGAAACCCTCCATCACAGGGGAGCAGTACCTCGGCTCCATCTCCATACGCCTAAGATCTTCTTCCCCTCCTCCGATAGCCAAGTCAGCCGGAGCATCCTCACCGGCCAACCCAATCACGCTGAGATCGACATGGCTTCGCCAAAGAGGTTGTACACTTGTTGCATCTCTTTTTTACTCTACATGTTATATATATTGTCCACTAAGCACACGTAGTAACGGGAAATACGATTATTTTATCCTACTATATGACAAGTAGTGAGGTACCAGGCAACTTAGCTATCTGTGATGGACTCTCTTGAACGCCATCATTATTTATCTCAGCGCATTTGAGCTATGCATTTGTCGATGGCCCTGGGAGTTGAGCTAGTAGGACAGTGGCCTGGGTCCAAAGTAATAGAAGTAGCACAAAAACATTTTTTAGTGTAGGATTTTCCTTGCTCAAACCTGCCTACTAGAATCGCCAGTGCTTGAAAGGAAAAGTGAATGAAAAACATAGGATTTGGAAAGTTTCCTATGGTACTATTATTCATGAATTTGGTTCAAAGGAATGGAGCAAAGGAAAACTATAGGATTTGTTCCTTTAGTGTCTCATTGAAAGAAAAAACGTTGGAATTTTAATTTTCACTTGTCCTCCTTTTCAAATTCCTATTCATGAAGCACAAGACGAAGAGATAGTAGCATAATAGCATTATAACTGTACATTTTCTTGTGGTTTGACTTAATCTCTCCATGCTTCTTTGCATCCTGTGATCTTCCAATTGTTGTGAATCAAACACCGAGATTGGCAGAAATCATGTGCTTTTAAATTCTCTGTTTTGCACATGCATTCCTATCCTATTCCTGTCTATTTCCTATCCCTCCATTGTTGGAATCCTCCAATTCAAACGAGCCCTTACAAAATTACTTCTCTTATAGATAGTTGTCAAAGAAAACCTTGCGTGGTTTGTCCCACTCCTGCTGCCCCGTCGTCCACCCCAGCTCAGCTGCTCCAACGACAAAAGGGTCCAACACAGCAGGGATCCGGCCTCTAGACTGTCTTTCGCCGTCTCAGATCTTCTTCCCCGCCGCCGGCAGCCATGAAAACTGCATTACCATCATCAACCGAGCAGATGACCTCGAGGACTACACGGGTCCGAAAGAGAGGTCGCACTGCTCGTATCTGCTTACGTTATGCATCACTCAATATTACATGCTACTTTATCCTCCTGTTCACCGATTAGACTTTGAGTCACCTCCAAACTAATGGTCAAACTTGAGTTTTTAAATGGTTGTGGGGTACATATCGAGGCCACAATCAATAGTATCTATCTACTATCTGGTTAATCTCCGGTGTCTACTATGAGTTTCATGTTGGGTGGGAAACAAACAGTAAAGAAGCCATTATCTGTATTTTTTAACTGAAGCCATTATGTGCCTGCTATTATTGGTTTTGGGTCTATCCACAGGTTGCTACCATCACTCTGGATTTCTGCATGCACTCCTTACATAATCTCACTATGTTTTATTCCTATGCATGACAGTTATGTAAACAATGGAACTGAACATGTAGAGCAAAAGAGACGAGCCTTGCATGTCAATAAAATTTCATGCAGACGTCGCTCCATGGTAGGCGCAAAGGCAGCCCCCCTCCATGCATTTCGGATTGTAACCGAGAGGAAGATATCTGTTCTGAGGGGGATTCAGAAGGAGAAGATAACTCCTATTTACCCCCTGAGGTCTTCGCTCTAACTTGGCATGCTGCTGTTGGTTATATCATGCATATGGTGCCTTGCATTGCTTAATTTATACATCAAATATGTCATCTGCTTAGTTTAGACATCCTTTGTGTGAATGCCATTTGTTTAGTTTATTCATCGTTTATGTGAATTATGCAACGACATCTTGTTTAGCCAGGCATCATATATGTGAATTTTGCAATGCCATCCTGCTGAGCAATTCATCTTATATGTAAATTATATCAGGCCATGCTTTTTTTGTTACATATTACATTTGTCAACAATGTTAGTACATTCAACTGCTCTTCGTGTGCATCAGCCATTTGACACGGTGATGGCAAATTCTGGAGTGAAAACAAGGTCTTCAGAGTAGACTATGCTATCTGACAAAGCGCATATCTTGCTAGTTACGGATAGCTCCTTAGAGGAGGATTCAGAGACAGATGACCAGTCCTATTCCCCCCCCCCGAGGTGTATGCTCTAACTTGGCAGGGTTATGTTGATGATATCGTGTGTATGGTGTCTCGCATTGCTATGTCATTTGATTAGTTTAGACATGTGTTGTGTGAATGCCACCTGTTCAGTGTCTAATTACCATATATGTGAATTATGCATTCCATCTTGTTGCAAGCCATTATATATGTGAATTATGCAATGCTATCTTGTTGCAAAGGCATTATATATGTGAATTATGCAATGCCATGCTGTTTAGCCAATCATCATGTATGTGAATTATATCATGCTGTTTGGCCAATGCTATCATTTTTTTGTATTACGTGTTCCATTTGTTGAAAATGTTTGTATATTCAACTACTCTTCCTGTGCATCAGCCATTTGAAGCAGTGATGGAAGTATCCGGAGTGAAAACAAGGTATTCTGAGCAGACAATGCTACCTGCTGAAGCAGACATCTTGCTGGTTACAGAGAGCTCCTCGGAGGAGGATTCAAAGAATGATGACCAGTCCTATTTCCCTCTGAGGTCTATGCTCAAACTTGGCAGGGTTATATTACCCATGTCATGCATGTTGTCTTGCATTGCTTAGTTTTTACATCATATATGGATTGCCATGTGCTCACTTGCTTAATATATAAATCAGATATTTGAATTATATCATTCACTCATGTTTACATAGTACATACACATCATCTATCTGAATTATGGCATGGCAACCCATTTAATAAAGACATCATATAGTTATATCGTCTCATCTTGTTTAGTGTTTATGGTCATCATATTTTGAATTATGGCATTCTATCCGTGAATGTATGTGAATTATGGCATACCAACCTATTTAATAAACACATTATATAGTTATATCATGTCATCCTGTTTACATAGTCATCATATTTTGAACTATGTCTTTCCATATTTTTTAGTTAGCCATCATAATGTGAAATTGTGTCATGCTATCCTGTTTAGTTAGCCATCATATATGTGAAATCGTGTCATGCTATCCTGTTTGGTTAGACAACATTAATGTGAATTATTTCATGCCCTCTTTTATTCCCCACTATCCATTGCACCTGTCTATCATACAATGTCTATACTTTTAATTACTTTTCTTGTTTATCAGCCATTTGAATTGGAGAGGGTGATGGCAGTATCTAAGGGAGTAACAACACAGTCTTCAGAAAAGATAGTGCTACCAGTTGATGCAGATCAAACCACGGTTGTACTTGCCCAAGGACCAGATCCACCACACATAACCCAGACTCTCGCAGATTATACCCCTACCCAGTTGGACAGAAAACCAGCTACACCCCTTCTAACCCCAACCCCATCAGAGAGTAACCCAGTTCCAGTTGTCACAACACCGTCTCCACCACAGAGCACCCAAACACGAGCAGTTAGTAAGGGAACTACAGTGCCCAAAGCACAAGGACCACCACTCCGAATCCCAACTCAACGCTTAAAGGAGAAGAAGATTTGTTCTCAGGTCAGGTTCTGTAGCTATGGTTCATACTCCTTTGCTCTTGCATTACTGTATTTACTCATACCAACTATTTTCAAATTTGAAGGATGGAATTGAAACTCCAACGGTGCAATAGGTATGTTTTAAACCTGTTTCTTTAACTGGTTTGCTGTTGTAACCTGCTCTATGTTGATTTCAGTTTCAATTGAATAAATAGTTATGTTCTCATGTCATGCACATTACAAGTGTTGTTATTGCTCTATAGTTTCCCACACTTATATTTTGTCTATTCTGCTTTGTCTTCAACAAATATTATTTGACCTGTGTCTCTATCTTGATTTGGCAACAAAAACTAGAATGATATAGACCATAAAGTGACCATGGTACATAGATATATGTTTGTTTCATGTTGTTATCCTGCCCACTTTACTACTAAACTCATTTACCAAAATGAGTTTCATATACAACATGGTAAACCTGTGATGTGTCTTCTTGTTTCTCTTTTAGAATGCAGACAAAATATTGGAGAACAGTACCGCGTTATGCAATGGTAAAGGAAGTAATGCAGATAAGGTTCAAGATAGTGATACATCCCTGTTGGTCTCCAAGAATGCTGATAAAATCTATCTTGAGGATAGTGAGAGAACCCAAAAGTCCGGTCTTGATGTAGTGTTCGAGTTACTGGCCACTATTGCTGGCACAAGCTCTTCGAACTCACTGTCTGAATTAGTTCGTCTTCTTGAGTCTCAACTTCAAGTTGAAAGACATCGATCAGATGTGCTGTGACAGAAAGCTGAAGGACTGAGGAAGTCCCTGCAGAATTCAGATGCATACTTCCTGGTGCAACAGCAAGCGTTGGAGGATTTAAGCGCCAAACAAGAGAAAGTTAATAAGCTTGCTAAGCATCTTGCCAGCATTATGGGTACCTAGGATATTGTTTCTTGAGATCTTCTGAAGTGGTTTCAGTTCTGGATTTGTTTTGCTGCGGCGTTTATTTGCGCTGGTCGCCAACTTTGACAACTAGTGTATATGATATGCTGCTTTGTTCCTTATATTTGCACTGGTGGCGAACTTTGATGCCCAGTGGATGTAATATGTGTAATAGTCATGATAGCCTAGCGTTAGTTACTTGCTTATTTATTTCATTGTTATCTTGTTTATTTGTTTACTTGTAGTCAGCACAGTTCTTTTTCCGCGGTTTGCTAGTGGCCGCAATAACCTATTTTTTAAAACTAGGCCACCATAACCATGGGCTACATATTTACTGTAGTGACACTGTGCCTCCTATCGGCCGTAGAAACAATGG
This sequence comes from Triticum aestivum, assembly GCF_018294505.1. Taxonomy (NCBI): domain Eukaryota; kingdom Viridiplantae; phylum Streptophyta; class Magnoliopsida; order Poales; family Poaceae; genus Triticum; species Triticum aestivum. Next base: position 451,079,326 of record NC_057804.1, read on the forward strand.
GCCTTCTACGGGCCATAGAAACAATGGGCCCTCTATGGGCCATAGAAACAATGTGCCTTCTATGAGCCGTATCATCAATGGGCCTTATATGGGCCGTATGATTGATTGACCAAACATGGGCCAATAGCAGACCGCATTATGTCCGTAAATGGGCTAGAGTCGGAATCATCCGTTCATGGGCCGACCATAACGGACCATCGTTAATAGGCTGTATTTGATGACGCTATGAAAATGGCACAACGTATTAACGGGCCACAAACGGGCCGACTGTAACAACGGGCTGAATTTGGCCCACAAGCAGAAAATCACAGTAACGGGCCGTAAGTAACCGAATGCTGGAAATGAGCCCAAGAATAAATGGCCCCTGAGAAGGCCGAAATATAACATGGGCTAGAAACAGCCCAATGGAATAATGGGCCGTTAATGGGAATAAAGTGATACACCGTTTATTACGGGCCATTTTCACCACGGGCCGTTAATGGGCCAAGAGTTACACACGACCTCATATGGGCCGAAAGACGTCATGGGCCATACATGGGCCAGAAGTTAAAATGGGCTGGAATCATATTGGACGGCCCATATGACACTACTGGGCGTAATTCGGATAGGTCGTAATGGACCCTAGGTTAGCGGGCTGTAAATGGCCTATATGCAAACAGGCCGTTAACAGGCTTTCAGTTGGCCGGCCCGCCACCTTTTGACCAAGTTAAACGGGCCGGCCTTTTCAAAGGAATGGGCCTCTGTTGGGCCATGCCACGTGTCGACGTATCATAGGCGCCTTCTGTCCAATGAGTGGATGACATCTGTCCCAATGTTGAGCCGACACGTGTTTCCTCCAGCCAATGATGATTTTACACGTGGAAAATTGCCATTGGTCGGGGCTGTTAACGGGTTATCGGATCCAAAACCAGACCCGATAGCTTAACAACATTCCGTTATGACGGATTCCACGTGTCGGTCACCCTTGACGAAAGCACTTCTGTGACACGCAATTTATCGTCATGGAAGTGGACACTTCCGTGATGATAATTTTGGTAATGGCATGGAACACTTCTACGACAACACATGTATGACTATCTTGATTCTATCATAAAATCATCATGGATGTACATGCATGACAAAAAACGCGACCTACTGTGACAAACACGTATCATCACGGAAGTGTATTTTTTTGTAGTGGTAGCTATGTTTATCTCTTGTCATTACGGGACAAGATGCATTAAATGCGCCCCTAAGGTGTCCCTGTACTTTATCGCCACCTCGCCCTGCTTCGACGCGTGTCCAGTCCAGCGAGGCTGGCAGCGCCATTTAGGCTGGCAGGCTGCTAAGGTGGCGCGGTGGCAGCGTCTTCACGAAGATCTGTATAACACAATGCTGGTGCTTGCTGAGTTGGCCTCAGGACTGCACGTCAACACGCAGGTGCCCGCTTGGCTAGCTGGGCTGGCAGCTGCATGGGAACGGCGGTGGGGTCTTGGTGCATGCGGGCCTGGCCGCGGCCCCGCTGCTGTCTTCGGCAAGGGTCTTGCCGAGGGTCCCGACAAGGGTCTTGCCGTGGCACCGCAGTCGTCCCGTCAAGGATGTTGCCGGAGGTCTCGTCTTATGGTCCTCATCTGATCTTCGGTGTTAATGATCTTCACAAAGATCTGCATGCTACCATGGAGGTGCCTCCCTTGCCTTGGTTCAGATGTGGTTGATGATGTTCGAAACCTCGGGCTAAAGGGTGGCACACTCCGCTGGTGTTGGGAAGTTGCCCCGGCAAGGTCCTTACTGGGGCCGCGGAGGCCGCCCCGAGAAGGGTCTTGCCGGGGGAGTCCACCTCGCCCTCCTGCTCTTCCTGTATCTGTCCTGGCGATGCTTTGATCGTCTTGTGGCTTCGGCTTCCCTCCCTTGCCTTGCTAAGTGTGTCCGCAGGCGCGCCTCTGACTGCCCGTGCATAGGTAAAGGGGTGCAAAAGTAGAGCCCCTACTTCTGCACACCGACAGGAGCTCCCGGGCTTGGGCCACACATAAGCGCGACGAGTTGTTGGGCTAGGCCCAGAATGGTGCGCGGGTAGGCGGGGCCGATTTTTACCGCGGTAATTCCTTCATCTACTACGCTTCCCCATGACTCATGTTGAATGCACAACATGGAAGGCCGTGCGTGACATGGGAGGCATGCGTGGGGTGCCTGCTATACGCAGGCATCACATCGCAGTAAATGGTAAGGAGGCGGCTCGCGCCATCCCCAAAAAAAGGAATAACCGCGGGGGCGCTGCGCATTTACCCTCTGCACGTTCTCCAATCTCGGCACCGCTGCCTCCCACCTTCTTCCTCCTCGCGCTCTCGCTTCTGCTCGTCGCTGCTGCGCCTCCATTACTCTCAATCCTCTGCCTCCGCCTAGCCGCCATGGCGCCCAAGACCGTCAAGGGAAAGGGCAAAGGGGTGGCCAAGGATGTCGTGGAGAAGGAGGCACCGGAGAATGAGGCGGCGGCGCGGCGGGCGCAATTTGCCTACTTCTCCTCATCGTCGATCGACATATTCCACCTCAAGGATGTCTTCAGGCCTCTGTGGGCGTAGGAGACGACGGGGTACCAGGCCACGCGCTTCATCCCCGCCGACTGCGGCGAGGCCGGCCCAAATCGGTACCCTTTCTTCGTCGATTTCTTCTCCTGCGGGCTCTGCCCCCCTTTTTCCTATTTCTTAAAAAACGTCATGCGCACTTTTGGCTTCCCTCTTCTGGACCTTACACCGAACGTCGTGGCATACATGGCGTTCTTCGCCCATCTCTATGTGGGCTTCGTTGGGGTGCTTCCCAGCACGGCGCTCTTCCGCCACTACTTCTTCCCTCGTCTTCATCGAGGGGGCGCCCTCTCCGGAAGCATCTCCTGGATCCCAAGGGTCCAAGGGAGAGGCATGTATCCGGAGGGTGCCCACAAGGAGAGGTGGGAGGAGTGGCGGGGTCGGTGGTGCTGGATCGAGGAGAAGAATCCGTCAGAGTTCTGCCGGGTTCCCCGGAGCCCGCCGCTTCGCGACGACAACTGGAGCGACGTCGATGCCAACGATGTGAAGCTCTCGATCGCCGTCGCCAGGATCCACCACCTCACCACGGCTGGGCCCACCCTTGAGATGATCGGGGCGGACTTCATCCGTCACCGAATCGCTCCGCTGCACAACAAGGGGAGGCCGGCCTGGGACTTCAGGAACGCCGCCGACATCATGAGGCTCCGCTCCGGCCTGAACCACAACTTCACAATGATGGGACATGCCCATCAATACCAGAGGCTCTTCCAGCTCGATGTGTTCACCGACGACAGGGTGGATAGGACCGGCAGGGCCGCGAAGGCCAGCAAGGTCATCAAGGGGCCCCTATTTGGGTTGCCGCCGGGCGTGTTCCCGCTGAGCAACAACACGTGCCAGGCTGCCATCCTCAAGATGATCCAGGTCTTAAACGCACACGGCCTCGACCCGTCCTGGGTCAAGCCCCCGGCATGCGAGGTGCAGGAGTTCTTCGACAACTTGTCAGAGGGCTTCGAGCGTGACGAGCCGCTGCTCATCATGGAGACCACCCATACGGAGATCAACTACATCGCCGTCAGGGTGGCGGAGGCGCAGCTCGCCATGGAGGCCGGTAGTGCTGGCGACATGGAGGACGAAGACGACGTGGCCGCGGAGGAGATGGAGCTCGCCCAGTTGGCAAAGGCTGCCGGGAAGGCCAGCGGCGCCAACACCGGGGCTCTTCTCGTCGAGGACGTGGGCGAGGAGGCGACCGAGGGAGAGGCCGAGTCCGTCGATCCTCCGACCACGGGAAGAGGGCGTGTTCTGCAGTGGGCCAGCTATGGCGAGCCGGTCCGACCCAGGAGGGCTGAGCCGCGTCATGGGGCCCAGGGGGAGCCCATGCGCCAGATGAGGGCCACGATGGCGAAGAAGGCGGCGAAGACCACGGTGACGAAGAAGAAAGCGACTGCTTCTTCTTCGTCCAAGCATCGCCGGTCTCCATCCCCCTCTCCTCCTCCCACAGACGTCAACATGGGGGTCGTCTTTAATCTTGGGTCCCTCAGCCCAAAGAGGAAGAGGAAGGCAATGGAAGAGGAGGCGGAGGAGGAGTAAGTGTCTGCCCTTCCCCACCTCCATTCTTTGTGCTGCCTTTCTTGACTTATTTTTATCTTTGCAGGGATAGGGAGACGCTGGCCCAGAGGGTGGCGAAGAGGGCCAGGGCGTCGGCAGGCGACCAGCCCCCGGTGGGCGCTTCGTACACGCCGGTGGTGGAGGTCAGCTCGGACACTAGCCCCCGGTTTAGCCCCCAGCATGAGTTCACCATCTGCTCCTTGTCAACGCGTGCCGGGGTATGACTTCTTGGCGCTAACCTTGCCATGGATGTAGGAGGAGGACGGCAATAGGAGGAGTCACTGAGGGCCACCCCCAACATGCCGTCCCCATCAACCACACCGCCCCAAGGGGCGTCCCCAGCAAGGACACCAAGCGCAGAGGTGGACTTGGGCGCTGGTGGCTCCGTCCCAACAATAGACGTCGGTGGGGAGGGGGCCACTTCTTCTCAGCCCGGCACGGGTAGGCCCCTGATTTCCCTTCTTTCTTCTTTGAATCTTGATCTTGGCCCTGCCTCATTCTCCCTTCCTGCATCCAGATCCCCCCTCGGCGGACCAGCAGGACGTCGACACCGTCATTCCAGAGGTCACTCAGGACGCCATGGCCGAGGCCGACAAGGTCGCCACCGAGGAGCCGCCGAGACCGCCGCCGAGGACACCGCCAAGGGGCCTGCCGGAGGGACCGAGGAGGCCGCCGCCGAGGGGGTCGGCAAGGGCACCACCGAGGGGGCCGGCGAGGGGCCTGCCGGGGAACTCGGCAAGGCCGCTGCCGAGGAGGAGGGAGTCGATGATCAACCGTCCTCCTCCGCTACCTCTGGTTTGAGCAGGTACCTGAAGGTGGGAGACGACCTATTCGTCCACCTTCCAGGGACAACGGGCACCAGGGCGACGACCGAGGGGGAGGTGTTTGATGACGAGGTGCTCGCCGCCGCCGAGCTCAAGGTTGTTGATGAACCGAGCGCCGATGGCGGTGGCACCCAAGAGGAGCAGCATCTTCGGGCTATGGGCGCCAGCTTCTGGAAGCTGCAGGCGCTCCATCGCGCCCGTCTGGACAAGGAGAAGTCCAAGGAGGCGTCAACGGGCAAGGCGGAGGCGAACCTCGAGGAACGCGTTGCTGAGGCGCAGGCCTCCGCCAGGCCCACAAGGAGCGGAAGGCTGCTCAAGGCCAGCTGGCAGAGCGCTAGCAGGAGCTCCTCTTGAAGAAGGCTGACATCGAGAAGGCCCACGAGGCGGCGAGGAAAGAGGCCGCCCAAGCCGAGGCTGCCCGGTCCCAGCGCCAGGCCGAGCTAGACTCCCAGGAGGAGGATCTCGTCGCTCGTGAGGTGGCGCTCGCCACCACACTCCGCGGCAAGGACGAGGAGGTCGTGGGGCTCGTCGCGCAGCGGACCCAGGAGCTAGAGTGTAAGCACAAAGAAGCACATGATGCTCAAGCTCTGGCCCACGGCGACAAGGTGAAGGAGCTGGATGGCCTGAAGAATAGGGCCGAGCAACTGGCGAAGGAGAAAGAATCGGCCAACTGCGCCTTGACGGAGGCGCAAGGCGCAGTCTTCGACAAGGCCAAGCAGCTCACTCGCGCCAACGACTCCATCTAGGACCTGAAACTAAAGCTGGAGGGTCTTGAGGAGATGCTTTCAGAGGCCAAGGCCCGGGAGGGGACCCTGACCAAGAGCCTAGAGACGGAGAGGCAGCTGTGGAAGAACGACTCTGCCAACCACGAGGATTTTGTGAAGGGCAAAAACCTCTGGATTAGCCACCTCGCCGACGTCGCCAACAGGATCACCAAGAAGCTGGCTGATATGGGGATGTCAGATGTGAGGTACACCCCAAAGCCGAACGTGAGCCCCAACGCCAGGCTAACCCTGTTCTTCGAGGGCATTCTTAGAGCCTTGGAGCAGTTTCGCTCTAACAGAGTGAGCTCTCTGGCTAACGAGGCTCGACAGCTTTGCCAGGGTGCCCTGACCAAGGTCCTCACCAAGTTGGCGTACTGGTACCCCAACCTCGACTTTGACGCCGCGCTGGAGAGCTTGCCGGAGGACGTGGACCTCACGTCGCTCAAGGAGCGTATCAAGACCGTCATCAGCCACGTCGACGAGATCGAGAGGATCGAAGGCCAGCGCCGGGACTAGGCACCCCATTTCTTATTGCCGCTGTAGGTTCACGACCAAGATGTTCATATCTTTAGTTAGAACCGCAGCAACGATTTGATGTAATATAACCCTGCAGTACTTTTGAAACGATGCATGTTATTTTCCAATTTGATCTTTCTCTGTACGTTCACCCTACGTTAATTGGGTAGGCTTGCCGACGCGTAAACCCATGCCACAGTGCCTTGAGGACAGATCCCCAATAGCCTACCGGGTGTGCGTGCTGCCAGGCGAACTACCTTGACATTCTCAGCGCGGCCGCTCGAGTTATCGAGCGGACTCGAGACAGAACGAGAGCATTGCCAACAGCGGAAGGCTGCCCCCTGCCGTTCTCGGCGCAGCCGCTCGAACTATTGAGCGGACTCGAAACAGAGTGAAGGTGTTGCCAATAGTGGAAGGGCCCCATTGTGTGCAGGTTTTGTATATAGAGGGAAAGATCTCCAGGGAGAATAACCTTATACAGAAAGAATTGTTCAAAGTTTTTGTGTGACTTAGCTTTTCTGTTGCTGCGCGAGCGCTCACTATACTCGCAAGTGATGCCGCCCATTTGATCGCCTTCTTCCTTGGGAGCCATGGCGATGATGGGCTGCTGGACTAGCTGCTAGACCGGATTCTCACGACTGCGTGCCCTACCTGGCGCGCCAAAGATGTCGGCGAGAACGACACCTATGGGATCAACGGATCCCTACTGTGGTTGGCGGGCGCAGGGTTGTGAGAAGAACAGGTCTAAGAGCCAGCACAAAGGTCATTTACCTAGGTTCGGGCCGCGGGGATGCGTAATACCCTAGTCCTGCTTTGGTGTGTATATCAGTGTTCTTGAACTAGCTATCGAGCGTGACTTGGTGAAAGAGCCCGAATTCCCCTCCAGTACACCTCGGGCCTCCTTTTATAGTCGAAGGAGGCGCCACAGTGGCACATAGGAGGTGTAAAGGGTACATTAGCTATGTTTATCTCTTGTCAGTACGGGACAAGACACATTAAATGCGCCCCTCAAGTGTCCTCCTGCTTTATCGCCACCTCGCCATGATTTGATGCGCGTCCATGCCAGCGAGGCAGGCAGTGCCATGTAGGCTGGCAGGCTGCTGAGGTGGTGCGGTGGCAGCGTCTTCATGAAGATCTGTATGCCACCACACAAGTGCTTGCTTAGTTGGCCTCGGGACCGCACGTCGCGACGCAGGTGCCCGCCTGGCTGGCTGGGCTGGCAGCTGCATGGGAACGGCGGTGGGGTCTTGGTGCATGCGGGCCTGGCCGCGGCCCCGCTGCTGTCTTCGGCAAGGGTCTTGCCGGGGGTCCCGGCAAGGGTCTTGCCGTGGCACCGCGGTCGTCCCCGGCAAGGATGTTGCCGGAGGTCTCGTCTTATGGTCCTCATTTGATCTTGTGTGTTAATGATCTTCACAAAGATCTGCATGCTACCATGGAGGTGCCTCCCGAGCCTTGGTTCCGATGTGGTTGATGATGTTCAAAACCTCGGGCTCAAGGGTGGCACACTTCGCTGGTGTTGGGCAAGTTGCCCCGGAAAGGTCCTTGCCGGGGCCGCGGAGGCCGCCTCGACAAGGGTCTTGCTGGGGGAGTCCACCTCGCCGTCCTGCTCTTTGTGTCTCTGTCCTGGCGTTGCTTTGATCGTCTTGTGGCTTCAGCTTCCCACCCTTGCCTTGCTAAGTGTGGCCGTAGGCGCGGCTCTGAGTGCCCGTGCACAGGTAAAGGGGTGCAAAAGTAGAGCCCCTACTTCTGCACACCGACATATTGGGTCTAGGTAGAGTTGCTATCTCTAAGGATCAACACATGGACAAAGTGATGCTTGTTGAATCCCTTGGATACAACTTAATGTCTGTCTCAATGCTTTGTGATCTGAACATGATTTTTGGAAAGTGTCATTGTCTTATGCTAATGGAAACTGACAAATATTTAGTCTTCGAAGGCTATCGAAGAGGTGATCTGTATATGGTACATTTCTCCACAGGACCACAACTTGCCATGTGACTTCTAGCAAAATCTTTAGAGTGCTGGCTCTGGCATCAAAGGCTAGGACATGCGGGCATGAGCAACTTACACACTCTCATGAAGAAGAAGAACATCATTGGCATCGAGGGTGTCAAGTTCAAGAAAGATCACCTGTGTGGTGCTTGTGAAGTTGGGAAGATGACTAGAGCCAAGCATCCCTCAAAGACAATCATGACTACATCACGTCCCTTCTAGTTGCTTCACATGGACTTATTTGGCCCTACTCACTACTCTACCCTTACTACTACTGCACATCTCTATGGCTTCATTATATTTGATGATTATTCAAGACACACTTGGGTGCACATAATTCTTTATAAGACTAAAGTGCAGGATGTCTTCAGACGCTTCGCAAATCGTGCCATGACCAATTATGGCATCAAGATCAAGCACATACGAAGTGACAATGGAACTGATTTCAAGAACACCGGCCTCGACATTTATCTTGATACATTGGGCATCACACATGAGTTCTCCACTCCATATACACCTCAGCAAAATGGCATCATGGAGCGCAAGAATAGAACCCTCATTGAGATGGCACACACGATGCTCGATGAATACAAAACTCCAAGAAAATTTTGGCCTAAAGCCATTGATACTGCATGCCACATCATCAACAGAGTTTATCTTCACAATTTCTTCAAAAAGACATCCTACGAACTTGAGATGGTAAGAAGCCAAATGTCAGTTATTTCAAAGTCTTTGGTGCTACGTGCTGGATCAGGGATCCGCATCACACTTCTAAATTTGCACCGAAAGCACATGAAGGTTTTATGCTTGGTTACAGAAAGGATTCGCACACCTACAGAGTCTTCAACCTCTTTCACTATAAAGTGGTTGAAACTGTTGACATGCGGTTCGATGAGACTAACGACTCGCAAAGAGAGCACTTGCCAAATGTGTTAGATGAAGCTACACCCAAGTGAAGCTATCAGGATAATGGGTACAGGAGAAATCATACCCACCGAGGAATAGGCTGAAGATGAGATCATCATTTTTGCACCTAATCAACATGAAGATAATGCTCAGCCTGAAGCCAATGCTGAAGATGAAGACAACATGCAGCCTGATCAAAATCTTCGTCCAGTTCATCCCTGTCACATCCCTGGTCCTGTTATTCACTAGGCGAGACCCTCATGTGAGCATCATGTTTTAATTCAAATGAAATTTGAATTGAGGAATTTTCAAAAGCCTCAGAAAACCTTTAAAAATAACCATCATTTAAATCTCATCAAATGAGTCCAAGAAAATGTTCCTATCATTCTGTGAAAATATTGGCATGAGGTAAAATTCAAACCAATATTTTTGGAGTCACAGAAATAATTTATTTTTGGGCCTTTGACTTAAACCAATGACATATTTGAGTTGAATTTATTTCTATTATATAAGAAATAAATTTCAAATATTTTTGTAAGTTGTCTGTGACCTTGGACTAGTTCCTGAGCTCACATATAACTTACAGAAAGTTTTAGGAAAATGATTTGATATTTTAAATCAAAACAAAACCAATTCCAGAAAATAGAAAAGGGAATTAAAAAAAGAGGAAGAGAGACTTACTGGCTTACCTGGCGCTCACCTGGAGGCCCAAGTGGCCTGCCCAGCCCACCAGGCCTCCTCCTGTCGTCTTCCTCTCCTCGCCCCAAAGCAGCTCGGTGGCGAGCGCCGACACTGCCCCGACCACCTCCTGCTTCCCCGGCCACCTCCTGCTTCCCCGGCCCCTCCTAGACGACGCCACGGAGCGCCACGCAGCCCCTGGCTCTCTCTCACTCTCCCCCGACCCTTTCCCCCTTCTCTGCTCTTTTCCCCTCTCGCGCACGAACGCCTCCGTCGCCGCCGCACACCGCCACCGCGCTCACCGGCCGTCCCTCGAGCAACCGTCGTGCTCGTCGGCTCCGCCTCGTCGTCCGCGTCATCCCAGATGAGCCACGCATCCTCAGGCGCCCTACAACGTCGCCGCCATCATCATCTTCTACCTTCGGCCGCCCGGATCTCCGGCGACCCTGTGCTGCCTCCGACGCTCCCCCGGCCTCATCTCCGCCTCGAATGGATCCGCTGTGAGCCCCTGCTGCTTCTCCTGTGCTCGCCCCCTCCGTTCTCGCCCCCTAGCCCCATCTCCCACCGCGGCCGAGAGCTTCTCGCCGCCGGCCATGGCGTGGCCGTGGCCACAGCCACCGCAGCTCGTTCCCGAGCCCACCATCGTGCTCACCACAGTCCCAGGAACACATAGCACCCACCAACGCCTCCCCTGGCACCCTGCATCGCCTAACCCGCCGTTGGCCGAACTCCGGCCGCCGCCGCGAGCTCGTTTCCGGCGAGCTCGGTCCACCCTGGCTGCTGCCACTAGTCGTGTTAGATGCGCGCGAGCCTGGGCATCTCGTAGAGCCCCTCCGCCGCTCTTTTGGTCATCGGAGGGCGAACCCCGATGCTCTCCGCCGTCCCTGGCCTGGCTGGCGACGAGCCTCGGGTCAACTCAGGCGAGTTTGACCCGGGTTTGACCCAGTTTGACTCCCCCTGACTCAATGACAGGTGGGGCCCAACCCTGTTAGTTAATTAGGATTAGTACTAATTGAATTAGTTAGTCTAATTAGCCACTGACATGCGGGACCCACTGTCAGGTTTGACCTGGACCCGCCTAGTTGACCTGCTGACATCAGCATGACCTAGTGCTGACGCAATAAATCATTTTCTGGTTTTAAAATAATCCAGGAAATTCCAGAAATTGTTGCAAACTTCTAAAAATCATATAAATTCAACCGTAGCTCAGAATGAAATAATTTATATATGAAAAATGATCAGAAAAATATGAAGAATCTGTTTATGCCATGATCATGCATGTTTGAACAAGTTAACCTCACTGAATAGGATGAATCATGATTAGGGTAATTTGTGAAAGAACATTTGGAGTTGGAGTTTAACCTTGTTTGAATTCCACTTCAATTAATTTGGCTTACAGCTGCATTAGCTCAAAACACCAGCATATTGCCATGTCATTATCATGCATCATATTGTTGCATCACATTGATTGTGGTCTTTCTTGTTTGCCGGTAATTGTCCCCTCTCAGTAGACGACGTTCCGACGATTGTTCGATGACACCGATGAAGAACTATATTATCTTCAGAAGTGCCAGGCAAGCAAAACCCCCTTGTTCATTCCGATACAATCCTACTCTCTCGCCCTGCTCTCTTTTACTGCATTAGGACAACAACGAGTCATTTGTTACTTGCTGCGGTAGCTGAACCCCTTTATCCTCTGCATGACCTGTCATTGCCACAGTAAATAGATGAAACCCACTAGTATGAGTAGGAGTTGTTTGAGCCATGTTGTGCCTACTCATTCATGTTTGTTTGTCATGCCTGCTATTGCTTAGAGTTGAGTCAGGTCTGATTCATCGGGGATGAATCAGAGGTGTGTGAACATGTCCTACTGTGTGTGAGCTAACTGGTGAACACGATTTGGTAAAGGTATCGGTGAGAGGCCATGTAGGAGTACATGGTGGGTTGTCTCATTGAAGCCGTCCTTAGGAACTGAGTTCTGTGTTTGTGATCCATGATTCAGCTACTACCATGCATTGGGCCCTGAAATATGACCCCACTCGACTTCTTATTCACCCTAGTCCTCTGTCCAGGAGTTGCAAGTAGTTTCTGGTGTTTGTAGCTTACTGGAGGCCGTGGACAGCGCTGACCCGCGGGGTGGGCTTATGATGCGGTAGGCACGTGGCCGGGTGTACCAGATACCCGTTATGTATCTCGGGAACCCTGCACACATCGTTTGGGGCTGTGAGCGAAACTCCGGCCGGATCTCCTCATGGATGGAACCCGAATAGGCGATAAACCCGGTATAGAGACTTGAGTGTTTAGGTAGGTCGTGGTCTACACCCACGTCGGCTTTCGCTTGAAGTCTACCGAGCACATGTCGTGTGCAGACGCTAAGTGGTGGAAACATGTATGAAGAAGTACACCCCTGCAGGGTTAACATCATCTATTCGAATAGCCGTGTCCGCGGTAAAGGACTTCTGGGTTGCTTATATCAGTTCATAGACAAGTGAAAGTGGATACCCTAAAAATACGCAAGATAAGCGTGAGTGCTATGGATGGCGTTCTCGTAGGGAGACGAGAGCGGTGCCATAGTGGTGTATTGGTTGGTGAATATGTGGACTCGTGTGCGCCACCTCAAAAGAGTTGCTTGCATTCGTAGTTCAGGATAGCCACCGAGTCAAAGCTGGCTTGCTGCAGTTAAACCCCCACCATCCCTTTGTTGATAATGATGCATATGTAGTTAGTTCTGATGTAAGTCTTGCTGGGTACATTTGTACTCACGTTTGCCTATTTTATGTTTTTGCAGAGAGACTTCGGTCTCGCTAGTAGTTCCGCGTGGACTTCGACGTTTAGATTGTTACCTCAGCTACGATCTTGTGCCCTCGGCAGGATCTGGTAGATAGTCAGGCTTCTCAGCCTTTTTCATTTCTAGATGTCTGTACTCAGACATGTTAAGCTTCCGCATGTGCTTTGACTTGTATGCTCTGATTGTTGGGTCATGAGACCCATGTTTGTAATATCTCGCTCCTTGGAGCCTATTGAATAAATACTTGAGTCGTAGAGTCATGTTGTGATGCCATGTTGTATTGCACATATCGAGCATATTGTGTGTATGTTATTGAAATGCTTGGTATGTGTGGGATCTGTCAACCTGGTTGTTTATCCTTGGTAGCCTCTCTTACCGGGAAATGTCTCCTAGTGTTTCCACTGAGCCATGGTAGATTGCTACTGCTCCGGAACACTTAGGCTGGCCGGCATGTGTCCTTCTTCGTTCCTTTGTCTGTCCCCTCGGGGAAATGTCACGCGATGAATTCCGAAGTCCTGTTAGCCCGCTGCAGCCCGGTTCACCGGAGTCCTGCTAGCCCAGTGCTACAGCCTGGATTCACTCGTTGATGACCGACACGTTCGTTGTTGGGTCATGTATGCCTGTCCCTGTAAGTTAGTGCCACTTTGGGTTCACGACTAGCCATGTCAGCCCGGGTTCTTTGTCATATGGATGCTAGCGGCACTATCATATACGTGAGCCAAAAGGCGCAAATGGTCCCGGGCCAGGTAAGGTGGCACCCATAGGAATACTGTGCGTGAGGCCGCAAAGTGATATGATGTGTTACATGCTAGATCGATGTGACTTAGGATCGGGGTCCTGACAGCGTTGGTATCAGAGCTTGACTGCCTGTAGGATTACCAAGCCAAACTGGTCGAAGTTGAGTCTAGAAATTCTTTAGTTATATAAGGGAATTGATTGTGGGATGGAACGTAAGGCTCTTTTTACTCCTTATACCTTATGCCTTCTAATCTGAGTCATCTTATCTTTTCTACGGGGTTAAGAACTAGGCCTTCTCTTCTTTCTATTAGGATCACGTGTTACTAATCCGTAGACTTATAAGATTGTTGATTCAAGCCTCAGTTCAGTTCCTACTATCTTCTGTATGTTAACTGTTGATCTCGAATCCTTGATATTGTGCTTCTGAGTGGCTATGCCACCATTTTTGTAGCATGTCTCCAATCTCTTGAGCATTTACAGCCGTTATGCTGTCCGAGTCATCCCAGGTTTCTAAATAGTCTGAAGCATTTGCAAAATCCTTACCCTCTGTTTTGGTGTCCATTTGGTCAGAATAAGCACACTAATCGCCGGTTGAGGTACTCTGTTGCCTCGGTATATATGTTGGAGCTACTATTATGACCCTACGAGTTTTAGGGAATCATCTAGTAGTCTAGCCATGTTTTGTGATCCTAGTGTGATGATTCTGGCCATCATTCCCAAAAGCATCCCGTGATGCTACTTAATAGTAGGTATTCTATTCCTGGGTTTTGAACCCGAGATTCACTCTACTTACTTCATGTTGATAGTGTTTGCTAGTTCCTTTAGGATATTAGTAACTTTGCGATAGTCCTCGAAGTTCATGGTATTTCCTTCTTCCAAATACTATGAACCACTTTATGGCAGAAGTTTGTTGGATCGAAAGATCACAACCAGAGTGCTCTTGATGAGTTCTCCATTCCACATTGTGAATCTGCATGTCCTTCCTTTTCAGCATGGGTTATCCGGAAGGAAATATGCTGAATTTGTTCGGCATACTAATCCATGTATCCACAACTCAGAAAATTGTATGTTCCATTGAGTTGTCCCTCTTTAGTTGTATTCCAGTCTTCATCTATCCTGTTGATAGTCAAGAGTAATTGTGCATTCGTGTTATCGATGCTTATTATTCTTGTGGTCCGTCGAGCCATTCTATTCTGGAATGACTAGGAGAAACAAACTCCAGTACCTCATCCTTATCCAGGATCGGGTCAAAGAAGTTGTGCTTCCGCAGATCAAATTGCTAATCCAGCTTTTGTTCTGCTCTACCTTGGAGTATTACCATCTTTATATCGGGATTGTTATAGGAATTGCACACCATCCTATGAACTCTTGGTACAGTGATACTTCTTGCCATCATTGTTCATTCCTCGGTTCCTGTGTTATTGTAACCGGAATGCTGACAAGTGAATCGTGGTGTGTGAAATCAATACTGCTAGCAACTCCGTTGCTTGGTAGTTAAATGGACAACAATCTCATTCTTAGCATGCTGATTATTGAGTCATCATTCTAAGATTGATCGTGCTACCTAGTCTTTATTTCTGGTGCACCCTCTGATCAATGAGTTAGGATTGAGTCAGTCCCTCGCTCTTGGGATCATATCGTCTTGCCCTGAAAAGCAAGGTTGTTCTCAAGCTTAGTAACATATCGGTGGTTTGTGATTTTCCGAATATCTTCTCGAAAGTATTACCAGGTTGTCACCTGACCGCTATGTTGAGTTCATGATCAAGATGGTCTCTTGTAAACCACCCCTTCTCCAGGAATCTGTGTGGGGTACCCCTGAGCTAGTTGGCTAAGCTGAACAACAACTTGGAGAGTTGGAAGATGGAAGCTTGTCCGATTTAGTTCATCTTAAGGGATGTCTTGTATGTGTGTTGAAGAAAGATGATATCCTCATCAATTGATCCTCGAGACCAGTTGTTGGAGCTATTGTCGTGCCAAAACTTTGATTTGAGTGTGGGCTATTCTCAAATCAAATCAGAACCAACGATGTTCGTAATGTTGTCTTACCCGTGGATTTTCCCTCGAGCATACACCATTATGTCTTTTGGGTCTGACCAATACTATCACCTTGTTCACATAGTTATGGAATTCCATCTCCATGGGAACCTGGATGAATTGTTGTTGAGCCCATTGACAACATCCTTATCTCCTCCATGATTTTGTTGAACATTAAGCTAGTGTTGGAAACTTGTGTAAGCATTATCTTCATGACTTGTTCGTGAAGCATATGTTTGGACAAAAGAAGTGAGTCCCTCTAATTCATGTGCACTTGATGCAAGTTGCCGCCATGAATTTGAGAAGGCTTGTTTTACCTCCTTTGGAATCATCCCAAGTCAGTCATGCACGTGCGAAGAATTTTGTGGTCTGTTAGACTGATCATCTTCATTACATATGTATATCCTAGCACACCAAGCCACTGATTGAGTTGTTCAAAGATAAAGGAGTCTGTCCAAGGTGAACTCTTTGGACTTCCACGCGTGGAGACTTCGATGTCATTAATGATGGTTCCCCACCTGAACTCGGTAGTGTTTTATTGTAAGACTACCATGTGATCATGTTTGTCTGGGACAACGTGTTCACATGTGTGTAGCAGAACCAGCTCATGTTTTGGAGCTTGCTATCGTAGTTCATCTCCCGAGAATCCCGCAACGTCATCTCGTCGATTTGTGTTGCAAACTTTCATTTTTCTTCCTAGACTCGATGGGTCTAGAATATTTTGACACCAACCAGATCTGAATCTCAGGCAGACTTGATGGTTGGAATGTTTCCCAAGAACTACAATATTGGTCCCTCTATAACTGGTAAAGTGGATGTCGTGGCCAACACACCCAGCCGGAAGACCTGTTATTGTAGTATCTTGATTGAGGAAGTTGGCCACCTCCCCATAAGGATTTCGTAGGATCTACTCCCTAGTTGTTCCATATGGATTTTTGTGCTCCCGAAGTCCGACCCTTTTACTTGATGGTCTGGTTACCAAACCATTTCAATAAATGGATTACGCTAGCACATTAAGGAGAGCATTAGAAGCGGAGTGCTAAATGTCTCTCGGTCGATCATCCAGATTTTATTTCATTGGCCCCGCCAAGGGTGAAATCTGAGAAAGTGTTATCTCCCCTTGCATCTGCATCATCCATCATCATTCATCATGGTAGCAAGTTGTGTTGCCAGGATCCTTGACACGGATATTGGTAAAATCTTGATGATTATGGAAATGCTCAACTTCTTGAGAGCACGCACAAGTGCTAGGTGTTATCATCAACACTAACTGGGATGCTCTCAGTTTCCTCGGCAATGCTATGACCTTTCAAACAGTGAATTCACTCTCTATTGTTGGGTTCTTCCCTAGTTACCAGAATCATTCCCAGCATTTGCATCTTGTTCCCAGCTTGCACTGCCAATGTGCCATTCTACCATGGGTCTCTTCCATTTCCGGTGGTAAGCAAATTCATCCATTACGTTGTCTTCAACAAGGTAATCCACATCATCCAAGTCTGAGTATGCCATTCTACCGACCCCCTCCAAACGATCGCTCGAGAATTGCCTTAGGCTGGTTTAAAGAGTTTCAATGATCTCTGAATCAAAGGTAATTCTTTTTTCCACTTAAGGGGAAATTTCTATGAATCACCCTCCTCCAAGATGTCTCGTTATGGTATAATGGCAATTCAACTCTTCGCTACATTGACAACCGTTTACCACATTCTTAAGTCTGGAATTGTTGTCTACCTAGCGAGCCCTTGTCATCTGTCTCACTCCATTTCCTCAGATGTAAGCTTCGTGTCTCAGCTTGAGAGATGTGACAATGTCTCATCCCATGAGTTGATCCTGAGTTGCTCGATCTTCGAGAAGATCAATCCTTCTAGAGATCCTTTTTCTCTCGTTGTCATGTTGGTAGGAGTTCCTGGAGCAAGACATCGAGACAATGATGGTGATCGAATCAACGTTCCTATGAAGTGCACCTGGATCGTGAGGATTATACTAGTTTGCATTCCCCTTCCATCTTACCCTACGCTTGAATCTCGGGACGAGATTTTTGTTTAGTGGGGGTGAGTTGTCACATCCCTAGTCCTGTTATGCACTAGGCTAGACCCTCATGTGAGCATCATGTTTTAATTCAAATGAAATTTTAATTGAGGAATTTTCAAAGCCTCAGAAAACCTTTAAAAATAACCAACATTTAAATCTCATCAAATGAGTCCAAGAAAATGTTCCTGTCATTCTGTGAAAATATTGGCATGAGGTAAAATTCAAACCAATATTTTTGGAGTCACAGAAATAATTTATTTTTGGGCCTTTGACTTAAACCAATGACATATTTGAGTTGAATTTATTTCTATTATATAAGAAATAAATTTCAAATATTTTCGTAAGTTGCCTGTGACCTTGGACTAGTTCCTGAGCTCACATATAACTTACAGAAAGTTTTAGAAAAATGATTTGAAATTTTAAATCAAATCAAAACCAATTCCAGAAAATAGAAAAGGGAATTAAAAAAAGAGGAAGAGAGACTTACTGGCTTACCTGGCGCTCACCTGGAGGCCCAAGTGGCCGGCCCAGCCCACCAGGCCTCCTCCTATCGTCTTCCTCTCCTCGCCCCAAAGCAGCTCGGTGGCAAGCGCCGACGCTGCCCCGGCCACCTCCTGCTTCCCCGGCCACCTCCTGCTTCCTCGGCCCCTCCTAGACGACGCCACGGAGCGCCACGCAGCCCCTGGCTGTCTCTCACTCTCCCCCGACCCTTTCCCCCTTCTCCGCTCTTTTCCCCTCTCGCGCCCGAACGCCTCCGTCGCCGCCGCACACCGCCACCGCGCTCACCGGCCGTCCCTCGAGCAACCGTCGTGCTCGTCGGCTCCACCTCGTTGTCCGCGTCATCCTAGATGAGCCACGCATCCTCAGGCGCCCTGCAACGTCGTCGCCATCGTCGTCTTCTACCTTTGGCCGCCCGGAACTCCGGCGACCCTGTGCTGCCTCCGACGCTCCCCCGGCCTCGTCTCCGCCTCGAATGGATCTGCTGTGAGCCCCTGCTGCTTCTCCTGTGCTCGCCCCCTCCGTTCTCGCCCCCTAGCCCCATCTCCCATCGTGGCCGAGAGCTTCTCGCCGCCGGCCATGGCGTGGCCGTGGCCACAGCCACCGCAGCTCGTTCCCGAGCGCACCATCGTGCTGACCACAGTCCCAGGAACAAATAGCACCCACCAATGTCTCCCCTGGCGCCCTGCATCGCCTAACCTGCCGTTGGCCGAACTCCGGCCGCCACCGCGAGCTCGTTTCCGGCGAGCTCGGTCCACCCCGGCTGCTGCCACTAGTCGTGTTAGATGCGCGCGAGCCTGGGCATCTCGTAGAGCCCCTCCGCCGCTCTTTTGGTCATCGGAGGGCGAATCCCGACGCTCTCCGCCGTCCCTGGCCTTGCCAGCGACGAGCCTCGGGTCAACTCCGGCGAGTTTGACCCGGGTTTGACCCAGTTTGACTCCCCCCGACTCAATGACAGGTGGGGCCCAGCCCTGTTAGTTAATTAGGAGTAATACTAATCGAATTAGTTAGTCTAATTAGCCACTGACATGCGGGACCCACTGTCAGGTTTGACATGGACCCGCCTAGTTGACCTGCTGACATCAGCATGACCTAGTGCTGACGCAATAAATCATTTTCTGGTTTTAAAATAATCCAGGAAATTCCAGAAATTGTTGCAAACTTCTAAAAATCATATAAATTCAACCGTAGCTCAGAATGAAATAATTTATATATGAAAAATGATCAGAAAAATATGAAGAATCTGTTTATGCCATGATCATGCATGTTTGAACAAGTTAACCTCACTGAATAGGATGAATCATGATTAGGGTAATTTGTGAAAGAACATTTGGAGTTGGAGTTTAACCTTGTTTGAATTCCACTTCAATTAATTTGGCTTACAACTGCATTAGCTCAAAAGACCAGCATATTGCCATGTCATTATCATGCATCATATTGTTGCATCGCATTGATTGTGTTCTTTCTTGTTTGCCGGTAATTGTCCCCTCTCAGTAGACGACGTTCCGACGATTGTTCGATGACACCGATGAAGAACTATATTATCTTCAGAAGTGCCAGGCAAGCAAAACCCCCTTGTTCATTCCGATACAATCCTACTCTCTCGCCCTGCTCTCTTTTACTGCATTAGGACAACAACGAGTCATTTGTTACTTGCTGCGGTAGCTGAACCCCTTTATCCTCTGCATGACCTATCATTGCCACAGTAAATAGATGAAACCCACTAGTATGAGTAGGAGTTGTTTGAGCCATGTTGTGCCTACTCATTCATGTTTGTTTGTCATGCCTGCTATTGCTTAGAGTTGAGTCAGGTCTGATTCATCGGGGATGAATCAGAGGTGTGTGAACATGTCCTACTGTTTGTGAGCTAACTCGTGAACACGATTTGGTAAAGGTATCGGTGAGAGGCCATGTAGGAGTACATGGTGGGTTGTCTCATTGAAGCCATCCTTAGGAACGGAGTTCTGTGTTTGTGATCCATGATTCAGCTACTACCATGCATTGGGCCCTAAAATATGACCCCACTCGACTTCTTATTCACCCTAGTCCTCTGTCCAGGAGTTGCAAGTAGTTTCTGGTGTTTGTAGCTTACTGGAGGCCGTGGACAGCGCTAACCCGCGGGGTGGGCTGTGATGCGGTAGGCACGTGGCCGGGTGTACCGGATACCCGTTAGGTATCTCGGGAACCCTGCACACATCATTTGGGGCTATGAGCGAAACTCCGGCCGGATCTCCTCATGGATGGAACCCGAATAGGCGATAAACCTGGACTAGAGACTTGAGTGTTTAGGTAGGTCGTGGTCTACACCCACGTCGGCTTTCGCTTGAAGTCTGCCGAGCACATGTCGTGTGCAGACGCTAAGTGGTGGAAACATGTATGAAGAAGTACACCCCTGCAGGGTTAACATCATCTATTCGAATAGCCATGTCCGCAGTAAAGGACTTCTGGGTTGCTTATATCAGTTCATAGACAAGTGAAAGTGGATACCCTAAAAATATGCAAGATAAGTGTGAGTGCTATGGATGGCGTTCTCGTAGGGAGACGGGAGCGGTGCCATAGTGGTGTATTGGTTGGTGAATATGTGGACTCGTGTGCGCCACCTCAAAAGAGTTGCTTGCATTCGTAGTTCAGGATAGCCACCGAGTCAAAGCTGGCTTGCTGCAGTTAAACCCCCACCATCCCTTTGTTGATAATGATGCATATGTAGTTAGTTCTGATGTAAGTCTTGCTGGGTACATTTGTACTCACGTTTGCCTATTTTATGTTTTTGCAGAGAGACTTCGGTCTCGCTAGTAGTTCCGCGTGGACTTCGACGTTTAGCTTGTTACCTCAGCTACGATCTTGTGCCCTCGACAGGATCTGGTAGATAGTCAGGCTTCTCAGCCTTTTTCATTTCTAGATGTCTGTACTCAGACATGTTAAGCTTCCGCATGTGCTTTGACTTGTATGCTCTGATTGTTGGGTCATGAGACCCATGTTTGTAATATCTCGCTCCTCGGAGCCTATTGAATAAATACTTGAGTCGTAGAGTCATGTTGTGATGCCATGTTGTATTGCACATATCGAGCATATTGTGTGTATGTTATTGAAATGCTTGGTATGTGTGGGATCTGTCAACCTGGTTGTTTATCCTTGGTAGCCTCTCTTACCGGGAAATGTCTCCTAGTGTTTCCACTGAGCCATGGTAGCTTGCTACTGCTCCGGAACACTTAGGCTGGCCGGCATGTGTCCTTCTTCGTTCCTGTGTCTGTCCACTCGGGGAAATGTCACGCAATGAATTCTGGAGTCCTGTTAGCCCGCTGCAGCCCGGTTCACCGGAGTCCTGCTAGCCCAGTGCTACAGCCTGGATTCACTCGTTGATGACTGACACGTTCGTTGTTGGGTCATGTATGCCTGTCCCTGTAAGTTAGTGCCACTTTGGGTTCACGACTAGCCATGTCAGCCCGGGTTCTTTGTCATATGGATGCTAGTGGCACTATCATATACGTGAGCCAAAAGGCGCAAACGGTCCCGGGCCAGGTAAGGTGGCACCCGTAGGAATACCGTGCGTGAGGCCGCAAAGTGATATGATGTGTTACATGCTAGATCGATGTGACTTAGGATCGGGGTCCTGACAATCCCCGGGCTGCAAATGAAGTCCAAATTGAGAAGATAATTGATAGCATCAATGCACCAGGTCCTCTTACTTGTTCAAGAGCTATGCAACTAGCAAACTTCTGCTGACACTTTGCTTTTGTCCCTATATCTGAACCCAAGAAAGTTGATGAAGCCTTCATGGAACTTGAATCGATTCAAGCTATGCAAGAAGAGCTTCAATAGTTCGAGCTGAATAATGTCTGGGAGCTTGTCAAACGTCCTGATCCTCACAAGGACAATATCATTGGCACCAAATGGATCTATCGCAACAAGCAAGATGAAAATGGACAAGTTTTCAGAAACAAAGCTTGCCTTGTTGCCCAAGGTTACGCACAGGTGGAAAGAATTGACTTTGACGAAACCTTTGCTCCTGTTGCTCGACTTGAAGCCATTCGTATACTGCTAGGCTATGCTAATCACAACAACATTCTTCTGTATCAAATGGATGTGAAGAGTGCCTTCCTGAATGGCAAAATCTAAGAAGAAATGTATGTTGCTCAACCTCCTGGTTTTGAAGATCCAAAGCATCCGGATATGGTATACAAGCTCAACAAGGCATTCTATGGCCTCAAACAAGCACCTAGCGCTTGGTATTACACACTCAAAGACTTCCTAAAGAGCAAAGGCTTCAAATCTGGTTCTCTA
Organism: Triticum aestivum; assembly: GCF_018294505.1. NCBI lineage: Eukaryota > Viridiplantae > Streptophyta > Magnoliopsida > Poales > Poaceae > Triticum > Triticum aestivum. The sequence goes on from NC_057804.1 coordinate 451,101,476, forward strand.
GATCCCACTATCTTCATGAAGGCATATGATGGTGAACTGTTTGTATGCCAAATCTATGTGGATAACATTATCCTCGGCTGCACTGATAAGAGATATAGTGATGAGTTTGGTCATATGATCCAAGAGCAGTATCAGATGTCCATGATGGGAGAGCTGGAATTCTTTCTTGGTCCTCAAATCCTTCAATAGAGAAATGGCATCTTCATATCACAAGAGAAATACCTCAAAGACTGCCTGAAGAAGTTTGGAATGCAAGACTGCAAATGGTTTACGACGCCAATGCCAACCAAAATCTATTTAGGCCCCGACGACAATGGTAAAGAGTTCGATCAAAAGGTATACTGCTCCATGATTGGTTCTTCATCGTACTTATGTGCATCTAGGCCAGATATTATGCTTAGAGTTTGCGTGTGTGCCTGATTCCAAGCGACACCAAAGGAATCGCATCACCTCGCGGTGAAGCGAATTCTTTGATATTTGGCTCACACCCCAACACTAGGATTATGGTATCCAAAGGGCTCAGCGTTTGATCCAGTTGGCTTCTCAGATGCTTATTATGCTGATGATAAGGTTGATCGCAAGTATACATCAGGCACATGTCACTTTCTTGGACAATCTCTTGTCTGTTGGTCTTTGAAGAAGCGGAAATTTGTATCTCTCTCCACTGCTGAATCTGAATACATTGCTGCTGGATCTTGCTGTGCTCTACTTCTCTGGGTGAAGCAAACTCTCAAGGACTATGGCATCAACTTGAAGCATGTGCCACTTTACTGCGACAATGAAAGTGCCATCAAGATTGCCAATAGTCCAGTTCAACACTCGAAGACAAAACACATTGAGATTCGTCATCACTTTCTCAGATATCATGTCATGAAGGAAGACATTGATATCATTCACGTCAACACCGAAGAGCAATTGGCAGATATCTTCACAAAGCCCTTGGATGGGAAAAGGTTTTGCAAGTTGCGGTGTGAGCTAAATATCTTAGAATCCTCGAATGTCCTGTGAATGGACACATATCCTAATGCTTATGCATGTCGATGACTTAGATGTGAAACACACGAAGTAACATATATCTTCAATTAATGAAGACTTACCCTCTGAGTGTGAATACATTAATGTGGAATTTGACATCGGGGCACCAAGATAATTGTGCGTTGTGTCTGGGTCTAATATTTCCTATACGGTGGGTAACGCCACCACCACACTTTATTGAAGATTTTCATTTGGCGTCATGACTGCATTATCTTCATATTTGAATTGTCTTCAACATTGATTTATCTTCATGGTTTATCTTCGCAATGCCATTCTGGTTTTCACTTATATATACATACTTATATGTGTTCGGTTCTCTACAATATTCTCTTATAGCTATGTCTTCAATGTTGTTGTTTTTTTCTAAACTAAGTGAATGTGATCAGACCCTAACCCCTTCTGTGCTTATCCCTCAAATTCTCTCTGTCTCTTCATAAACATTTTGTTGACATGTGTCAAATGTCTTCACCGTGTCCTTGTCAGCTGAATATACAGAGACACAGATTTAAAATCGCTTTTAATGCTCTTATCTTTTTTGTCTGAAAACTGGAGAAGCCGGAACGACCACCCGACAAACCAGGCGCGTGTGGGAACATGGCTCAACTCTCAATAAGTTGCATGCATGCCACATGTCATCATAATGTGAACCGCTAGGGGAACATGTGTAATTGCTGTCACAGCATGATTTTTGGCCCTTTCTTTTTCTTTTGATTTTCTGAGGATTTTTGCCTTAGTTTTCTTTTTCCTTGGCTATGTGGCCTGGAAACTGAAGAAGGTGACTTCTTCTTTCCTTCCAGAGTGGCTTGTGATCCCGAAATCCTTCCCAAGACCCTGTCATTTTCATCCTAGCCCAATCCCCAGTATTCTTTTATTGGGAATATTCATTTTTTTTGTTAAAGGAATTATCTTTTTGCCCTAGGTTGTGAAGCAACCTATATTGCCCTCACTCCTAAAATTCCCAAATAATTCTCATAAATTTTTGGGGTCATATCTTCATCTAATGTGGCAAAACTGTTATGTTCAAAAATAATCCTCAAATAATTCATTTCCTATTCTGCCCTAGATGGCACATTGTGAAGCAAGTGTTATTTTCCTTTGCCCAATTGACCTCAAACCTTTTGGACATCTTTTCCTGTCCATATCATTGACACATGCCAAAATTCAACCTCATTTGCCTAGTAATTATTTATTAATGATTTTGCAAAGTTTCTTTCCAAAAAGAAACTTTGTGAAGGAGGTACAAGCTAGGCATATCCAAATGAGTTGAAATTTATGCATGACCTCAATATCATCATATCATAGACCTCCACCAAAGTTGAGCTCATGTCTTGCCTCATGTGAACTCATCTTTAATTCTTTGATTCTGTCCAAATTTTCATTTTGTGAATCAAGTGTATTTTATCTTGCTCCATTATGGCTGAAAATTTTCCTAGGCATTCTCTTATCCATATAACCTATCTCCACCAAAATTGGGCATATTTCATCTAGCCATTGTTCCCTTTGGATTTTTTGCAAGTTTCTGGTCAGTGGAAATGCTTGTGAAGGAAGTACCATTTTGGCTTGGCCAATTGGTATGAGACTTTTTCAACATCTTCATAAGACCGAATAACTCTGCCTTGCCCAATTTGAGCTTAAGTGGATACTCCATGTGAGAACATCATCATGATCTTGATTCTGGACCCTTTTGGTCAGTTGCAAAGCAACTATATTAAGCTTTGATCTATTTTCCTCCAAAACCCCAAGGATTCTTGTCCTTCCAATCTTAAACACCCTAGACAATTGTTTTGGCTCCAAGCTCTTCGCTGCTGAACATTGTAACATGATTATGTTTGATAAGACAAACTTTAGAGGAGTAATCCCATCGATGGAGCTCTTTTCTTTGATTCATCACTTCCCCAAGCTTTAGTGATGCATGGACTTGTCACCAGACACCTCGAGGCAGCCCCTCTTATCCTCTTCATGCCAGACTGCACGGTGACCATCATTTTGTCATGGCATTTCTCGCGCTCTGGCGCCTCTATCCTCTTCTCCTCCTCTCTCTGCTCAGCGTCTCAGCGAGCACGGGCATGTCCCCTAGCTCCCCCTCATCATCGCCATTCTCTTGGACCTCCCCCCTTCGTTTGCTTCCTCGACGAGGCCATCGCCAGCCGAGCCCAGCCGCGCCTCTGCCTCGCCCCTCTCTCTGCTTCTGTCGGGCGCGAGCGAGAAGAAGGAGAGGGAGGAGAGAGAAAGGAGTGGGACCCCCTCGTCTGCCGCACACGCATAGGCCCCGCCCCCGCCACGCCAGGTAGGTGGAAACAACTTTTCCGAGATTACTTTTTCATCTTATGAAAGCGCACTTTGGTCTTGCTTCGGCTTAAAGTACGTTTTCTCCATTTCGAAGACATATTTCTGAGCATATGCTTTCTCTTTTTTAGCTCAGCCGGCCGAAGTGATTATTTTGTGAACGTTCACTCCTCTAGTTGATTTTCTGCCTAAAAAGTGAACTACCATAACTTTTCACTCGTAACTCCGATTAAGGTGAATCCAACGCTCACGTCTTTGTCTCGTCGAGCCCATCTATTTACATCATTTTCACTATGGTTTGACATTCTGAAAATGATCTTTTTGCCCTTGCTTGTAAACAGCCCCCTCCGGTAGAGAACTGTTTTCGGCAAATCTTTCCGCGATCATTCCCCACTTCTTACCGGAGCCTTCTTCACCCCCAGGCAAGCCACAACCACCATTTGCATGATATCCGTACAATAGCATTGGTTTTCAACTTAAATCTTCAATAATTGTCTATTTTTTACTGCTATCGTTGTTTCGGTGATGCTATGGATCTGTGTTTACTTTCATGCTATGTTCATATGCACCTGGTTATCATGTTCTACTTGCTACTATTACTTTCATATGACATACTTGGTAGTATTTCATGTTGGTGTTAGTTATGTTCTTCGGTGCATGACTATCGTCTGCTACCGAGTACCATCGATATGCACGTTTCCTTAGCATCTAGCTGGTTACATGCTTACTTGGTAGCATGTACTGGTATGTTCTTGTATGGTATTTATTGTTTATGCTAGTGGTCATGCTATGTTTCTGAGTAATGGATGCTTGTGATCTGCATGCTAGTCAGTATGCCATGCTCATCTAGATAACTGATTCATTATCGCTATGCTTAAGGTTTATGGGGCACATCCATGTTTATGTTGATAGAATGCTCATGTATTGTAGTTGCATGATGTTATTTTCATATGACTCAGCTTATTGCATTCAAGTTTAACTGTACTTAATTGAACTTGAACAACTGTTGGCCGAGTGATGGTGCTACCTTATCGAGCTGACTAGTGCAAGCACATTTGCCTTTTATGGGGAGGTCCTAACTGGGTCTATTGTCATGCCTCTCGCCGGTGCCTCCGACGAGGGAAGGTTATGCGTGGGCGCTACCTTGGCCGGGTAGGACGACATAAGCCTTGTGTGCCCATAGTTGTTATAGCCGGCTTGTCCCCGTTTGGGACCGTTTATTGTTTTGCCACGATGGTGGCTGTTGATGCCTTTGGTAGGCACGGGGCCACCCATGACTTAGCCCAGAAGGGAGTTGGTCAGAGTGGCCGGGAGAGTGTCATGGCAGTAGGGCGGTTTTGTCGGAATGCTGTTGGTCCACCCGAATGGGAGTGTGAGGCCATGGGTTCTGTGGTGTGGGTAAAGTGTGCTACCTCTTCAGAGTGTGTGTTAAAATGTATCGATAGCGGCACCCACAGATAAGGGCCCAGTTCGTAGTTTGTCACACTATGGGTCAATAGTAATAATAATGATGTGCTTAATAACAACCCCAGTTCGATGATGAAAGAAGTTAGTTGATCTTTATGTGATCATGAGAGGATCACCATGGTATCGAGGATAGCGAGTTATTGAATATTTGTGGTGTTATGCGAGAATCACGGGAAAAAGTCAAGCTCCTTGTGGTCATGTAATGATTACTATGGTATTGTTTATACCAAGCTTGATTGGATCCTAAGATGATCGTGTGATGTCTGAGGTTGGTAAGTGATGCATGTGATTGTCTACAAGGTAACCCCGAGCAGAGTAAGTTGGTGCATGATTGTGTCATCATGTTGCATGTTAGTATCATTAGGTTTATATGTTCATGCCATGCTCATGTTGTTCATGCCAAGTTGTTCTGATGATATCATGATTAATCTGTAATTGCCATGCTGTTGTTTGTCTTGATTGGTCTTGGTTGCTGTGAGCTTGCAAGTACATTCAATGTATTGACCTAGCGTGTCATGCCAGTTTGCAGGTCATGCCAGATCTGATTGCTTGTTTGCCGTGGATTCCTTGTTTGCGGCTAGGATAAGCATTCCAGTCAGAGTCCCTGCGGAATGGAGTTCATCACCATCGTCGTTGTTCCGCTGCCAATAGTTATTCTGTTGCTTCTGGTTGTTCTGCTGCTTGCATAGAGCAACTCTGGTAGGCGTAGTGTCGTTGTGTCGTTGTAACCCCTGTACCCAATATAGATTGTAATAAAGAGCTGATTTGTTCTATGCTAAGCAGTGCCATATTCCAGAAGACTTCTCCTCGATCTCTGGGCTAGAATACGGGGTGTTCCGGTTTCTCCGAGCCGGGGTGCCACAACGCTTGGTATCATAGCAGGTCTGGCTGTAGGACACCCTAGCCCACACGAACATTAGAAAGCAGTAGAATAGACCCCACTTGATTTGTTGCACTTGATTGCTGCATCTGTTTGTTGCATAGCATGCATATGGATTATTATCTTGTCGCTAATGGTTTATCTTGTGAGTGTAGGTGGCATCGGTTTTGATCCACTACCTGCACCATCCTTCTTAGCATGCCTGCTCATCGGTGTTTGGTGTCATCTCTGTCCCAACAGAGTGATGCCCTACTGCCACGTGTTCCAGACACCATTTTTAGCAGTTATGCTTAGGTATCGCATCGCTATCTTTCCGCCATCCACCCATATCGTTTTAGTGATAGACTTGTTTCTATCTCGAATCGGTACATCCATCTTGTACCTTTGGCAACCCTTACTGGTCTTTGTTATCAGAAAAGGGCTATGCCATCAAGCCTTGCTTTTCCACCGCTATCCTACCCTGTCATCTCATTCTTTGGATATGTACGGTTCCGTTCGTACGCTTGATGATGATGTGGTCGTGACCTCCATGTTTTGCTATATGATCGCCAAGTCCGTCCTCACCTCCGTATCCTTCCAGATCTAGCCGGTGTTCAACCAGCGCTTGGTGTAGCCTTAGTTACACCAACCCTTCCCATGCATGGATTTCACTTTCGTACACACCGTCACAACATATTAGACCATAATACTAGAGTTTCTGCGAGATTTGTGTACTTAAGTGCGCATGCATATTATTGTGTGAGTAGTAGTAATATGTGATGGTTGCTTGAGATTGTTTATATTATTTGTATGCTTGTGTGCTTTTGTTTTGGTCATTTCTTTTGCTTCTTTCTTTGGGCCTTCGGTGTTACATAGTTTCCCCTTATTAAAGTGCTCGTCAACCACACTGGACCCGAAGAGTCAGCAGGGAATTCAAGTATTTGGAAGCTCAGCTAAACAGAACGGAATTATCAGCCAACTGCATTGAGATTTCGGGATATCTGATCATGATACGGATAATCAAGTTTGCCTCAGTGTGCACTCTTCATAGCAGAAAGGACCAAATCAGCAAGCAGATAAAATCAGCAGTACATTATCAGTCAAAGCTATGGCTCATCTGCAAGGTTTGATTCCTCATTGAGGATGATCTTGAAACATGCTATACCTGGAAAGAAGCAAGAATCTGCCATGCATTCAATACTCAGAAAGGAGGATAGTCCAGCAAACCCTGTTCATATAAGAAATCAACAACAGAAAAATTAAGATGATATGTATGTGGTAATCAGTGTGAGAAGCTTCTGGTGTAAGAAACCCCGTCTTCCCTCGCAAGCTACCAGCAAAGCTTCGAGGGCAAGATTCATCTATCTTCCTCAATGCGCTATATGGATGACTTCCCGTGCAAGGTACCCTGTTTTATTCAGAAAGAAACCACAAAAGCTTCCGGCATAAGGTACCGAGTTCTTCTCCAGCACGTCTTTAAGGGGGGAGGCTTCTGAAGCATGATACCCAGTTTTCCTCAGCAAGTTGGCTTCCAGCATTAGTCATCCAATCTTCCTCAGTACGACATTGGTACAAGGTATGAATTGACATGTTATGGCAGTGCATCCCAAGAATCAGATCCGCAACATGTTGGCCAGAAGCAAGAATCTATCAGAACACGCGTCTACCTCGGGAATCAGATTCTCATATATATATGCGGTCAGCATACCACCAACTTAGTACAAGTCACTCAAACGTAGATCTGACAGTCACATGAGGATTTTTAAAAGAAGGAAGCCAGCCATACAGTGTAGTGTGACAAAGGATTATGAAGATTGACGACAACAATGAGCTCAGTACAAGTACCTGTGAACCTGCAAGATGATCCCAATGAGCCCTTGTCTTCTTTCTCAAGTGACGGCACCATGCCTGTGATTTGAGCTGTTTTTAGCTATCCGGGGTGGATGCCGATTTTTATTTCTCTATTCAACAACTCTCATGAGTTCTGAGCTGCTTTTTGGCCATGTCGTACAACGGTTGAGTTTCTTTTTGTAAAGCAACGCATAGCCTACTATCCAAATGGATATGCCTACAATATGAGCAATCAGTATGAGGAATAACAGTCTGGAAGGATGTGCCCTCAATTATGAGAATCACCAAAGGATAGCCGGTTATGAGCAAAAAAATTCTGTCAGAACTATCGTCAGTCAAGTCTGAATATTATCATATATACCCCTTTCTGCTGGCTACGACTGGCAACAGTCAAATGTTTGGTGCCGATCTGACACTCAAGATAATGGAGTCAGTCAAGATGATTTAGAAACTCCCGCGAGAAGTCAGAATCTGTCAGGAAAACGGTTATGCCTCAGCTCACTGTTCAAACCCAAAGGACCTGTATTTTGTGGAGAAACCCAATGCAAGGTGTCGTGGATTTGTCACGGCAGATATCCTTAGTGTCAGGACTTAGTCGCGAGGCCAACGCATCTATGTGGTAGCTTGAGAGGGGTTGAGCGGAATTGAGAGACGCAACACAAGACAGGGATTTAGACAGCTTTGGGCCCCGAGAAACATCATCCGGTAAAAACCCTACATGCTGTTTGAGGCTAGGTCTCATTATCATCACGAGGGAGTCGCCGTAAACCGGCTCTCCTCTTTGTGTCTAGCCCTAAGATTGTTTCTTCTTGCTTGTAGCTTCCCCCTCTTTGGGGAGCCCTGCCCCTCCTTATATATGTTGAAGGGGCGGGTTACATGTGGAGTCCTATTAGGATTAGGACTAGTCTATCTCTAATACAAACCGGATACAAGTCCAGGTCTTAACTCCTTGTAAGACAAATATTCCTTATGCCTTTCCTCTTAAACCGGCCCACCATAGTATGAACCGGCCTTCATGAACCGCCTGTTGGGCCACCAGGTCTTGTCGCTCCTCGCACCCGCCTGCCGGATTACCAATGAGTCGTGAACCGCCAGGTCCAAACGGGTCGCCGGTGAACCGCCAAGTGTCAGCGGGGTCTCAAATAAACCGCCAAGTCCGGCCGGGTTAACTTCCGGCCGGTTTACACCGCGGGGTATATCCCCGACATTAGCCCCCAAGTTTAGCTTGGATTTATCCATGGTAAACTTATGCTGCAAAATAAACACCAGAACAAATTTGGCTGGTTGTGCTCTGGGTTAAGAATTCTTGTAGACCGACACCTGATCATCCTTAAGTCCTTTGTCATTTCCTCCTTCTAGAAAATCCGGGTCAATAACCAGCTTCATACTCAAATTGCTGATGTTGGCTTCTTATAGAAAAAATATTGTGAAGAATAATCCACTTGAGTCGGCTTCCAAAGCGCCGGTTTAAGAAATATTGGTCTTGAAATACTCATCTGACATTCAACCGGTTTGAAGATGCAGAACTTGCCGGTTTTATCATTGCCAAAGACTGTCGGGTTATAAAAACTTGATAATTTCGAGTCATGATTGTTGCAGACACCGGTTCATGATTGTTGCCAATGCCAGTTCATGATTATTAATGACGCCGGGTTGCAGCCACAGGGTCATAATGATTGGTGACGCCGGGTCAACCTACTTTGCTCAATCAGAGAATTTGAAAATATTTCTTCAATAATAATATAATACCTGTAGCCCCCAAGTCTTGAGCAGAACAAAGTGATTGCTTAAGACTTGCTTCAATATAAATACTGCCACTTAAGAAGAAATCCATGTTGTTCATCCCAGTCACTTAGTAAAAACTGAATACTCCATATTATGTAGCCCCCAAGTGCCGGGTTGTCATGCTTGCAGCAACCTGGGACTTGTAATTGTCTTATACTCATAAAAACTTCAACCAGTGTAGCCCCCAAGGGCCGGGTCATTATGCAATAATGAGCAGGGACTTTGTAGGTATAATCATGTAGATTTGAGCAATGATGTGTAGCCCCCAAGGGCCGGCTCGGTAAGATAATATTAAGCTGGGACTTAATATATACTTCAATGAAAATAACATCATATGATGTAACCCTCATCATGGGACTTGAATCTACGTCCACAAGGTTAAAAGCCTTGTGCTTTACCAACTGAGCAGTGGACTCTTCAATATAATGAATAAAAAGCTTTGTACCTTCAACTGTTGACAGGAGCAATTGGTAGCCCCCAAGGGCCGACTCATTATAATGTGATGAGTCGGGTCTTCAATAATATGAGCAGAAAATTACTTTGCATTAGCCCCCAAGTGTCATGGTGCATGCTTGCAGCGACATGAGACTTGCATATTTGATGTAATCTCAACTTAAATAATGTAGCCCCCAAGTGCCGGGTCGTAAGCCTGCAGCGACTCGGGACTATTCCCTCCATTATAGAATAAATCATACCCATTGATAAAATAATAGCCATTGCGCTGAAGCGACTTTGAAAACCTCAATCATAATATTGGTTATTGATAACCATAATAAAAATCTAGCCATGTTGGCTATTCAAGATAATATAATCTGGTATGAAAAACCTTATTCATTCAATATCATAATGAAAATTCAGCCAAGTTTGGCTATTTGAATAATATAACCCAATGATTTATAAGCGCATGATTCCAATGGCGCAATCCAAATATGTACTGGCGACTTATAGTCCAAAGCCAGGCCGGGTTAACAAACACCGGATAATTTATCATCATGCTTTATTCAACCTGTCTCTGCATACAACAAGTTTAAAGTGTCCTGGCGGTTTACCGCCGGACGGGTCATAATGCCCAACATATAACCCAGGTTTATAACCAAGGCTGCACTTAAGAATAATCAATGAAATATATCATACATGTGACATTGAATCACATCATTGGTTTACCAACTTTTTGTAGTAATGGTGATAACTCCTTTCATACTGTGTCGGTTTATGATAAACCGTACCGGGTTGTGATAAACACCGGTTTAACCATATATAATATTGGCGACTCGTAGTCAAACCAGACCGGGCGGATAGTCTCTGGATTATGATTTGATCATGTACTGACAATTTGTAATTGAAAGTCAAGCCGGGTTAATGAACACCGGTTTACTCCATAATAAGATGGTAACATAAAATCAAACCGGGCAGATAGTCTCCGGATTAGGATTTGACCGTGTTCCGCCAATTTGTAATTGACAGTTTGAAACGGATTAACAATGTCGGTTTAAAAACACAACAAAAATCAAATAACAGTTATGAAAAAATATGGAAGCAAAGGCAATGATAAGACCATTTGCAAAAAGAGGCTTTACTGAGCCGATCAGATGGTGTTACCATGGTCGGACACGACCAAGCTCCCAATAAGGTGTAGCTATGGTTCAAGTCAGCCAGGTCCCCAACTGAAACCGTGGCATTATGCCGATCAAGTGGCGTGGCAATGGTTCGGGTTCGACCAAGCCCCCAAGTGACTCTATGGCCTTAGGCCGATCAAGAGGCGTGACTGGTTCAGACTTGACCATGTCCCCAAGTGATCTGGTGGCTTTCGCCTATCAAAAGGTGTTGCATTGGTTCGGACACGACCAAGCCCCCAAGTGATGTTGTGGCACTAGGCCGATCAAGAGGTGTGGCTATGGTTCGGATACGACCAAACCCCCAAGTGATCAATAATATGATAAGCCAATAAGGCATGATACCCATGTTTGGACCGCGCATCATGGCAGCAGGTCCTCTTTGGCACCCTTTAACTTTTTGCAAGAGATAAATCCTTCTTGAACCGGGATTTTGAACCGGATATTGAGAGCTTCAAAGCTTTGTGGGAGACATCTTTCCTTGAACCGGATTGTAAACCGGAATCTTCATTTTCAGCCGGAAATTTTCTGATGGCCTTTCAACTCGAACTTGCGAGAAGTTAATTCCTTTTTGAACCGGACATTTTTAAACCGGATTTGAGCGCTTGAGAGCTTTGTGGGAGAATATATTTCCCTTGAACCGGATTGTAAACCGGATACTTGAGAGCTTCAGTGAGACTGACTTCCCTTGAGCCGGATTTTAAACCGGAATCCTTTCTGATGATCCGGAACTTCTTCATTGAGCCGGGATTTTGTAACTGTCATATACTTACTAAGCCGGAAATTTTCTGACGGCCTTCAAATAACAGTAGCCTCCGGGACCGAGTTATCTTTCCCTCCATCGTCCTGGGGTTCTTAAATTTGCTGGCAAGATTTGCTTAGTCATGTCATCGTAGCCCCCGAGTCTCAAGGTGACTCAAGGAGTTGGCTTGAAACTCTCCATATTTGACCGTGATATAAACCGGCATAACTTGTATATCATTAGTGTTGATAACACGATGTGAATCCACAGAAGGTTTTGATGACTGCGGCGGGTTATAAATGATCACGTATGAGCCGTGTCAGCAACTCGGCCAATGGTTCCTTCCAACTGGCGATTTGAAGTTAACCAAACTGTAGTGGCGGCGACTTGTGCGCCTGCCCATTGAGCCATCCAGTGTAGACGACGGTTGATAGTATATGATAATTTGCCTCCATTTTGAAAGAAAACCGGGCTACCCAAGCTATGACTTGCTCATGCAGACAGGTGCGGCCTGGTATGTTGATGTAGACCAGGCCGCGAGAGACGGACGGCAAAGACGACCGCAACATCAGAGGCGACTCGGATAGAAGAGTCGGCCGCGACATTGTAAACCGGTGCGAACAGGGAAAATCGGCACCGTGTCATAAACCGGCACGGACGGGCGAGTTAATCGCGGGCGTGGTCTCGACAAGTTGATGTAAACCGAACAGCGGGGGCGGAGATTTGCATGTGTATCCATTGAGCAGCATGGCTCGAAAGAACGCTAGTGCAAAATTATGCTGGCACGCGCTCCATGTCCGCGGTATAACAATACCTTTGTCATAAATAACTATCCTGCATAAAAGCATTGCAGATCACGGCAAAGATAAATTGTTCTTTGACAAAAAACAATATGTGTTAAAAATAGACTCGGATGGATATCACCTGGCATTTTTTTTATCGGATGATACTGACGGCGCAAGCCAAGTTTAGATAGCCAGACCAAACAAGCATAAGGTTTGTGTTTATTGCCTCTGATCAACGTGCATGCCTGCTCGTCGGGCAGCTTTACTGACACTGATGCAGCGTCTTTGATGTAAACTCAAATGACAGGAGCGACCAGATTAAGAGAATAGCTCACTAAGCCCCATGCTCCTTTTTGTGTTTGGTATAATGGTCTTTGAACCAATCATGCGTACATGCACTTCTCCTCCATGTGAATGTTCCAATGGAAAGAAAATCAGACTTGACTAGTACTCCCTGTGCCCAGTATATAGTACGCGTAGCTTCACACACAAATACCAATCAGTGACCATCTACTCCAAGCAATGCACGGTCGACGGGTGCATGTCCTGGAACAAGTGCTTGTGAACTGCACACAAAATACTCTGAAGAACAGCTCATGTATGGAGATACATTATGTGTGTGAAGCACCCGGCCTTGGGCAGGACAGCCAGATGGAGTCGAGCCATCAAGCGGGCGGCTCGGGAATGGGCGTCCAGGCGCAGCAGCCAAGGCAGGGCAGAACCCATGGAGAAACTGCGAGGGGAGGCAGGGACGCGAGGCCAGCCAAAGGCAGAGCCGGGCCACCGCGGCAAAGGCAGGCCGTGCGGACGGCAGCGTGAAGGCTGAAGCGGGCTTGGTGCTGAGGCCAAGGTAATCTGGCAGCAGCCGCGAAACCCACGGGGTAGGAGCAGAGCTGGCCACGGCGGCTCATGGGGAAGGTAGTGGTGATCCAGCGATGGAACCAGTGAGGCTAAGCAGCAGCAGTAAAGGCCTGATGCAAGCGGCTTGGAGCATTCAACAGTAGATGCAGAAACCGCAGAAGGTCATGGCAATTCTGCAGAGGCGAGCAGCAGCAACTCCGGTCAACGGCGGCTTGCGGCGTACGAGGTGAGTGCGGTTCGGTCGGCAGCAACTTGGAGCATAAGGCCCGCACAACACGGGGGAACCTAGTGGTTCGGCAACACTCGGACGGGTGGAGCAGCACGCACAGGGAGAAGCGACGCCGGCTTCGAGGGGAGCGGCAAAGCGGCCAGGCATAGCTGCTGCCACGGTGGCAGGCTGGAGAGGCTCAACCCGGCGGCAGAGGTAACTCGCCGGCAACTCACGCCCAGATGGAGGCGGTAGGTGAAGCGGGACCACACCCGCGGTGGGTTGTAGCGGAGGCGGCGGCTTGCGGTTGAAGAAGAGGCCCGCAGCAAGGCGGCTCGACCGGCTGCAGCAGAAGAGCGGTGCGCCTGACTCCAGCCGCGAGGCGGCTCCAGAGGAAAAGGCGAGGCCGCCCGACAACTCGGCACGGGACGGCAGCGGAGGAGCAGAGGGCCAGCTCCGGCAGCGAGCCAGCAGAGGGTCGTCCCGAGGCGTGCTCTGTTCGCCGCTGCGGCTCGTAGTCCGATTCAATCCTCAACCTGGTCTTCACGTGCTAACCCTGCGTAGCACCTTCTTCCTTTATTTAATTCTTGAGTTAACTTCCGGAAGATTCCTTGTATGCATATAACAACCAGATTTGACAAAAGACAAACCGATCCGGCTTCAGGCAATCGTCTCGGCAACTCCCGCTTGCGACAGCGGCAACTTGGTGAATTAGACGGAAATAACAGTATTTTGATGACCTTGATCCGTACTGATGAAACCTCCTTTGCACTTGGCTTTTTGCGGCGATGCAACAGAAAGTGATATGGCCACGACGGATCGCCTGGCCGCGTTTGACGGTGCACATAGACGCAATCCGGCTCTTCTCATCTAAAAATTACGAACTTCTCCATCCTTAGAAAGATCCCTCCAAGAACTCAACACCACCGTGCGCAGGCCCCACAGTGGGCGCCAATTGTCGTGGATTTGTCACGGCAGATATCCTTAGTGTCAGGACTTAGTCGCGAGGCCAACGCATCTATGTGGTAGCTTGAAGGAGTTGATCGGGATCGAGAGACGCAACACAAGACAGGGATTTAGACAGCTTCGGGCCCCGGGAAACATCATCCGGTAAAAACCCTACATGCTGTTTGAGGCTAGGTCTCATTATCATCACGAGGGAGTCGCCGTAAACCGGCTCTCCTCTTTGTGTCTAGCCCTAAGATTGTTTTGCTTCTTACTTGTAGCTTCCCCCTCTTTGGGGAGCCCTGCCCCTCCTTATATATGTTGAAGGGGCGGGTTACATGTGGAGTCCTATTAGGATTAGGACTAGTCTATCTCTAATACAAACCGGATACAAGTCCAGGTCTTAACTCCTTGTAAGACAAATATTCCTTATGCCTTTCCTCTTAAACCGGCCCACCATAGTATGAACCGGCCTTCATGAACCGCCTGTTGGGCCACCAGGTCTTGTCGCTCCTCGCACCCGCCTGCCGGATTACCAATGAGTCGTGAACCGCCAGGTCCAAACGGGTCACCGGTGAACCGCCAAGTGTCAGCGGGGTCTCAAATAAACCGCCAAGTCCGGCCGGGTTAACTTCCGGCCGGTTTACACCGCGGGGTATATCCCCGACACAAGGAGTCTGAGATTGGGTGTGCATCAAAAAAATATGATCCCCACTTCATGGAAGATTGTTAGTACAGACACATTGAAGTCACTCTTGGATTTTTGAGACAGACATATATTTCAGCCATGATAACAAATCACACTCAGCTATGTCAGCAGATACGAAAAGAATTGGAGCCAGTAGAAGCATGAACATGCAACGTAAGTTTAGTCAGTATGTGGATATAGTGACCCAACCCCAAAGCCAGTCAGGTAAGTCAGATGAAGAATTCAGTGGGAACAAACAATAAACGAAAAAGGACACCCAAGTTGGAAATGGTTTCCTTAAGTCAGTATATTCATACTTGTTCCCTGAGCAACCAAATCTCAAGGACGATATTTCTTTAAGGGGGAAGGTTTGTCACAGCCTGATTTCTGGCCTTTTTTTTCTTTTGATTTTTTGAGGATTTTTCCCTGAGTTTTCTTTTTCCTTGGCTATGTGGCCTGGAAACTGAAGAAGGTGACTTCTTCTTTCCTTCCAGAGTGGCTTGTCATCCCCAAATCCTTCCCAAGACCCTGTCATTTTCATCCTAGCCCAATCCCCAGTATTCTTTTATTGGGAATATTCATTTTTCTGTTAAAGGAAATATCTTTTTGCCCTAGGTTGTGAAGCAACCTATATTGCCCTCACTCCTAAAATTCCCAAATAATTCTCATAAATTTTTGGGGTCATATCTTCATCTAATGTGGCAAAAAATTTCATTGCCATGTTCAAAAATAATCCTCAAATAATTCATTTCCTATTCTTCCCTAAATGGCACATTGTGAAGCAAGTGCTAGTTTCCTTTGCCCGATTGAGCTCAAACCTTTTGGACATCTTTTCCTGTCCATATCATTGCCACATGCAAAAATTCAACCTCATTTGCCTAGTAATTATTTATTAATGATTTTCCAAAGTTTCTGTCCAAAAAGAAACTTTGTGAAGGAGGTACAAGCTAGGCATATCCAAATGAGTTGCAATTTATGCATGAGCTCAATATCATCATATCATAGCCCTCCACCAAAGTTGAGCTCAAGTCATGCCTCCATGTGAGCCCATATTCAATTCTTTGATTGTGTCCAAATTTTCAGTTTGTGAAGCAAGTGTATTTTATCTTGCTCCATTATGGCGGAAAATTTTCCTAGGCCTTCTCTTATCCATATAAGATATCTCCACCCAAATTTTGCATATTTAATCTAGCCATTTTTTCCTCGGGAATTTTTGCAAGTTTTTGGTCAGTGGAAATGCTTCTGAAGGAAGTACCATTTTGGCTTGGCCAATTGGTATGAGACTTTTTCAACATCTTCATTGGACCAAATAACTCTGCCTAGCCCAATTTGAGCTTAAGTGGATACTCCATGTGAGAGCATCATTATGATCTTGATTCTGGACCATTTTGGTTAGTTCCAAAGCAACTACATTAAGCTTTGATCTATTTGCCTCCAAAACCCCAATGATTCTTGTCCTTCCTATCTTAAACACCCAGACAACTCTTTTGGCCAAGCTCTTCGCTGTTGAACACTGTAACTTGATTCAAATACAGCAAACTTCAGAGGAGTAATCCCATCGATGCAGAGGTCTTTTCTTTAATCCATCACTTCCCCCAGCCTCGGTGATGCATGGACTTGTCACCAGACATTTCGAGGCAGCCCCTCTTGTCCTCTTCATGCTAGACTGCACGGTGACCACCATTTTAGCATGGCGTTTCTCACGCTCTGGTGCCTCTGTCCTCTTCTCCATCTCTCTGCTCAACGTCTCACCGAGCACGGGCATGTCCCCTAGCTCCCCCTCATCGTCGCCATTCTCCTGGACCTCTCCCCCTTCATTTGCCTCTCTGATGATCCCATCGCTAGCCGAGCCCAGCTGCACCTTTGCCTCGCCCCTCTCTCTGCTTCTGTCGGGCGTGAGCAAGAAGAAGGAGAGGGAGGAGAGAGAAAGGAGGTGGCCCCCATCATCAGCCGCAATCGCATAGGTCCCGCCCCCGCCTCATCAGATAAGTGGAAACGACTTTTCCGAGATTACTTTTTCATCTTATGAAAGCATACCTTTGTCTTGCTTCGGCTTAAAGTATGTTTTCTCCATTTCAAAGACGTATTTCTGAGAGTACGCTTTCTCTTTTTCTGCTCAGCCGGCCGAAGTGATTATTTTGTGAACGTTCACTCCTCTAGTGATTTTCTGCCTAAAAAGTGAACGTCCACAACTTTTAACTCGTAACTCCGATTGAGGTGAATCCAATGCCCACGTCTTTGTATCATCGAGATCGTTCTATTTACATCATTTTCACTATGGTTTGACATTCTGGTAATGACCTTCTTGCCCTTGCCCGTAAACAGCCCCCTAGAAGAGAACTGTTTCCGGCAAATCTTTTCGCAATCATTCCCCACTTCTTTCTAGAGCCTTCTTCACCCCCAGGCAAGCCACAACCACCATTAGCATGATAGCCATGCAGTAGCATTGGTTTTCAACTTAAATCTTTAATAACTGTCTGTTTGTTTCGTAACTGCTATCGTTGTTTTGGTGATGCTATGGATTTGTGTTTACTTTCATGCTATGTTCATATGCACCTGGTTATCGTGTTCTACTTGCTAGTATTAATTTCATATATATGACATACTTGGTAGTAGTTCATGTTGGTGTTGGTTATGTTCTTCGGTGCATGACTATCGTCTGCTACCGAGTACCGTCGATATGCATGTTTCCTTAGCATCTAGCTGGTTATATGCTTACTTGGTAGCATGTACTGGTATGTTCTTGCTTGGTATTTATCGTTTATGCTAGTGGTCATGCTATGTTTCTGAGTAATGGATGCTTGTGAGCTGCATGCTAGTCAGTATGCCATGCTCATCTGGATAACTGATTCATTGTCGCTATGCTTAAGGTTTATATGGCACATCCATGTTTATGTTGATATAATGCTCATGCATTGTAGTTGCATCATGATATTTTCATATGACTCAGCTTATTGCATTCAAGTTTATCCGGACTTAACTGAACCTGAACAACTGTTAGCTGAGTCATGGTGCTACCATATCGAGCTGACCAGTGCAAGCACATTTGCCTTTTATGGGGAGGTCCTAACTGGGTCTATTGTCATGCCTCTCGCCGGTGCCTCCAACGAGGGAAGGTTATGCGCGGGCGCTACCTTGGCCGGGTAGGACGGCATAAGCCTTGTGTGCGCGTAGTTGTTATAGCCGGCTTATCCCCGTTTGGGACCGTTTATTGTTTTGCCACGACGGTGGCCGCTTATGTCTTTGGTAGGTACGGGGCCACCCATGACTTAGCCCAGAAGGGAGTAGGTCAGAGTGACTAGGAGAGTGTCATGGTAGTAGGGCGGTTTTGTCGGAATGTCGTTGGTCCACCCGAATGGGAGCGTGAGGCCATGGGTTCCGTGGTGTGGGTAAAGTGCGCTACCTCTGTAGAGTGTGTATTAAAATCTATCGATAACCTCGCCCGCGGATAAGGGCCCAGTTTGTAGTTGGTTCCACTATGGGTCAACAGCAATAATACTGATGTTCTTAATAACAACCCCGGTTCGATGATGAAATAAATTGGTTGATCTTTATGTGATCGTGAGAGGATCACCGTGGTATCGAGTATACCGAGTTATTGAATATTTGCTGTGTTATGCGAGAATCACGGGTAAAAGTCAAGCTCCTTGTGGTCATGTAATGATTACTACGGTATTGTTTATACCAAGCTTGATTGGATCCTAAGATGATCATGTGATGTCCGAGGTTGGTAATTGATGCATGTGATTGGTTACGAGGACCCCGAGCAGAGTAAGTTGGTGCATGATAGTGTCATCATGTTGCATGTTAGTATCATCATGTTTATATGTTCATGCCATGCTCATATTGTGCTAGTGGTATCATGTTGTTCATGCCATGTTGTTCTGATGATATCATGATTAACTTGTAATTGCCATGATGTTGTTTGTCTTCATTGCTCTTGGTTGCTATGAGCTTGCAAGTACATTCAATGTACTGACCTAGTGTGTCATCCCAGTTTGCAGGTCATGCTGGATCTGATTGCTTGTTTGCCGTGGATTCCCTGTTTGCGAGCTAGGATAAGCGTTCCAGTCAGAGTCCCTGCGGAATGGAGTTCATCACCATCGTCGTGGTTCTGCTACCAATAGTTATTCCGCCGCTTCATGTTGTTCTGCTGCTTGCATAGAGCAACTATGGCAGGCGTAGTGTCGTCGTGCTGTTGTAACCCGTGTACCCAGTATTGATTTTATTAAAGAGCTGATTTGTTCTATGCTAAGTAGTGTCATATTCCAGAAGACTTCTCCTCAATCTCTAGGATGGAATACGAGGCGTTCCGGTTTCTCTGTGCTAGGGTGCCACAATTGCGCTGTGCCGCCCTACTCCTTATAAATACATCCACCCCGCACGGTCATTATCGCTTCTCCCACCTCGCCATCTCGCTTGAACCCAAGCGCCACCACCAGCTTTCGTCGCCACCGGAGTCGAAGTGCTTAGCTGCTGCGACTTACCTGTTGTCGTCTTCACGCCGGCCACGGGCATCGTCCTCTCCGCCTGTCGGCATTCTGGATATAGAGGTATCCAAACTTGCCTGCATGTGGCCCACTCCGTGGCTCCATCAACGGTCTGGTACGACCCAACTTTAGCATCAATGACTCAAGACCCTCGTGAGGGGCCAAGCCTCACGAGGTGGATGACACCAAGACCACCGAGGGGATTGCCCCCCTCAGGCTGGCTCCCGAGGGGCGGGAAGTTCTATGCAAGGTGCACCTCACGAGGCTCAGCTGACCTGAGCCATGACGACCAAGGCTAGGCGGGCGCCAGCAGGCGCAGAGCGCCAGTTTCCTCTTTGGTGAAAGGGAGGCAAGCCACGTGCGTGGAGTCCCGAGGAATCAGCCAAAGGTTTCCATTATGGTGCAACAAAACCAAGACCACCAGGACGGCAGGACGGAGGTCACCACCGAGCCCATCGCAGCGTCACGACCAGAGGCTTTTCCCAGGCAAAGACCACTTTAGTCAGGATAAGATGTACTACTTGTCCCCTTTCAAATCTGGTCGTTGTGGGATCCCTTCCCGCCAATATTTGGGAAGAGGACCAAGGCCACTGTAAATAGGACTTAGCTACCACCAAAGAGGGGAGGACGGGTTGGATCCATTCTCACCCGACCACCTCACTAGCTCTCTTGAGCTCAAGAACACCTCACCTCCTGAGGCGAGTTCATCCACTTTACTAGTTCATCCTCAGCCCTTCGAGGCAATCCACCAAAACACTAGAGTAGGGTATTACACCGCAAGGTGGCCCGAACCAGGATAAAATGCTGTGTCTCTTTGTCTCTATGAGCCCGACGCGCTAGGCTTAGTAGGATTGCGAGTAGGCAGGCTGGGTAGGTTGAGATCTCCACATGCACCCCAGAGTTCAAACCTTTCAAGGGTTTGCGGAACCCGTAATCCGACATTTGGCATGCCAGGTAGGGGTGCGTCGGGGATCCACTGCTCCGTCCGTCAAATCGCATCATCGACTTCAATGGCGGGCGCTTCTCCATCGACTCAACCGACGCACGTCGTCGAAAAATCGCCGGGGCTGTGCCCTTTCGCCCCCTCCCTGTGGCGGGTGGAATGGCCGCCCAAGTTCAAGCCGGAGATGCCGCCATGCTACGACGGCACGGCGGACCCGGCTGGCTTCCTCCAGGCGTACGAGGAGGAAGTCTGGGCGGCCGGCGGAGACGACAAGGTGAAGGCCAACTAGCTCCCCATGGCCCTCATAGGAGCGCCGCGCGCCTGGCTGCTCCACCTGCCGGAGTCTTTTGTCGCCTCTTGGGAGGAGTTGTGTAGCCTCTTCGTTGTGCACTTCATGGTGTAGGCGCCTCCTATCATTGCAACTCTCTTAGGCAGCTCACATGCACCACCTTCTGATCGGCATATCAAGCAGTTCTACCGGCAAGTAATCGTTGCCCAGGTGATCTCGGGGGTTCCTCCGAGCTGGGCAGCACCGAAGGCTGACCTCGCCTTTGGCCCAGAAGACTATCCAGCGACCACGGTAGGAGCAGGAGCGCTCCCAATGCTCTGCACCCCCACCATTTGCAACGTGGCAGTCACCAGGACCCTCATCAACAGCGTAGCCGCCTCAATGTGCTCTCTGCGGAGGCATTCGGCCTGCTGCACATGCCTCCCAGCCGGCTCCACCACACCAAGCCCTTCTCCGGGGTCGGCGGTGGCTTCACCCGCCCCTGGGGCAGTTCCATCTCACTGTCACCTTCGGGACCCGCGACAACTACCGCACCAAGCTCATCGACTTCGACATCGCCCGGATCGACTTGCCATATAATGCCATCCTCGGATACCCCGCCTTGGCCAAGTTCATGGCGGCAACTCACCCAGCTTACAACCTCAATAAGATGCCAGGCGGAAACGGTGTCCTCACGGTGGCAGGGGACACCAAATATGTGGTACAGGCCCTCAAGATCTCCTTCATGTCCGCGGCGACCGCACTGCCTGGTGAGAAGGGGCGTCCTGGGGCCCCGGGAGCAGCGCCGGCCAAGAAGAAGCAGCTATTCTCCCAAGACCGAGTCGAGACTAAGAAAGTGCTGGTCAGTGAGGAGGGGACGACAAGCCCCACCTTCACCATTGGAGCTGGCCTCCCTTAGGACCAGGAGAAAGCATTGGCCGACTTCTTGCGCGCCAACAAGGAGGTATTCGCTTGGGAGCCCAAAGACCTGGCTGGAGTCCCAAGGGGAATAATCGAGCACCACCTGAAGGTATGCCCGAACGTGCGACCGGTGAAGCAGAAGGCCCGCCGCCAGTCCATCGAGAAGCAAGTATTTATCGTCCAAGAAACCCGCAAGCTGCAGGACGCTGGGGTCATCAGGGAAGTACGATACCTAGAATGGCTGGCAAACCCCATTGTCGTCCCCAAGAAAGGAGGGAAGGAACGCATGTCTGTCGACTTTACCAACCTCAACAAGGCTTGCCCTCAAGATCCATTTCCTCTTCCTCGCATCAATCAGATCATGGACTCCAACGCCGAGTGCGACCTGTTATGCTTTTTGGACACCTTCTCAGGCTACCACCAGATCAAGATGGCCATGCAAGATGTGGAGAAGACGGAGTTCTGGACCCCCTGCAGAGTGTACTACTACACCTGCATGCCCTTCGGGCTGTGCAATGCTGGGGCTACCTTCTAGCAGTTTGATGCATATCTCCCAGGGCATGCAGCCCAGGATAAATGCGGAGGCCTATGTTGATGACAATTAGTGAAGTCTCGGGAGGCTGGGACCCTGATAGTAGATCTGGAGTAGACGTTTGCCAGCTTGTGCAAGGTCTACCTGCGGCTCAATCCTGAGAAGTGCATATTTGGGGTCCCCTCTGGCAAGCTGCTGGGCTTCCTAGTGTCGCACAGAAGGATCGAGGCCAATCCAGAGAAGGTCAAGGCAATATAAGACATGAGCCTACCGCAGACCCTGAAGGAGATGTAGAAGCTGGCGGGCTGCGTAACCTCGCTGGGGCGCTTCATCTCCAAGCTGGGGGAGCGCGCCCTCCCGTTCTTCAAGCTGATGAAAAAGAAGGATCCGTTCGAGTGAACCCTTGAGGCAGACACAGCCTTTCAATACCTCAAGAGATACCTGACCAGCCCACCAGTAATGGTGGCGCTGCACCCTCTTGAGCCCTTGGTGCTCTATTTGGCAGCAACCCCTCACTCAGCCAATGCCGCCCTAGTGGTGCTAAGGAAGGAGCGCCCGTCCAAGGGCCCTCGGGAGGGTGCTCAACCACCGAGCAAAGCGCAGCATCGTCAGGATAGTGCACTCGGGGCCTCGACCGACCCAACAACCGACATTCCTCCCAAGGCCGCGGTTGACCCCTCAGCTGGGGGGGGCTCCTAAGGACAGTCCTCCTGAGACCGCCGAAGGCTCGTGTCCTCAAGAAGAACAAGACTCCACCGGTGCCTCTCCCCTCGTCGGGCACCCTGTCTATTTCGTCAGAACGATGCTGAGGGAGGCTCGGGCATGTTGCCCCATGCCTCAAAAACTCTTGCTCACGCTCCTCATCGCCTCCCAAAAGCTACGCCACTACTTCCAAGGCCACCCCATCAAAGTTGTTTCGGCATACCTGCTGGAGAGGGTGCTCCGTAGCCCGAACGTCGTCGGGCAAGTTGCAGAATGGAACATCAAGCTTCAAGCATTCCATCTCGAGTTCAGTGCCACCAGGGTCATCAAGGGTGTGGCCCTCACTGACTTCATGGCCGAGTGGACTGACATCCCTAACCATGGGGTGAGTGAGGATTGCTCCCTCTTACCTAGGGACAAGGAGCCAAACGGGTGGATCATTTACCTTGACGGAGCGTTTGCACGACAAGGCGCGGGAGCAGGGGTCGTCCTCATCTCACCTGCCAAGGAGAAGCTCTACTACGCGGTACAACTCTGTTTCCAGCAGGGCGAGAAGGTCTCCAACAACATCATGGAATTCGCTGGCTTGCTTGCCGGTCTCAGGGCTGCGACCGCGCTGGGGGTGAAGCGCCTCACCCTCAAGGGCGATTCCCAGCTTCTCGTCAATTTCTCCAACAAGGAGTACACGCACAAGGACGAGCACATGAAAGCATACCTAGAAGAAGTACACAAGATGGAGAAGCGGTTCTTGGGCTTGGAACTGCAGCAGGTGCTGCGAGGGACGACCAAGGCGGCGGAGGATATCACCAAGAGAGCCTCCCGAAGGCTCCCCTGGAGCCGGGAGTGTTTGTGGAGCGGCTCTTCAAGCCATCTGCGGCTCCCCCCACCACGACTCTGCCTCTGGAGGATCTACCTCAGGCACCGGTGACAGGCTCCCCAGCATGCGGCCATATCTCAAGGTCCGGCCTACTGCTTGCGCTCGAGCCTTAGGAGGGGTGCTGGACTGAGGAGTTCAAGGCGTACCTGCTTTAGGGGATCCTGCCAGAGAAGGAGGAGGATGCCGAGTGTGTGGCTCGTGAGGCCACCGCGTACTACATCCGTGATGGTGAGTTATACCGCAAAAGGCCCAATGAGGTTTTGTTGTGCTGCATCTCCAGGGAGAACGGACATGAGCTGCTAGCGGACATACATGGCGGAGACTGCAGGCATCATTCCTCATCACGCACTCTAGTGGGCAAGGCGTTCCGCAACGGTTTCTATTGGCCCACTGCGCTCAACGATGCCATAGAGCTAGTGCATTCTTGCGAAGCATGCCAGTTCCACGCCAAGAAAAATCACCATCCTGCACAGGGCCTCTAAACAATCCCGCTCACATGGTCATTCGCATTCTGGGGGCTAGATATCTTGGGGCCGTTCCCTTGAGCACTAGGGGGCTACTGCTACCTCTATGTCACCATCGACAAATTCACCAATGGGTGGAGGTAGAAGCTGTTCATGCCATCCCAGCTCGATCAGCCGTCAAGTTCATCAAGGGCATCGTGACCCTCTTTGGGGTTCCTAACCACATCATCACCGACAACGGCTCGCAATTCACTAGCAACTATTTCAAAACATACCGTGCTAACCTTGGAACGCAGATATGCTACGCCTCAGTGGCACACCTCAGGAGCAACGGCCAAGCCAAGCATGCCAATGCCAAGGTCCTGAGGGGCCTCAAGACAAGAACCTTCAAGAAGAATCTTGAGGCCTATGGCAGGGGCTGGCTTGACAAGCTCCAGTCTGTGTTGTGGTCCATCAGCACCACCGCAACCAAGCCAATGGGAGAGACACCGTTCTTCCTCATCTACGGATCAGAAGCGGTTCTCCCACACAAGGTCAAGTGTCGCTCCATGCGGGTCCTGGCGTTCAACGAGGCGCGTTAGGACACCACACGGGGGATGGATCTCGTGCTGGGGGAGGAATGCCGCTGTCAAGCCTCGCTCCGGGCGGCAAGGTACCAGCAGGGGCTGCAGCGGTATCACGGCCGCAACGTCCGCTCTAGGACGTTAGAGGTGGGAGACATCGTTGTCGGTGTCAAAACCGGCGGATCTTGGGTAGGGGGTCCCGAACTGTGCGTCTAGGCGGATGGTAACAGGAGACAAGGGACACGATGTTTTACCCAGGTTTGGGCCCTCTTGATGGAGGTAAAACCCTACGTCCTGCTTGATTGATATTGATATTGTGGATGTTTACAAGAGTGGATCTACCACGAGATCAAGGAGGCTAAACCCTAGAAGCTAGCCTATGGTATGATTGTTGTTGTATGATGTCCTACGGACTAGAGCCATCCGGTTTATATAGACACCGGAGAGGGCTAGGGTTACATAGAGTCAGTTACAATGGTAGGAGATCTACATATCCGTATCGCCAAGCTTGCCTTCCACGCCAAGGAAAGTCCCATCCGGACACGGGGCGAAGTCTTCAATCTTGTATCTTCATAGTCTTGGAGTCCGGTCGATGATGATAGTCCGGCTGATGATAGTTCGGCTGATGATGGCAGTCCGGCTATCCGGACACCCCCTAATCCAGGACTCCCTTAGTAGCCCCTGAACCAGGCTTCAATGAAGATAAGTCCGGCGCGTATATTGCTTGGCATTGCAAGGCGGGTTCCTCCTCCAAATGATAGAAGATTGTGAACACCAGGATAGTGTCCGGCTCTGCAAAATAAATTCCACATTTCACCGTAGAGAGAATAATATATACACAAGTTCAATCTGCTGACGTTTTTTGCGGCATGACGTCACGCCACTACCAAGCCATTACTTGAATCGTTTTTTACTCTACCACCTCAGCGCATTTAGCGAAGCGGTTTCCTTGGCACGTCTTGTCGAAGCAGAGATCGTGTTTCCCCTTAATCCGGGATTCTCATCAATACGGACGTGGGTAACCCAACCGCGCCCGTCGCCACGCCCCCTCTATCGAAGGAGAGTCCCAAACGGTCACGGAGACGGCTCTTGGTATTCTCCCTCTTTATAACGGGACCAAGGCTTGTTTCTTTTCTTCAATCCTCCATCAAATCCTCTCCCTGCTCCAAGTTCCAGCACCAAGAGCTCTAGATTCGAGCGCTTCGGACCTTCGACGATGTCCGGTTCCGACCTCCAGGGTCGGTGGATGCCCTCCTCCGTCACGGAGGAGGACGTGCTAAAGCCGCGGGAGGCCAAGTACATGGCTTATGAGATTTCGCAAAGGTTGCCTGCCGAAGGGCAGGCCATCCCCACCCCCGAGCCCGGCGAGTATGTCGTCTTTGTATCCCACCTCCGTCGGGGTTTAGGCTTCCCGATGGATCCTTTTGTGAGAGGGCTCATGTTTTACTATGGGTTGGAATTCCACAATTTGGCTCCGGAGTCCATCCTCCATATTTCCGCATTTATTGTCGTCTGCGAAGCCTTCCTCCACGTCGCCCCTCACTTCGGCCTATGGCTGAAGACCTTCAATGTGGCGCCGAAGATGATCGGGGGGCATCAAGCGGAGTGCGGCGGGGCGGCCATAAGTAGGAGGACCGATGCCCCGTGGCCTGCTGGCTCCTTCCAAGAGGAGCTCGGCCTGTGGCAGCAAGAGTGGTTCTATATTACCGTTCCGAGGGGCCGCAGACAAAAGCCGCCGCCCTTATTCCGCCCGGGACCTCCACGACGGTTGATGTTGTGGGTCAACCAAGGGCTCAACTGGGGGCCGTCGAAGGACGTGCCCCTACTGTAGGGCCGGATTCGAGATCTCCAAACGAGGGAGGTCGATATGGTGGTTGTAATGCAGGTTATGCTGATTAGGCGTCTCCTGCCCTGCAAACGCCGCCCTCTCCGGCTATGGGAGTTCAATCCGGAGGGCCCACGGATTCTTCAACACTTCATGGGTATGACACCCCTGGAGATGTACAAATTATTCTTCGGATCGCAAGAGGCGCGTCCGGAATTGACCGAGGATGCTGGCCTAAGCTGCAATCGCCCGGATACTCAAGTAAGTAGTTCCAAGTCTGGACATAACGTTTGTTTGCCTTTCGATAATTCGCCTTATGACCAACTTCCTTCTAAACAGGAGTGCATAGCGGAAGCAAAATTGATATGGTGTCCGGCCCCCCTCCCCGAGACCGCGTCGGATTCCGCGCTGGTTCGAATGCTTGGGGTTGCGCCTCCAGAGGAAGGCGAAGGGGAGAACAGGAAGGCTACTACCTCGCCTAAGGAGGTTCTTGAGAGAGGGGGGATCGAGAATCCCTCCCTCCAAGGGGAGAAGAGGACTACCTCCGAGGACCCGGGGGCAAAAGCCCCTAAACGGGGGAAGAAATCTTCGCCGGAGGGCCCTGCGTCCGGGGATGCCCCGGCTGCACAATCTCCCTTTGAGAATCAGCCCTCCAACGAGCTATAAGTAGAAAGAAAGGAGTTTTATTATAAGGGACATCCCTATTTGTGCTTCTGAGGATAACTAAAGTTTTTACCTTGTAGTTCGGATCTCCGTCCTTCGCAAATGAGCTCGTCTTCGGGGGACCTTTGTCCGGAGATGATGGAGAGCGAGACGCCTCCGTCCGGGGCGCCGTCGGATAGGGCGGACGAGCCTGAAGTGTCGTCACGGAGGGAGCCCCCTGGTTTGGCAAAGCCGGATAGTTCGGCACCAACTGGTGTGCGGCTGAGGGATCTGCTTGAGAAGGCGTCTATCTCAGAAGATCACCACACATTGATGAGCATGGTGATTGAAAGGATTTCGTCCGCCGAAGGCGGGTTGCATAATGCCGTCAGGAGTTTGCTGCCAGGGTTTGAGGTACGTAAAAATGACACACCTTGTAACAGCTTTGCATATAGAATGCACCCTGTATAGATAGTAGCACCTGAGACTCGGTAGGTTGTCGAAATCGACAGCATGCCGAGGATCAAAATCGCAGGTTTAAATTTCCGCCGTGCCGATGCAGGTGGCGGTCCGTCCGGGGGCCAGCCGGACTGATGGAGTTGCTGAACTAAAGCGGCAACTCGCTATTGCGGATGCGGACATCACGCTGATCAACAGGCGACTTGATGAGTCGCAAGGTAAGTGCTTCTGTGCGGTCACTTGGTAAGGGGGCCGAAGCCAGCTGCTTACAACATGTGTGTGAAATGCAGATAGTGCCGCTGCTGTGGAGAGCCTTCGGACTGAACTTGCTCAAGCCAAGGAGTAGGCCAGAAGGAGTAATGCGGTGGCCTCGAGGGCGGCCGAGGAGTTAGCGGCCGAAAGGGTCGCACACTACTGAAGCAGGGAAGAGATGGCCGAAATGGCCGTGAAGTTAAAAGATGCTACCGATCGCAATGAGGCTCTTGGGAAGGAGCGCCTAGCGGGGCAAGAAGACCTGGAGAAGGCCACCGCCGAAGCCAAGGATGCCCGCTCTGCAATGCGGGCTATAAAGGAAGAGCTGCGCCAGGCCGGAGAAATTGTAGCTGGCAAGCCTTTCCTGCTGCGCCGAAGGTTTACGGATCCAAAGTATGCTCAGCTGGGCCAACTGTGGGGTCCAGAGGACCCTTACATGGACTTAGCAGCGAGTGCGGTGGATGCCCTTGTGCATTTTCAAAGCTCGAAGGATCACGAGACGGAAGAGCTATTTTGGTCTCAATTCCATAGTCCGGAGCGTTCACTTCCGCTGACCGACTGTTTGGCCGAGTGCGCCGAGCTGAATAGGTTGTCCGGGCTTGCTATGACGGATATAGTGACCCATGTCTGGCCGGATAGGCCCAAGCCGAAGAGTTACTTTGGCTTATTGCAGCAATTTCTTGGGGCGGTGCCGCATATCAAGGAGATGAAGCAGTCAGCCTGCATAGAGGGTGCGCGGATGGCACTTGCCCATGTGAAGACACATTGGACAAAGATGGATGCCACCGCTGTTGCGACCCCGGGTTCGGACGATAGCCGGTTACCCGCCGAGCAATATTTTGGCAAAGTGCTGCGTGGTGCTCGTGTAATAGAGTCGCAGTGCTCAAAAATGTTACATTCGAATGAACGTTTTTATGATGTAAAACAATATTTATGATGTAAGCGCCTTTTATACTTGTGCGTTCAAGGAATAGAATATCTCCTATGCGGCCGTTCATGTATACATGTGTATAACCTGAAAGATGGCAGTCGTCGGCTTCAGCCCCCACGCACAAGGTGCGGGGGTGTTCGCAAAAAATAGCACATTTTCACACTTAATCCGACGTCTCGGTCCTGTAAAGGAGGTGGTAGCGTAGAAAACGAGGCAACCGGACTATAATGCTTTATCACTTTCACTTAGCCATGGAGTTCGAGTGTGGGGCTACGACATAGCCCCTGGGGGCACCGCGCTCTCCGAATTTGGGGCGCGTATGTGCCTGACCAGGAAACGTCCCTTCATCAAAGCGGAGGAATTCTAAACATTCCCATGGTCGATCGAGTGGTTGACCAGTCTCTCGCTGTATCATGACAGTCAGTTTTCGGCTTTCTCTACTAAGGTGCTCGCCCAGCCGAACTGGGGCACAATCGCAGTAGTTCTCCTGGTGCCGCGTTAGCCGGTGATACGGAACGTAAGGCAGCAAAACACAGGAGCCGGGCAAACCCAACATTTGACCAAAGACATGATTCGGAGCTGATGCATATAAGGCCTAACTCGAGACGCCGAACACTCCTGAAGGTATTCGGTCTTTATAATAGCGGGCAAAACAATGCCCTAAGCCCCTTGTGTCCAGGTACGGGCAAGTTCTTCTGGCGCGGCCGATGCCAAAACACCAGTCTCCACTCTGGTTATAATGAGAAACCAGGGGAATATAGCAACAAGAGACAGTAAGAAAGGTTTACGTAGGGTCTTAGTCTGAAAAGAGTCCTTGCAACGGGTCCCTACTCCGCGTCTGCGCCTGTGTCTCCGTTGTGCCGTATCCTGGACGGGTATGCACCTGTTCATCTGTAAAAAAGAGAGGAACTTAGTTTGAAAAGAAATCATGCTAGAAAGTGCATAAAAAATTGAAATATAGATTAATACAGCTGAGCCTATGCTGGCTCATCATGGCTTATATGTACAAACCCTTGTGAAGGGGTGTGTGGCTAGGTAGCCCCTAGCTTATTTATTCCGGACTCGTCCAGCCGTGTCCTGGGTCTCAGGCGACCTTTTAATGAAATGGTGCCACGTGGACCGGGCATTTTGAGCGTAAGAGACGCGTAATGAGGTATTGCATTGAAGCGGACGAAAGCTTCCCGTCCCAGTGATGCTTTAGAGCTACTTTTAAGTGGGGCGACATGAAAGGTTAGCTTTTCTCGTCGGAAGTTGTCAGGTGACCCGAACACAACTTCTAGTAATAATGAAATTTTTTGCACCTGGCGTAAGGGCCTGGCGCTACTCCTTTGAAGGAAGCGCGGCTATGCCGAATTGTAGTAGGGTCTATCCCAACTTGCGGATTGTGTCCAGATATAGCAGGTTTAAGTCACTGCCGCCGTCCATCGGAACCTGCGTGAATTGTAGTCCGTCTATTATGGGGTCCAGTATCAGGGCAGTCTATCCTGCGTTCCGGATACTTCTGGACTAATCCAGATGGTCGAAAGAGATTGGTTTTGACATCCAATCTCGGTGTTCCTCTGGGGTGGACCTTGCGACACTTGTCTAAGCGAGTGCCGTGTTGGTTTTCCGTACTATCACATGAAGTGAGTTTACTGTTTTGACTTCCTGTGGGAAAGTCTTTTGACTTCCGGTGCTCTGCTTGTGGGGTTCATCATCGTCCTCGCTTGGCGCATCGAGCCCCTTGTGTCCGGCGTTGAGTCTGCCGGACTGTTTGAAAACCCAACAATTTCGGTTGGTATGGTTTGCAGGCCTTCCGGAGGTACTGTGGATTTGACATATCCGGTCTAGAATTTTGTTTAAATTTGATAGCTCGTCGCTGTTGTCCTTAAGAGGCGGTGTTTTATTGTTTGGACGCGAGCTTTTGAATCCGGCATTGACCGCCGTGCCCTTTGGGCTTTTTTCTTTATTCCGGCGCTGATCTTTCCTGCGTCGCGATTTTCCGTTTCCATCTCTGATCTCGGATGTACTCGGGTCGCTGGTGCTGCATCTTGCTAGCCAGCTGTCTTCTCCTGCGCAAAAGCGCGTCATGAGGCTTGTTAGCGCGGCCATTTTTCTTGGCTTCTCTTGGCCGAGGTGTCTGGCGAGCCATTCGTCTCGGACGCTGTGTTTAAAAGCTGCTAAGGCTTCCACGTCCAGACAGTCGACTATTTGGTTCTTTTTGGTAAGGAACCTGTTCCAGAATTTGCGCGCTGACTCTCCGGGCTGTTGAGCTATATGACTCAAATCGTCTGCATCCGGAGGGCGGACATAAGTCACTTGAAAATTTGCTCTAAACGCGTCCTCAAGCTCTTCCCAACTTCCAACAGTGTTTTCTGGGAGGCTTTTGAGCCAATGCCGAGCTGGCCCTTTGAGCTTGAGGGGTAGGTATTTTATGGCGTGGATATCATCTCCTTTAGCCATGTGTATGTGTAGTATGTAATCTTCTATCCAGACTCCTGGGTCTGTTGTGCCGTCGTATGCCTTTATGTTTATGGGTTTGAACCCTGCTGGAAATTCATGGTCCAGCACCTCATCAGTAAAACATAGCGGGTGTGCGGCGCCCCTGTATTTGGGTGTGCCGCTGTCTTCGAACACTTGTCGTGTTGTGTTATTTCCTGGGGCCCTCTTTTTTGGCCCGTAGATGGACCTAGTTGGGCCGTCCATTTTCCCAGGATCATAAGTCGGCTTGTGTGCGGCGCCGCTTGTCGCTTTTGGCTTGTCATCTGGCCGTCTATCTGGCCAGGCGGCCTCTTTATTTTTTGACTGTGAGGGCTCTATGGCTTCCTCGTCAAATTTTGGCAGCAACTTGCGCTTTGGGTAGCTCTTTGTTTGATGGCCATTGCCATATTTGTCTGCGGTCTTGAGTACTTTGCTCCACTTCATTCTGAGTATGTCTTCCGCTGTTTTAAGCTTCCGTTTTTCCTTCTTCAAACTTCTTGCAGTGGCGACGAGTCTTTTGTGTAGGTTCTTATGCTCCGGTGTTGTGTCCGAACTGTTGACTGCTCCGTGAAGGGGTTGATTACCCGGCTCGTTCTGTTCGTCGTCCACTGGTTTGCCCTGCTCTATTGCTGGGTCGTTAGGAATGCTGCTTTAATCGAGGCTGGACTTAGGGCGGCGTTTACGTCGCCGTTTTGATTGTTTATCGGCGGGATTATCTTCTGCCGCGTCCCATTGTTCCTCGGTATCGCTTCCCTTTGGGGTGTCCACCATATGTATGTCATGTGACGAGGTGGCATTCCAGTGCCCTGTAGTCGCTGGTTCTTGATTGTCTCCGGCATCATCGTCCATACCGTTGATGTCTTCGGAGTCGTAGTTTAGCACGTCGGTTAGATCGTCGATGGTGGCTACGAAGTGGGTGGTGGGTGGGCTCTGAATTTCTTCATTGTCCGCATCCCGACCATCCTGGCCGTAGTTCGGCCAGGACTCTCCGGATAATGAGAGATGCTTCAGCGAATTTAAGATATCACCGAAGGGTGAGTGCTGAAAGGTGTCCACAGCGGTGAATTCCATGATCGGCGCCCAATCGGATTCGACTAGCAGGGGCGCAGGAGGTTCGGAGCCCGGCAGAGAGTCTGGCACCTCAGAGTCATGAGCTTTGTGCGGGACAAGGTGAGTGTTCGGCTCCATCGCCGTAGAAGTTGCAGCTCCCGAGGCGGTGTCCAGCCATCCGTCCTCGATCTGAGCAATCGGCTCCGGACTACGGGTCGGAGCCGGCCCCCAAGGTGCTGTCCGGCGGCAGAGTTAGGTCATGCCCATCGTGACAGCGCGGCACGCTCGGCTGTGGCTCGGATCCGTCGAAGATCAAGTCCCCGCGGATATCGGCCGTGAAGTTTAGGCTCCCAAACCTAACCTGACGGCCAGAGGCGTAGCTTTCGATCTGCTCCAGATGGCCAAGTGAGTTGGCCCGCAGTACGAAGCCGCCGAATATGAAGATCTGTCCGGGGAGAAAAGTCTCACCCAGGATTGCGTCGTTGTAGATTAAAGAGGCCATCAAGCCTATCGGTGACGACATAGAGGAACTCTCAATGAAAGAACCAATGTCGGTGTCAAAACCGACGGATCTCGGGTAGGGGGTCCCGAACTTTGCGTCTAGGCGGATGGTAACAGGAGACAAGGGACACGATGTTTTACCCAGGTTCAGGCCCTCTTGATGGAGGTAAAACCCTACGTCCTGCTTGATTGATATTGATATTGTGGATGTTTACAAGAGTGGATCTACCACGAGATCAAGGAGGCTAAACCCTAGAAGCTAGCCTATGGTATGATTGTTGTTGTATGATGTCCTACGGACTAGAGCCATCCGGTTTATATACACACCGGAGAGGGCTAGGGTTACATAGAGTCGGTTACAATGGTAGGAGATCTACATATCCGTATCGCCAAGCTTGCCTTCCACGCCAAGGAAAGTCCCATCCGGACACGGGGCGAAGTCTTCAATCTTGTATCTTCATAGTCTTGGAGTCCGGTCGATGATGATAGTCCGGCTGATGATAGTTCGGCTGATGATGGTAGTCCGGCTATCCGGACACCCCCTAATCCAGGACTCCCTCAATCGTCCTGAGGCGGGCGCTCTCCAGGGAAGGGCTGCACAAGCTATCTCCCATGTGGGAGGGCCCGTTTAAGATTGCATGTGTCTCCAGGCCTAGCGCCGCACGCCTGGAGACACAGGACGGGGTCCCCATCCAGAACGCCTGGAACATCCAACACCTCCGGAAATTCTACCCCTGAAGAAAGGCTCTGGCCTGTGAAGCAAGGCTCTGGCCTGTGAAAGTCTCCGCTCGTGACACTCTCATGTAATAATGAGTGGGGCTGTAGATGCCCCGGAGTTTCCTGAGAGCCGCCCTGGGGCCTCACGGGGGCTCCCTCCCACGTCTTAGTAGCAGCACGTAGCTCCGCGCTGGTGGGAAGACTAGATTAGGTGCCGGACGTGGCTGTTCATTTGCTTTCCGAAGTTGCTTGCAGTCTTATAGTAATCTTTCAATGGATTTGGTTCTTTCATGTTTCGGTTCACTGAGTTGATTTCTTCTCCTCCTGCTCATTTGCTTTTAGCCTAGGGGTAGAGAAGAGGTGGCAGTTGCCCGTCACTCTCCCTCGCGTGCCTCGCGCGTGGGGGCTAGGCAGGTGTGTGCTCCTTGGGCCTGCCCTCGTGCGCGCACACCGCGCCGAACCCCGCTGCCCTGGTGCTTCGGCCTTATCCTCACGAGGAGCCCTCGATCAAGCTCACGTGCACTAGCACCCCTCATATCCGTGCCCCCGGGCAGCACAACACGGTGTATTAAGTCACAGCTAATCCATGACAGGGGGCTCACATAAGGAGGAATGAGGTGCTCGTCAGGTTTCCTTTTCCATTAAAAACAGCCCTGCAGTAGTTCCGCGGCGGCTCCTGAGACCCCAAGGCACCTACCGAGGTCTGTGACCTCTAGGTCCCCGGAAAGGGGGCCTCATCGGGCGCCAGAAGGCAAGTCCTCGCGAAGTAGAAAGCTACTGCACGCATATCAAGCTAAGTTTTCCTATCCTTGTCTACTGAGAGCGCAAACATTACGGCACAACATTAAGATAGCAAGCATAGCATAAAGGTCATAA
This sequence comes from Triticum aestivum, assembly GCF_018294505.1. Classification (NCBI taxonomy): domain Eukaryota; kingdom Viridiplantae; phylum Streptophyta; class Magnoliopsida; order Poales; family Poaceae; genus Triticum; species Triticum aestivum. The sequence goes on from NC_057804.1 coordinate 451,136,074, forward strand.
CTACCATAGTTCATTACACTCCCGAGCGGGGTACACCATCTTTTTCGAATTACAGGAGAAAGGAAAGGCTAACCAAAGAGGACCCGAGGGCGTACGAACCCGGTGTTGGTGTCAAAACTGGCGGATCTCAGGTAGGGGGTCCCGAACTATGCGTCTAAGGCTGATTGTAACCGGAGGCGGGGGACCCGATGTTTTACCCAGGTTCGGGCCCTCTCGATGGAGGTAATACCCTACTTCCTGCTTGATTGATCTTGATGATATCAGTATTACAAGAGTTGATCTACCACGAGATCGTAGAGGCTAAACCCTAGAGGCTAGCCTATGATTATGATTGTCCTTGTCCTACGGACTAAACCCTCCGGTTTATATAGACACCGGAGGGGGCTAGGGTTACACAAAGTCGGTTATAGAGAAGGAGATCTACATATCCGAATTGCCAAGATTGCCTTCCGCGCAAAGGAGAGTCCCATCCGGACACGGGACGAAGTCTTCAATCTTGTATCTTCACAGTCCAACAGTCCGGCCAAAGTATATAGTCCGGCTGTCCGAGTACCCCTTAATCCAGGACTCCTCAGTAGCCCCTGAACCAGGCTTCAATGATGATGAGTCCAGCGCGCACATTGTCTTCAGCATTGCAAGGCGGGTTCCTTCTCCGAATACTTCATAGAAGATTTTGAACACGAGGATCGTGTCTGGCTCTGCAAAACAAATTCCACATACCACCGTAGAGAGCACAATATTCCACAAATCTAATTTGCCGACAGCTTTTTCATAGCGTGACATCACGCCACGTCCCGGTCGTTATTCGAACTGTTTTTCACAACCAGCTACTGCACATATTGCGATGTGGTTTCCTTGACATGTCTTGTCGAAGTAGAGATCGTGTCCCCTTACCACGGGATTCCCATCAATACGGGCGCGGGCAACCCAACCACGCCATCAATCGTGACACTTGGGGAATAAGCGATTTTAACAGGCAAGTGGGGAGGCGCACAGTTTCTACCGCCTTTATAAAGAGATAGGGGTTCCCCTTTTTCACCTAGGCCTTCTTCCTCCTTCGCTCATCCATTCTCGCACTCTGGAGCTCTAGCGCCCAAGTTCTCACCTTCTCCGTAAAGCCATTCCAGACATGTCCAGAGCGGGAGGCAAGTGGATAGCCTCCTCCGTTACGGAGGAGGACATCATGAATGTCCGGGAGGCTGGATACTTAGCCGCGGACATCGCGCACCGGCCCCTGGACAAAGGGCAGATCATCCCCACTCCAGAACCCCACAAGAGGTTTGTGTTTCTTGCCCACTTCATCCGCGGACTGGGATTTCCCCTCCACCCATTTGTCCGCGGGATCATGTTCTATTATGGGATGGATTTCCATGATCTAGCTCCCAACTTCATCCTCAACATCTCGGCGTTTATCGTCGTGTGCCAGGCTTTGCTCCGCATCAAGCCCCACTTCGGCCTGTGGCTAAAGATCTTCAATGTGAAGCTAAAGATAGTGGTCGGCTAGCAAGCGGAGTGCGGAGGCGCCATGGTGGGCAAGATGCCCAATGTCACCTGGCTTGAAGGCTCCTATTTGGAGACCATGAAGGGGTGGAAATCGGGGTGGTTATACATCACTGAGCAACGCGACTCCAACTGGGCGGCGGCCCCCGAATTTCGATCTGGCATCCCCATGCAGCTTACCTCCTGGAAAAGGAAGGGTTTAGCCTGGGGTGAGCCAGCGGAGCTGACCGGACTCCAGAACTGCGTCAAGAATATGATAAGCAAGAAAATCAAGCTTGTCAACATGGTCTAGGTCATGCTCTTCCGCCGGATCCTCCCGTTCCAAAGACGGGCATTTAATATGTGGGAGTTCGACCCGACCAAACACTAGCCGCTGTGAGAGCTCTTCGACACTACACACAAGGATGTCTGGAAGGTGTTGTTCAAGGCCGCCGAGGTACCTCCTCCCGTTATCGAAGATCACGGGCTCAGCGCAAAGCGCCCTGCCAATCTGGTAAGTGTTCTATGTTTTACAAGAGGCTCCTTCCCCTCATATATTCGTGAAAGGAATTTAAGCTTTCCCACCAATCTTAACCGGACTGGGTGGCGACAGCAAAGCGGATCGACTGCCCAACTCCACTACCCGAAGACATAGCGACGGCTCTCCTAACGGAGATGCTTTTTCTGGCACCCTATGAGCTGCCGAATAAGAAGGCCAAGAAGAAGGCCGCGGGGACCAGGAAAGGTCTCCGGCGAAAGGTGGTGTCGGACTCATCGTCCGTAGACACCAAGGCGCACTCCTCCAATGAAAACAAGGAGGAGGAAGAGGAAAACCCCCTCCCCCAAACCAAGAGGGAGAAGAAAAGGAAGGCCACCCCATCTGGGGAGGCCGGAGGGTCCAAGAAGGGAAGGATCCTCCCTCCGGACCACTCCACAATAGCCGCCTACAGCAACGAGGAGTGGCAACCCGGGGACAATCCCCTGGCGAAGTCGTAAGTATCCGGATACCATAATACTTCTGGCATGTTTTGCTTTATTGCTTTTTATCACATTAAACATGATCGTGCAGTCCATCCAAAGCCCGCATCGACTTATCCTCCTCGCATGGGTCTTTGAGTGCGTCGGCGATGAACAACGACTCGCTCCTGACGGCCACCACCCCCTGCCCGCAGATGACACCGAGGTGCTGTCTTAGAGGACACCGGGCCAGGGGGAGACGATTCTGGAGGCGCCCCGAGGCGAAATACCCAACGCCAGGCATATGGGGGGGGGAAGACCCACATGGATTCTGATGAGGGGGGGGGGCGCAGTAAGTTTGGCCCCTAGCCGGCTACTGCGCCGGAACCCTCAGTAGTTCCGGATTCAGGCAGGCAGGCCCTCGCTGAGGGGGGCGAGCTGCTTGTGCCGATGACCTCTGTCCATCCAGGTGCATCAGACAACTTGGTGGAAGCGCTTCAGGGCTCTTCCCTTGATGAAGAACACCGTACTCTTATGAGTACGGTGATTGCGAAGGTTTAGTCCGCCAAAAGCGGATTGACCGAAGCCTGCACCAGTCTCCTAGCAGGCTTTGAGGTGAGTGATTAAATTCTAAGAAAATATCACAGTATAGATAGTAGCTCTTGATGCTCTGTTTGGTGTTCAGAAAGAATGGCCGAACAAAGGATCAAATATCATCTCCAGGAGTCTAATCATATTATGTCTATGTGAAAAAGTAGGCTCGCTGCTGGCCTCCGCCGCCCTCACTGCAGAGGTCTCCGGACTGAAGCAGAACCTGGGGCGGGCCGAAGAAGAGATCGACCTCATGAAGAGGCAGCTCGAGGAGAACAAAGGTAAGCGATACCCCGTCCATGTGTTATATAAAGGGAAAAATTGTTGATGCTAATAGAAGCATTATAAATTTTAATAGGGGCCACGACCAAAGTGGCGGCCCTTAAGAAGGCGCTGTCCGAGGCCGAAGACAAGCCGGCCAAGGAGCGCACCGAGCTCGAGAAACAGGAGGCTCGGGTAAATGAGGTTCAGCAAGAGCTACAGGAATTCGTCAAAATATTCAAGTCCTTGGAGCGTGACTCCAAGACGCAAGAGTCAGAGCTTGCGAAGGTCCTCCAGAGCATGCAAGACGCCAAGGCCGAAGCCCAAAAGGCCCTTCAGGAGATTCAGGCGGCCAAGAAGATAGAGGTGGGTAAGGCATTCATTATGCAAAGCAAGGATGTGAAGGAGACTTTCCTTTTACTTACCCGAATTCGGAGCTCTCCAGGAGCGTTTGCAGATCTGCCGCACAACATCTCTGATGCCGCAGAGTTCTACCGAGCTGAGGAAGGGAGCTTGACAGAGAAGTTGTTCTGGTCCTAGTATATTTGGGCCGAACATCTGATGCCTTTAAGCGACCAGCTGAAGCAACTGGTCAAACTTCACAAGGCGGCAGAACTGGCCATGAAGGATCTCATAGTCTGGATGTGGCCTGATGAGCTCCTGCCCAACAGCTACTTCAGCCTGGTTAAGCGGCTTGCGAATGCCTGTCCGCGGCTTGAAGCCATTAAGCGGTCAGTCTGCATTGAAGGTGCGCGCAGAGCCTTTTCCCGTGCGAAAGTGCACTGGACGAAGATGGATGCCGAGAAGCCGGTGACAGAGGGACCACCGGAGGGCAAGGAGCACCGCCACCCCGAAAATTATTATGACGGTGTCCTGAAGGGTGCCCGCCTTGTGGCGGATGAATGTGCTAAGGATGTAATGTTTGAATAAATGTATTCATGTGATCCTGTAATATGAAAATGAGTTCATGTGCACTATATGGCGCTTGTTAATTTAAAATATTACCTTCTGTGCGGCCAGTTATAAAATCTTGTGAGTTGGCCAGTCGTCGGCTTCTGACCCCATGTAACTAGTACCGGGGTGTTCATGATAAATATAAACACTCTTTATCCAAATTTTTGGTCCTTTTAAGGAGGTGTTTAGCGCAGCGAACAAGGCAATCGGACTATACAACTTTATCACTCTCACTTGGCCATAGAAGTCTACAAGTTTAAATTTTGGCGAAGCCCCTAGTATCCGGAAGGCCGAATTTGGGCGCTATATACGCCTAAATAGGACAAGGTCGATTCCTCGCCCGAATCGGAAAAAATCTTTAAGGATTTCAGACCTCTCGAACAACGACTAGCTCTCGCCTGGCAAACTGAAGCCCCTGGCAAACTGGACGTAATGCACGTGTGTAATGACGCTGTACGCTATTTTCCATTGTTATTCAAATAATACGTCAAAGCGTACATATACAAGTAGTGCGATGAGCAAAATAGGACTGTTTGACACATCCTGACCAGAAGCGAGTTGTGTGCGGGTATGTAAAATAGGTATAATGATCGTTATCAGAGACCACCCGAGGAATCCCTTGTATGCCAAAGCTTCTTGTCTTCTTGGTGTGTTCATCCCGCTATGTGTCCGATAATCAATCTACCGGAAGAGCCTCCCGAAGATAGGGGCCTGAAAAAAGGTGTAAAGATGCGTGAATCCTGGGGGTCGAACCACATTGTGGGACATGTCATAGCCGTGCCTCCGCCTTTGCCCATGGTATTTTAAGTGCGTAATTATGTACACGCGGCACAAATTTTGCCGCTTGACTAGGACTAGGACAGAGGCCGAATTGCTAGTCGAGCTCTGGATGTGTCGGATGATCCTGTTGCGGGGTACTCCGGACTCGGTTAACGGTGTCCGGGTTCTTTATCGCCGAATTCGCTGTTTGCCTAAGAAGGTTGTTTTGTACTTCTGCCGCAAGGGCCGTAGTGTGCTCTCGAGCGAGCGCTCTGTGTTTCCATTAACTATTATAACCCAACGGGGTCCTGGCATTTTGAGCTGGAGGTATGCATAATGCGGTACCGCATTGAATCTTGCAAATGCGGTTCGCCCGAGCAGTGCATGATAGCCACAGTGGAAGGGGATGATGTCAAAGATTAACTCCTCGCTTTGGAAATTGTCAGGAGATCCAAAGACCACCTCCAGCGTGATTGAGCCCGTGCAACAGGCCTTCACACCTGGTATGACACCTTTGAAGGTGTTTTTTGTGGGCTTGATCCTTGAGGGGTCGATGCCCCTTTTGCACAGTGTATCCTGGTAGAGTAGGTTTAGGCTGCTGCCACCGTCCATGAGGACTCGTGTGAGATGGAATCCGTCGATGATGGGGTCAAGGACTAATGCGGCCGAACCTCCATGATGGATACTGGTAGGATGGTCCCTGTGATCGAAAGTGATCGGACAAGAGGACCATGGGTTGAACTTTGGGGCGACTGGCTCCATCGCATAGACGTCCCTTAGTGCACGCTTCCATTCCCTCTTGGGAATATGGGTTGCGTATATCATATTCATCATTTTCACCCGGGGAGGGAATTTCTTCTGTCCTCCTATGTTCAGCGGCCGGGGCTCCTCGTCGTCATTGCTATGCTGCCCCTTTTCCTTGTTTTCGGCATTCAACTTGCCGGCCTGTTTGAACACCCAGCATTCTCTGTTGGTGTGGTTGGCTGGTTTATCGGGGGTGCCGTGAATTGGACATGAGCGATCGAGTATGCGGTGCAGACTGGACGAGCCCGAATTGTTTCTTTTGAATGGCTTTTTCCGCTGTCCGGATTTAGAGCCTCTGAATCCGGCATTGACTTTCGTGTCTTCGGCATTGTCGCCATTGTTGCGGCGCTTGTGTCTATTGCGTCGTGGCTTGCCGTTGTTATCTCTGGGGTCTGAATCGCCGGAGTTTTTTGGTGTGATGTTGCTACGAGCGAGCCAACTGTCCTCACCCGCGCAAAAGAGGGTCATGAGTGTCATGATGGCTGCCATGATGGCTGCCATGGATTTTGGCTTCTCTTGGCCGAGGTGTCGGGCAAGCCATTCGTCATGGATGTTATGCTTCAAGGCTTCTAAGGCTTCAGCATCCGGACAGTCGACAATTTGGTTCTTTTTAGTTAGGAACCGAGTCCAGAATTTCCTGGCTAATTCTTCGGGATGTTGGGTTATGTGACTTAAGTCATCAGCATCCGGTGGTCACACATAAGTGCCCTAGAAGTTGTCAAGGATTGTTTTCTTCTTCGGGACCATCCGGATTGTTATCATCTCTTGTGCTGATATCACTATTTTTGCTATGGCGGGGCTTGGAGTGGCACCTATGACGCCGGTGCCTAGATTGCTTCTCCAAGGGGTTATCTTCCGTTACCTCATCGCCATCGCTTTCTTTGGGGGTGTCCACCATATATAATATCATATGATGAGGTGGTTGTCCAGCGCCCTATAGGCGGTGGTTCCTATTCTTCTCCTGCATCATCGTCCATACCGTCGATGTCTTCGGAGTTGAAGTCAAGCACGTCGGTTAAGTCATCGATAGTGGCTATTAAGTGGGTGGTGGGTGGGGAACGAATTTGTTCGTCGTCCGCTTCCCACTCGAGCCGGACATAGTTCGGCCAAGAATCTCCCGACAAGGAAAGAGACCTTAATGAATTTAGCACATCACCCAAGGGCAAGTGCTAAAAAATATCCGCGGAGGTGAACTCCATGACTGGTGCCCAATCATATTCGATAGGCACGGACGTACGCGGTTCGGATCCTATAGCTGGAGACGATTCCGAGGGTCCGATGACACCATCCTCATAGGAGGTGGGATCAGTCTTTGGATCCAACACCGATGAGTGTGCGGCCTCCGTGGCAGGGTCCATCCACCCGTCCTCGGATGGCGCAATCTGCTCCAGATTGATTCCCGGGGCCGCCGCAGGTGCGATCTCCCGAACACTGTCTGATGACAGATCGAAGTCATGCTCGTCGCGACTGTTCGACGTACCTGACATGGGCTCGAATCCGTTGAAGATCAAGTCTCCGCGGATATCGGCAGTATAGTTCAAGCTTCCAAACCTGACCTGATGGCCAGGGGCGTAGCTATCGATCTGCTCCAGGTGGTCAAGCGAGTTGGCCCGCAGTATGAAGCCACCAAATACGAAGATCTGTCCGGGAAGGAAAACCTCCCCCTGGACTGCGTCGTTGAAGATGATTGAAGGAGGCATCAAGCCTTATCACGACGACACAGTGGAACTCTCAATGAAAGCACCAATGTCGGTGTCAAAACCCGCGGATCTCGGGTAGGGGGGCCCGAACTGTGCGTCTAGGCTGATGGTAACAGGAGGCGGGGGACCCGATGTTTTTACCCAGGTTCGGGCCCTCTCGATGGAGGTAAAACCCTACTCCTGCTTGATTAATATTGATGATAGGGGTAGTACAAGAGTAGATCTACCACGATATCATAGAGGCTAAACCCTAGAAGCTAGCCTATGGTATGATTGTTGTTCGTCCTACGGACTAAAACCCTCCGGTTTATATAGACACCGGAGAGGGCTAGGGTTACACAGAGTCGGTTACAATGGGAGGAGATCTACATATCCGTATTGCCAAGCTTGCCTTCCACGCCAAGGAAAGTCCCATCCGGACATGGGACGAAGCTTCAATCTTGTATCTTCATAGTCCAGGAGTCTAGCCAATGCTTATAGTCCGGTCATTCGGACACCCCATAATCTAGGACTCCCTCAGTACCCCCCGAACCAGGCTTCAATGACGATGAGTCTGGCGCGCAGATTTGTCTTCGACATTGCAAGGCGGGTTCTTCTCCATATTCCATATACCTGTTGCATAGTGTCCGGCTTCTGGTGAACGTTGTGCTCCTCGGCTTCTGTGCCCAATAATGGAAATCTTCCACGTGTCAAACAAATGCGAAAAACCAGGGTATTTTTCTCATTTACCCCCCTAGCTGCGCAAATGAGCTGCCTATAAAAGAGACGGGGATTTAGATCCGAATCACCCCATCTTCCCTTCGCGAGCATTCATCAGAGCGCATTCGACAGAGATCCATTCCATCATGGCCAGTCGACGCAGCTCCTCCTCTCGCCCCCCAGCCCTTAGCCTGGATATTAGGAGAGATGCTCCATCCCGCATAGCGAGCTAGTGGCGCTCCAGGCCAAGGGGTTTCTCCCCCCAGCCCACATGGCCCCGGTTCGAGCCAGGCTTGCCACCTATAATGGTGGAGAGCAAGCGGAGAGTGTCCCCAATCCCTCCAAAGGAGAGCGGGTATGCCTTCTCCCCTATTTGATAAGAGGGCTCGGTTTTCCAATTCATCCGTTTCTCCGGGGGCTCCTGGAGTTCTACGGCCTCCAATTGCACAATCTTACGTCTGCCTCCATATTGCATATTGCGGGCTTCGTAGACCTTTGTGAGCTGTTTTTGGGCATCGAGGCTCATTTCGCGCTGTGGAAGAAGCTATTCTGCCTGGTGCCCCGTTCTCAGGAGGGGTCGATATATCAAGTGGGCGGAGCCGAACTATGGCGCATCGCCGGGACCGGATATCTATCCGGAACCCCAAAGAAGGCGTCCGAAGACTGGCCTTCAGAATGGTTTTATATAGAAGATGTCCCCCTGTCGGACCCTGTTTGGATTGGCCTCCCTGAGTTCGATAATGCTCCTTTAAAAAGCACCTAAGCTGGCGTCCATGGAGTCCTCAGAAGGAAAATGACAGGGACGTTCTTTACCTGATGAGCCGGATAAGTTTGTTAGCTCATTCCGGACTGACCATGATCGAGGTCATGGCCACATGCATTATGCGGGGGGTGCAGCTACTTCAGTATAGAGGCCACCCAATGTGGGATTTCAACGGGGAGGACGACGCCACCCGGTGCGGCCGAAAGGGGCCGGAATCGGTCGCCGCTCCAATAAAGATCTTGTCCGCTTTATACAATGGAGAAGAGGAGGAATTCCTCCGCGTCAACCCGCGGGCCGGATTTTCTATGTACAATCCTCCAAGCTGGGTAAGTGGACACTTTCACTCGCCCATCCATTTCATATTCCCATAGTTAAGTATTCAGTCTAGCAATTTTAACGCAGGAGCTACGCCAGGCTGTAAAGGAGATAAACAACCCTCCTCCACAACCCGAGGACCCGTAACGGTCCTTCGACCCGGACTCCCAAGAGGACCCAGACTTATCTATGGAGCTGATCAATGAGGTATTTCATCAATTGAGCAAGGACAACACCTTAGTGGCCATTACGGCCGATTATCCCGGACTACTTCCAGCCTCACAAGTAACCGAGATAGAAGTCCCATTACTTTTAAGATGATCTATCCGTGCTTATTTTTTATCACAATATATCAATGGCATTTTTGCAGGGGAAGTCCTTGAGGCGGAGGGTCGGGCCTGCGGTGGCCAGCCAACAAGGGGCAGCAAGGCCCAGCAAGCTGAAAAAAAGTGCGATCCGGATTGAGACGCCAACACAACGGTATGGCGTGCCATTTTATTCCCAGGTTTTATTCCATCAAGGCATACTAACGCTCGTGCTCTCTTCAGGAAAAAGAGCGCTCGCCGGACTATATCCGGAGAGGTTGCCAATCGCGCCTCCACTAGCCAGGCTCCAAGGCCGGGTCCGGAAGCGGAGGCGAACACGAGGAGCGCACCGGACGCTCCTCCGTCAGAGGATACGGACGGGCTGTCTGCCACCAATTCCGAGGTGGAGAGTGCCATGAACCACAGGCGTCGCCGGACAGTTCTTCGTGATGCTTGTTTCTCCCAAGAGGCATTGGATGCCTTCAATACGGGAGATGCGTACCTCCGTGCCGCTCAAGATGGTCTATCCAGAGCCGCGGAGCAGTATGTAAAAGACATACGGGTGAGAAAATTTGATGGTTGTATATGTCAGTAGCCCCCGAGACTTGAAACAATCAGCATAACTGATTTAAGGATCGTTTGCTATGCAGGATCTTACAGAAAAGAATACCAAACTGTCCCAGGAGCTGGAAGAGTGCAAAGCCCAACTTGAGGCTGCACTAGCCGCGGAAGGGGAGGCTAAGGAGACCCCCTCTGGTAATATATGCTTCGAAAGATAAGTATGTTGTGAAGTGCGGCATGTGTGCGAATCTGACAATAACATTGCAGATGGCGCCAGGGTGGATCCGGACAAGCAACAACTCTTGCACCGGTTAAAGGCCGGCGAGAGCGTGCTTACGAGGGTGAGGCAGGAGAAGAATGATCTCCAAGATGCCAACACCTAGGTGGGCGAGGAACTAAAGGATGTTCGTGCTCAGCTGTCGGACTCTGTGAAGGAGAATCGGCGGCTTCGACGTGGCATTTTTAGTAAGTGCTTGAACGAACTTCGAAAAAAAAGTTCGGCGAGGAAGTCGATTGACAGAGTTATGTCTGTAGGTATGCAAACAGGTCGTCCTGGAGAGGAAATGCCCGGTTCTACAGGTGACCTTCTTCCCGAGCTCTCACAACTGCACGAACGAGTTCGGCAAGTAATGCAAGGCGTCGCCCAGGCCTTGTGGCCATCCGTCTCCATGCCCGAAGGCCTTGGAGAGCTTGCAGAGAAGCTGAAGGAAGCACGGCGGCGCTTCCGATTATGGAAGATATCGGCCTGCTGTCAAGGCGCCAGGGAGGCCTGTGCCATGGTGAAGACGCGGTACACGAAGGCTGACCCAAACCACATGGCCGAGGTCGGACCCGTGGGGCCTGATGGGAAGGAGATCCCTGTGAGTTTAGTGTATGGCCAGGTAGCGTTGGCCGCCAAATATTCCCAACAGGACTGTAAACTAGACAGCCTATTGGATTGTATTGAAGAGGAATATACCCAGTATAATTGACTATGTAATTTAAGATGACATGTAAAATGCCTTCTAGCCGGATTGTAGATCGTTTGTCATGGCGGACCTTTTCGCTTCAACCTCGGGACCCGATAGTCCGGAGTGTGTCCGAATACCCTCTCGGTTATCTAAGAACCGGGGCATGCGAGGAGACCAGGCGTAGGGGTCATTAGTGCTTGAACAGACAAGTGCCCAACTAGTTATGTTATATTACATGGTTAGCAAGAAACATCTTCCAGGGAGAATAGTTCCATTAGGGGTTCCTTTCCCTGGGAGGCATGCCCTAAAGTGCATGTCCGGACTGCGAAAAAAGCAGAAAAGCATCTGGGGGCGGATAAATAAACGAGTGAGAAATCATTTTTAGTTCACCGACCGAATATTCCCTTAAGAACGCTAGCTTTCGGCTTCACCCAGTCTGAGGTACACATCCGGCTGACCCGGCAGTAACAATCACAGAGGTGCTCCCTTTACCGCCTAGCCGAACAATCGGGAACGTAGGGGTAAGCACAGGAGCCAGGCAACCCAGCTTGGCCAAAACTTAATTCATATCAATGCATATAATGGTGAATAAAAGGTACATGCGTAAGTGTGACACATGTGTTGGGCATGAGGCCCGTGTAAACAAGCTTCTGTGAAAGAAGCCCCCAGGTATAATGAGCGTGGATAACGCGTCAATTGTGTGTGAACAAGGCGCGAACGTGCCCTTAAAGGCTGTAAGAGAAAGGGAGGGAGAAGGAGAGAAATATAAGACAGCAAATGTGTAAAAAATAGACAAAGGAAGGAGACGAACACAGAGTCCGGCGCTAGGCATAGAATCTTCGGAGACGGGCTGCGTTCCACGGGTTCGGCTTGAGTCAGTTATCCGATCCATCTCACAGACGGTACGCTCCACCAGTCAGGACTTGGTCAATAATGAAGGGACCTTCCCATTTGGGCTTGAGTTTGTCCTTTTTCTTGTCTGGGAGGCATAGAACTAACTCGCCAACGTTGTAAGTTTTGGCCCGTACTTCTCTGCTTTGATATCTTCGAGCCTGCTGTTGATAGAATGCGGAACGGGCTTTTGCCACGTCACGCTCCTCCTCCAAGGCGTCCAAACTGTCCTGCCGATCGAGTTCGGTTTCTCTTTCTTCGTACATGCGCACCCGAGGTGGAGCGGACGCGTGACCTGGAGCGCGCCGTGCTGGTAAGTCTTCTTTCTTCCTCGTACTTTCTTTTTTGTGGGGGCGCGCCGGTGCACCCACTAGGTGTAGCCCCCGAGGTTCGGGCCAACTACGTAGTAGTTGGGTCGAATCTTTAGAGCGTCAGGCTTGTTTTGACTTCTGATTTCTTCAGCATCTCGACGCCTTCCCGGTTGCCGCCTACAACCGTCTCCTGGGCAAGCATCGGGAGCTCGTGGAGCAGCTCGCCGCCAAGGAGGAGGAGCTCCGTGTCGCCGCAGGTACTCTTGTGCTCTTTTTTAGTGGAGGCGCGCTAGCGCACCCACTGGGTGTAGCCCCCGAGATTCGTGCCAACTGTGTATACATTGGGCCAAATCTTAAGTCTTGCTTTTTTCTTCTGCTGAATCCTTCTTTTTCACAGCAAAGGTGCTGTCCTGGCGGACTCGGCTGCTCCGGGCCGGTCATCATTATGACCGGCTTGTTGCCAATACCAGCCGTCTTGCCGTCGAGGTGGCGCAGGCGAGGGCGGAGGCGGCCGCGGCCCGGCTGTCTCTTGACGAGGCCAACTGGCTGTATGAGCAGCTGGCGGGTCACCAGAGCCGTCTTGAGGCCGAGGTGGAGCTCCTTAAGGCGGAGGCCGCCAAGGTGGTGGAGACGCAGCAAGCCCTGGTCGAGGTGGACCAGTAGCGCGGCCAGCTGGCCGACGACAAGGGCCGGCTCCAGGCCGAGGTGGATCGCCTACGGTGGCAGGTCACCACGGCTGAGCGGGCCTGTCAGGACGAAGCCTGTCGCCGCGAGGCGGCCGAGAAGGCGACCGAAGACAAGGACGCCGAGCTGAAGGCGTCCATTGCCAAGGCGGCCAATCTGGAGAAGGTGCTCGAGGAGCGCGACCGCGCCATGGAGTGGGAGCGGCGTGGTATGTTGCTTGAGGCGCAACACCTGGAAGAGTCCTTCTCCAGTAAGTGCTGTTTCTTGTAGTTTGCTAGGTCGGGACCTGGATTTTCTTCCTTGTTGTTCTTCTAACTTGCTTCTTCCTTTGTGGCAGGGGCCTTCCCGGAGACGCATCGGCTGGCGAGGGAAGCCGTCCGCTATCAGTGCGACCCAACCGGCGTCATTGGGTCCGGGACGGATCCGCGGACGGCCTGGACCTTCCTGGAGATCATCCCCGCTGCTGAGGCCCGCCTGTGGGTCCTGGGGACGCAGATGGAGCGGCTGTACCGGGCCGGCACCATGATGATGACGACCCTTTGGCCGGGCATCGTCGTGCCGAGCAGCTTCACGCGCCTGGCGCACTGGTTGGAGACGGGCCCGGACCATCTTGGCGAGTCGCGTGTCTTCGCCGCTCGTGCCGGTGCCGAGATGGCGCTCTGGTTTGCGTTGTCTTGGCATCCGAATCTTCAGCTAGACGCGCTGATGGGCCAGCGGGCCGGCTCGGAGCAGTTGCTGCAGGAGCAGGCCGCCTCCCGGGCCAGCTACATCGCCGAGTTCGCCTTCCACAACGAGTTCCATCCAGAGTGGACGGAAGACGGCAGGGTCGTGGATGGCGACGACTACGGCTTGCTTCTCCATGATCCAAAGGGGAGCTCGGAGGAGACGGGCGTCTACAGTGACGTGGATGCCGAGGAGGACACGGCGACTCGCCGGACCTGGAGGTCGCTAGGGGAGGGCCGTCGACTTCGCGACGCCGCGCTAGAGATGCCTGAGATAGTTTGCAAAATTTGTGAAGTACCAGGTCCACCCACCCACTGGGTTTTTTAGGGTGTAATGAACTCCGGCCGTGAGCCTTTTGTTAAATATTTGTGTGTGAATGTCGTGAGTGCCTTTGCTTTTTGCCTTCCATTTTCGGACCGATTTCATGCGCTTTCCCTTTCTCAAACCTCCCCCCCCCCCCCCCCGCGAGTCAGACAACCGAGCCTCCGGTCCATGACAAGGAGTTTGATTCTTTGAAAGGAGCGCGCAGGACTTGGGTCCATCAAAATGTTGAGCGTGAGCGAGACACCCACTGGTCGGCTGGCGGCAATCCGGCGAAGCCTATTGGCGAGAAGCCGGTTGTGCGGCTGTTCATTTGATGAATGGCGGGCCGGCTTGATCGACCCGACAGCCTTTGACTTAGTGTATGAAGCGTAAAGGAGCTTTGGCCCGTTGTGCTTGCCAGCCGACAGCCAAAGCTGGATCTGTGGCTTTAGGGCGAAGTGGGGGACCGCGGTATCCTAACTTTCTCAGGAATCACCAAGTAAGGCGGCAAGGTGGCGACCGAGTCGGCCAGTCCCCGAGCCTCCGGGTCGAGCGAGTCGGACCGGTGGCCGGGTTCAGTGGTATATTGATGCAGAAAAAATAGGGACACAATAAATTGGTCTGCAAAAGGTAGCCCCCGAGTCTCGTTCGGGGACCCCATAGTTTCATGCATTTACAAAAGGCAACGATACATACATTCGTGCGGCTAACTGTAAAATGGGCGGAGGAGTTCCACGTTCCATGGCCGTGTCGTTTCTTCACTGGCGGTGTCCTTCTTGCGCTTCTTTGACTTGCGTGCATCGATGAGGTAGTAGGCGTTGCGATCGCGCAAGGCCCTACTCACGATGATGGGCCCTCCCATGGAGGGGACAACTTGTGCTGGCCTGCCTGTTCTTGGACGAGTCAGAGGACGAGGTTGCCCTCGCGGAATGCAAGGGGCTTGATCTTCTTACTGTGGTAGTGCCTCAGGCCTTGCTGGTATTTGGCCGAGCGACTAAGCGCCAGGAGGCGTGCTTCTTTGAGCAGGTCGACGCCATCTTCTTGGGCTTCTCTGGCTTCGGCTTCGGTGTACATCATAACAAGCGGTGAGTCGAACTCGACGTCGGTCGGGATGATGGCCTCGGCTCCGTAGACGAGGAAGGAGTGAACCCGGTCGACCAATTCAGCATGGTGCGAAGACTCCAGAGAACGGCCGAGAACTCGTCGAGCCGGCTGCCGGGTGAGCGGATGAGTGGATCGACGAGTCGCGGCTTGATGCCGGACAGGATGAGTACGTTTGCCTGCTCGACCTGCCCGTTGGACCGCAGATGCACAATGGAGGCCAGGTCGAGGCGGATGCCGGGGATGGAGCAGTATTGCTCGAGTGCTCCCTTGGTGAAGTTGGTGCCGTTGTTGGTGATGATGTTGTTCGGCATGCCATAGCGCACTGCTATGTCCTTGATGAACCGGACGACTATTGGCCCGTCCAGCTTCTGGATTGGTCTTGCCTCGATCCACTTATTGAATTTGTCCACTACCACCAGCAAGTGCGTCATGCCGCCTCGAGCGGTTTTCAACGGTCCCACCATGTCGAGTCCCTAGACTGCGAAGGGCCAGGTGATCGGTATGGTGCGGAGTGCTGACGCTGGCTGGTGGCTGCATTTGCTAAAGCGCTGGCACCCTTCACACTTGAGAAAGAGCGACTCGGTGTCTTCGAGGGCCGTGGGCTAGTAGAAACCATGGCGGAACGCCTTGGCCACCAGGGATCGCGATGCAGCATGGTGCTCGCACTGGCCCTGGTGGATGTCGAGGAGGATGTCGATGCCTTGTTCATGCTCGACGCAGCGCTGGAACACGCCGGTGGAGCTGCGCTTGACGAGCTCGTTGTTGATGATGCTGTAGGTGTACGCCCGGCGCTACACCTGCCGAGCTTCGGTCTCGTCCATGGGGAGAACCCCGTTCTCCAGAAATTCTGATATTGGGAGGGCCCAAGATGGAGCTGTAACAACGGCGAAGACGGCCACCAGGGTGGGTTCCGTGTCCACAGCCCCCGAGCTGGGTTGAGCAGCCCCCGGGTCAGGGATGGAGACGGCCGGGTCCGGGTCGATGGTGGCCGGGTTGAGCTGAGCAGCCCTCGGGCCGGGTTCAGCAGTCCCCGGACCGGCTTATGGTGCGGCCGGGTCATCTGGAACTTGAATGGACTCGGAGTCCGGTGATGGATTGATACGTCTCCAACGTATCTATAATTTATGAAGCATGCATGCTATTCTATTATCTGTTTTGAATGATTATGGGCTTTATTATACACTTTTATATTACTTTTGGGAATAACCTATTAACCGGAGGCCCAGCACATATTGCTGTTTTATTGCCTGTTTTAGTATTTCGAAGAAAAGGAATATCAAATGGAGTCCAAATGGAATGAAACCTTCGGGAGCGTGATTTTTAGGAAGAATATGATCCGGGAGACTTGGAGTTCACGTCAGAAGATCCTTCAGGAGCCCACGAGATTGGGGGGGCGCCCACCCCCCTGGGCGCACCCTACCCTCTCATGGGCCCCTCGAGGCTCCCCCGACCGACTTCTTTCACCTATATAAGCCTACGTACCCTAAAAACATCGACGGAGAATAGAGATCGGGGGTTCTGCCGCCGCAAGCCTCTGTAGCCACCAAAAACCTCTCGGGAGCCTGTTCCGGCACCCTGCCAGAGGGGGAACCCATCACCGGTGGCCATCTTCATCATTCCGGCGCTCTCCATGACGAGGAGGGAGTAGTTCACCCTCGGGGCTGAGGGTATGTACCAGTAGCTATTGTTTGATCTCTCTCTCTTGTGTTCTCTCTATGGCACGATCTTGATGTATCGTGAGCTTTGCTATTATAGTTGGATCTTATGATGTTTCTCCCCCCTCTACTCGCTTGTGATGAATTGAGTTTTCCTCTTGAAGTTATCTTATCGGATTGAGTTTTTAAGGATTTGAGAACACTTGATGTATGTCTTGCCGTGTTTATCTATGGTGACAATGGGATATCATGTGCCACTTGATGTATGTTTTGGTGACCAACTTGCGGGTTCCTCCCAAGAACCTATGCATAGGGGTTGGCACACGTTTTCGTCTTGACTCTCCGGTAGAAACTTTGGGGCACTCTTTGAAGTACTTTGTGTTGGTTGAATAGATGAATCCGAGATTGTGTGATGCATATCATATAATCATGCCCACGTATACTTGAGGTGACAATGGAGTATCTAGGTGACATTAGGGTTTTGATTGATTTGTGTCTTATGGTGTTATTCTAGTATGAACTCTATGATGGATTGAGCGGAAAGAATAGCTTCATGTTATTTTACTACGAGCTCCTGAATAGATAGATCAAAAAGGAAAACTTTGAGGTGGTTTCGTACCCTACCATAATCTCTTCGTTTGTTCTCCTCTCTTAGTGTCTTTTTAGTGACTCTTTGTTGCATGTTGAGGGATTGTTATATGATCTATCTATGTTATTA
Source organism: Triticum aestivum (assembly GCF_018294505.1). Taxonomy (NCBI): domain Eukaryota; kingdom Viridiplantae; phylum Streptophyta; class Magnoliopsida; order Poales; family Poaceae; genus Triticum; species Triticum aestivum. The sequence continues at coordinate 451,153,561 of NC_057804.1, forward strand.
TTGTTGAGAGAACTTGCACTAGTGAAAGTATGAACCTTAGGCCTTGTATCCTACCATTGCAATACCGTTTACGCTCACTTTTATCATTAGTTACCTTGCTGTTTTTATAATTTCAGATTACAAATACCTTTATCTACCATCCCTATTGCACTTGTATCACCATCTCTTCGCCGAACTAGTGCACCTATACAAATTACCATTGTATTGGGTGTGTTGGTGACACAAGAGACTCTTTGTTATTTGGTTGCAGGGTTGTTTGAGAGAGACCATCTTCATCCTACGCCTCCCACGGATTGATAAACCTTAGGTCATCCACTTGAGGGAAATTTTCTATTGTCCTACAAACCTGTACTCTTGCAGGCCCAACAACGTCTACAAGAAGAAGGTTGTGTAGTAGACATCAAGCTCTTTTCTAGCACCGTTGCTGGGGAGGTGAGTGCTTGAAGGTATATCTTTAGATCTTGCAATCGAATCTTTTTGTTTCTTGTTTTATCACTATTTAGTTTATAAAAGAAAACTACAAAAAAAATGGAATTGAGTTTGTCTCATACGCTTCACCTTTTTAATATCTTTCGTGAGTATGATGAAAACGAAAATTGTCCTCAAGTGCTAGAAGAAGAATTACATAGAATGCTTGGCATGAAATATGTGAATGATGAGCATGGTTGCAATGTTGTTAGTATGAATTCCTTGAATATCCATGATGCTAATGATATGCAAAGCCACAAGCTTGGGGAAGCTATGTTTGATGAATATGATATTTTTTGTCCCCCAAGCTTTGATGAGAATATTTATTATGATGAAAGCATGCCTCATATTTGTGATGATTATATTAATGAAAGTGGGTTTGCAAGAGTGTCAACTTTAGGAAGTAGTGATCCCACTATTTTGGAGGATGTTGAATCTTATTGTGATGAACTTGAAAGTGGATTTGGAAGAGTGTCAACTTTATTTAGTGATGATTCCATTATTTCGGAAGAGGTTCCAATTGATTATGAGAACAAAGTTGCTATCTATGATGATTATTGTGATGACTTGTATGCTATTAGGAATAACGATAACCATGAAACTTGTCATCATGATTTTAGTTTTCAATTGGATTATGCCTCACATGATAATTATTTTGTTGAGTTTGCTCCCACTACTATTAATGAGAAGAATTTTGCTTATGTGGAGAGTAGTAAATTTTCTATGCTTGTAGATCATGAAAAGAATGCTTTAGGTACTGGTTATATTGTTGAATTCATTCATGATGCTACTGAAAATATGCTTGTAGGAATTGCAATAATGTCAAGTTTCCTCTCTATGTGTTGAAAACCTTGAAGTTATGCTTGTTTTGCCTTCCTATGCTAGTTGATTATTGTTCCCATAAGTTGTTTGCTCACAAAATCCCTATGTATAGGAAGTGGGTTAGACTTAAATGTGCTAGTCATATGCTTTATGATTCTCCCGTTATGTTTCAATTCTTATCTTTTATGTGAGCATCATTGTCATCATCATGCCTAGCTAGAAAGGCATTAAAGAAAAGCGCTAGTTGGGAGGCAACCCAACTTTAATTTTGTTCCTTCCTTTTTGTTCCTGTTTAGTAATAAATAATTCATCTAGCTTTTGGTTAGATGTTCTTTTATGTTTTAATTAGTGTTTGTGCCAAGTAGGACCTTTGGGAAGACTTGGGTGAAGTCTTTATGATCTTGCTGTAAAAAACATAAACTTTAGCGCTCACGAGAATAGCTGCAATTTTTTTACTGAAGAGTTCTTTTAGGTTGATTCTTTTTGCAGATGATTAATAGACAAATTCCGCAGGTCCAGAAATTTATTTCAGAATTGTTTGAGTTCCATAAGTATTTATTTGATACAGATTACTACAGACTGTTCTGTTTTTAACAGATTCTGTTTTCATTGAGTTGTTTGCTTATTTTGATGAATCTATGAGTAGTATCGGAGGGTATGAACCATAGAGAAGTTATAATACAGTAGGTTTAACACAACTATGAATTTAGAATGAGTTCATTACAGCACCTAAGTGGTGGTTTTATTTTCTTATACTAACGGAGCTTACGAGTTTTGTTTTGAGTTTTATGTGGTTGAAGTTTTCAAGTTTTGGGTAAAGAATCGATGGACTATGGAATAAGGAGTGGCAAGAGCCTAATCTTGGGGATGCCCAAGGCACCCCAAGGTAATATTCAAGGACAACCAAGAGCCTAATCTTGGGGATGCCCCGGAAGTCATCCCCTCTTTCGTCTTCGTTCATCGGTAACCTTACTTGGAGCTATATTTTTATTCGCCACATGATATGGTTTTATTTGGAGCGTCATTTTATTTTGTTAGTATTTGTTTTATGTTATTTATAATAATGTTTTGCATCTTTATTTACAATAAAAATGTCAAGGATAGCCTTTACGATGCTTATTTTGCTAGTATACATGTTGCTGTTTGAAAACAGAGAGTTTACCGCTGTTGCAAAAATTCCCTAGAAAAGTCAGAGAGTGATATAATGTTGAATCTATTTGAATAATGAGCTATGATAAATCTTATACAGCGTAGTATTTTTCTTATAATTTTTGGATTTAGGGAAGTATGATGAATCTTGCATTCTTTACAGACTGTACTGTTTTGCCAGAATGCTGTTATGATTGCATTGTTTGCATATGTTTCCTTGTTTAATGATTATATTTGAGGATATGAGTGTTAAATATGCAGAGGCATTTAGTATGCAATGTTGAATAATAATTTTAGTGATTTGTTACATCAAAAAAATGATAAGGTTTTGCATTGGTTTATACTAACCTATCTCACGAGTTCTTGTTGAGTTTGTTGTGGATGAAGCTTTTGATAAAAAGAAGAGAAACCATGATATGTGAGGAATTAAGGAGACATAAAAGCTCAAGCTTGGGGATGCCCAAGGCACCCCAAGGTAATATTGCAAGAAGTCTCAAGCATCTACGCTTGGGGATGCCCGGTAGGCATCCCACCTTTTTTCTTCAACAACTATCGGTTAGTATCGATTGAACCTAAGTTTTTGCTTCTTCACATGAGTTGTGCTATCCTTGCAATGTCATTTTATTGTGCCTTGCTTGCTATTTGAATAAAATACCAAGATCTGAAATTCTTAAATGAGAGAGAGTCTTCACATAGTTACATAATTATCTTGCTACTCATTGATCTTCAATTATATCTTGTTGGAGTAGTTTTTCATCTACTCGTGTGCTTCACTCATATCCTATGAGTAAATGGTTGAATGAGTTGAATTCCTTAAATCTGAAATTTTATATGTTTCATTTGCTTATCCCATGGGGAGTAATGACTTCACATCTATGAAGTAGAGGTTTATTGAAGGTTAGCAAGCGTTGTATTGGTCATTTGGACAATTCATGAAAGAATATTGAAGGAAGAGAGATTTCACATATAAATATACTATCCTAGACATCTTTTAATATTGTGAGCACTCATTAAGTATGACATGCTAAAGAGTTGATGTTGGACAAGGAAGACAACGTAATGGGTTATGTTTTCTCACATCTCAGTTAAAGTATATTGTCATGGATCATTCAAGCATGTTGAGCTTGCCTTTACCCCTCATGCTAGCCAAAATTCCTTGCACCAAGTAGAGATACTACTTATGCTTCCAAATATCCTTAAACCCAGTTTTTGCCATGAGTGCCACCATACCTACCTATACGCGGTATTTACCTCCCGTTCCAAGTAAATTTGCATGTGCCAAACTCTAAACCTTCAAATAATATTCTGTTTTGTATGCCCGAATCGCCCATGTAGCGACTGGGGGCTGTCAGTATCTTCCATGCTAGGTGGGTTATTCTCAAGAGGAGTGGACTCCGCTCCTCATTCACGAGAAAAATGGCTAGTATCCGGGATGCCCAGTCCCATGATCAAAAGATCAATTCAAATCAAAATTAATTGCAAACAAAACTCCCCCAGGTTTGATGTTAGTTGGAGGCACCCGTTATTTCGGGCAAGCCATGGATTGATGATTGTTGGTGGAGGGGGAGTAAAAACTTTTACCATTCTGTTTGGGAACCGCCTATAATGTATGTAGTATGGAAGATATTGGGAACTCTTGGTTGTTATGTTGACAATGAGATCATACCTCTCAAAATTATTTATCTCTATTTCAAAATTGAGCTCTGGCACCTCTACAAATCCCTGCTTCCCTCTACGAAGGGCCTATCTTTTACTTTATGTCTTTTACTTTTATGCAAGAGTCAAGGTGATCTTCACCTTTACCTTTTTCATTTTATCCTTTGGCAAGCACTTTGTGTTGGGGTGATCCTGATATATATATATCCAATGGAATGTAATTTAGCATGAACTATTATTTTTGACATCACCCAAAGGTGAATACGTTGGGAGGAAACACTATAAGCCCCTATCTTTCTCAGTGTTCGATTAAGACTTCATAACCACAAGTATTGCGTGAGTGTTAGCAATTGTAGAAGACTATATGATAGTTGAGTATGTGGAGTTTGCTATTCCTTAAAATAAGATGAATTGCAATTGTTTGATGACTAAGAATGAAGTTTGCTAGTTTTCAAGAAAGTTTGTGATCTATGCTTTAACATGTGAATAGCTTGTTACTTGATCGTGAGAAGTTTTATGAGATGGACTACTGTTATGACATATAAACATGCTAGAAAAAGGTGATTGAAATTATCATTGATCAAACTTGTGCACCTTATAGCATTCACACTTCATAAATTCTTTCTTTATCATTTCCTACTCGAGGACGAGTAGGAATTAAGCTTGGGGATGCTGATACGTCTCCAACGTATCTGTAATTTATGAAGCATTCATGCTATTTTATTATCTATTTTGAATGATTATGGGCTTTATTATACACTTTTATATTACTTTTGGGACTAACCTATTAACCGGAGGCCCAGCCCATATTGCTGTTTTATTGCCTGTTTCAGTATTTCGAAGAAAAGGAATATCAAACGGAGTCCAAACGGAATGAAACATTCGGGAGCGTGATTTTTAGGAATAATATGATCCGGGAGACTTGGAGTTCACGTCAGAAGATCCTTGAGGAGGCCACGAGATAGGGGGGCGCGCCCACCACTCTGGGCGCGCGCTACCCTCTCGTGGGCCCCTCGAGGCTCCCCCGACCGACTTCTTGTGCCTATATAAGCCTACGTACCCTAAAAACATCGACGGAGAAGAGAGATCGGGAGTTCCGCCACCGCAAGCCTCTGTAGCCACCAAAAACCTCTCGGGAGCTTGTTCCGGCACCCTGCCGGAGGTGGAACCCATCACCGGTGGCCCTCTTCATCATCCCGGTGTTCTCCATGACGAGGAGGGAGTAGTTCACCCTCGGGGCTAAGGGTATGTACCAGTAGCTATTGTTTGATCTCTCTCTCTCTCTCGTGTTCTCTCTATGGCACGATCTTGATATATCACGAGCTTTGCTATTATAGTTGGATCTTATGATGTTTCCCCCCCTCTACTCTCTTGTGATGAATTGAGTTTTCCTCTTGAAGTCATCTTATCGGATTGAGTCTTTAAGGATTTGAGAACACTTGATGTATGTCTTGCCGTGTTTATCTGTGGTGACAATGGGATATCATGTGCCACTTGATGTATGTTTTGGTGACCAACTTGCGGGTTCCGCCCATGAACCTATGCATAGGGGTTGGCACACGTTTTCGTCTTGACTCTCTGGTAGAAACTTTGGGGCACTCTTTGAAGTACTTTGTGCTGGTTGAATAGATGAATCCGAGATTGTGTGATGCATATCGTATAATCATGCCCACAGATACTTGAGGTGACAATGGAGTATCTAGGTGACATTAGGGTTTTGGTTGATTTGTATCTTAAGGTGTTATTCTAGAATCAACTCTATGATGGATTGAGTGGAAAGAATAGCTTCATGTTATTTTATTACGAGTTCTTGAATAGATAGATCAAAAAGGCTAACTTTGAGGTCGTTTCGTACCCTACCATAATATCATCATTTGTTCTCCGCTATTAGTGTCTTTGGAGTGACTCTTTGTTGCATGTTGAGGGATTGTTATATGATCTATCTATGTTATTATTGTTGAGAGAACTTGCACTAGTGAAAGTATGAACCTTATACTTGTTTCCTACCATTGCAATACCGTTTATGCTCACTTTTATCATTAGTTACCTAGCTGTTTTTATAATTTCAGATTACAAATACCTTTATCTACCATCCATATTGCACTTGTATCACCATCTCTCCGCCGAACTAGTGCACCTATACAAATTACCATTGTATTGGGTGTGTTGGGGACACAAGAGTCTCTTTGTTATTTGGTTGCAGGGTTGTTTGAGAGAGACCATCTTCATCCTATGCCTCCCACGGATTGATAAACCTTAGGTCATCCACTTGAGGGAAATTTTCTACTGTCCTACAAACCTGTGCACTTGCGGGCCCAACAACGTCTACAAGAAGAAGGTTGTGTAGTAGACATCATGGCTTGACGGACGACTTGTGCATGTGCTCGACGGAGATGCCGGACAGGATGGCTTGTCGTGATGAGGCAATCTTGGCAAGCGTGTCAGCTGCTTCGTTCTCCGCGCGCGGGACGTGGAGGAATTCGCAGCCCTCGAAGGATCCGGACAGCTTCTGGACAAGGAATCGGTAGCTTGCCATGTTGGAGTCATGGGCGTCCCATTCGCCGGAGCACTCCTACACCACCAGGTCCGAGTCGCCGTAGCACAGAATGCGCCGGATGCCAAGTTCCTTGGCGAGCCAGAGGCCGTGCACAAGGGCTTCATATTCGGCGACGTTGTTGGATGCGGCGAAGTGGATCTGGAGCGTGTAGCGGAGCCGGTCGCCCTTCGGGGATAACAGTATGATGCCGTCCCCCAAGCCAAGTCGCATATTGGACCCGTCGAAGTGCATGCGCCAGTGCGTCGAGTCGGGAGGCGGCGGCAAGTACTGGGTCTCAGTCGAGTCGACAAGGAAGTCGGCCAGGGCTTGAGACTTTATCGTGGTGCGGGGCTCATAGAGGACGGTGTGGCCGGCTAGGTGGATCGCCCACTTGGCGTCCCAGCACCCGATGATTTCTCCGATAGGCGCCGTGCTGACGGCGGTGACGCCGTGCTCTTGGAAGTACTGCTTCAGCTTCTTGGCGGTGAGGTACACGTTGTAACACATCTTCTGGTAGTGCGGGTAGTTCTGCTTGGATATGGGGAGCACCTCGCTCAGGTAGTAGACTGGACGCTGGACGGCTTGGATCTTGCCATTCTCTGGTCGCTCGACCACCAGCACCGTGCTGACCGCCCACGAGGTCGCGGCAATGTAGAGCAACAGCGTCTCCTTGTCGGTCGGCGCGACCAGGACTGGTGCGGTGGAGAGCATGTGCTTGAGGTCTTGGAAGGCCTCATTTGTCTTGCCGTTCCATTCGAACGGGCTTGTCTTCTTCATCAGCTAGTAGTAGCGCCCTCTCGCCCAGCCGGCTTAGAAATCGGCTGACCGAGGCCAAGCACCCGGTGAACTTCTAGACGTCGCGCAACCGAGCCGGCTTGCGCATGCGCTCGATGGCCTTGATCTTCTCCGGGTTCGCCTCAATGCCGCGTTCCGAGACGAGGAAGCCGAGTAGCTTTCTGGTCGGGACACCGAAGACGCATTTTCTGGGTTAAGCTTGACCTTGTATTCGCGGAGGTTGGCGAATGTTTCCTTCAAATCATCGAGGAGCGTGAGGTGCTGCTTGGTCTTCACCATGATGTCGTCCACGTATACGTGGATATTGCGGCCGAGTTGCGGCAGCAGGCATTTCTGCAAGCAGCATTGGAAGGTGGCACCGGCGTTCTTCAAGCCAAACGACATGGTGATGTAGCAATACGCCCCAAAGGGCGTGATGAAGGACGTCTTCAGGGCATCAGCCGGAGTAAGTGTCCAGGAAGGACAGGAGCTCGCACCCGGCGGTCGAGTCGATGACTTGGTTGATCCGTGGGAGAGCAAACGGATCCTTGGGACAGGCCTTGTTAAGGCTGGTGTAGTCGATACACATGCGCCAGGTCTTGTTTTTCTTCAGGTGAGGACTGGATTGGCCAGCCACTCGGGGTGAAACACTTCCATTATGAAGCCGGCCACCAAAAGCTTAACGACATCTTCACCAATGGTTCTTCTCTTCTCTTCGTAAAATCATCGTAGGGGTTGACGGACAGTCTTGGCGTCCTTGCGGACGTGAAGTTTGTGCTCGGCGTACTTCCTCGTGATACCCGACATGTCGTTGGGGGTCCATGCGAAGATATCCCGATTCTCACGGAGGAAGTCGACGAGCTCGCCTTCCTATTTGTTGTCGAGGCGGGCGCCTACCACAATGTACTTGCTGCAGCTGGGGTGTTCTGGGTTGAGCTTCACTTTCTTGGTCTCCTTGGAGGGCTTGAAGGCGGCCTCGTCGGCCGGGGTCCGGGGTCGGGATCGACACTGTGGAGGCCTCGCCTGCCAGTGCGACGATCCGGTCGAGCTGGCACCGCTCCTCGGCAATGACCAGCGACTCGGCCAACTTGGCGTTGTGTCGGGCGCACTCCAGGGACTTGCGGTAGTCGCCGGTGACGGTGATGAGGCCCTTGGGGACCGACATCTTCATCTTTAGGTACGCGTAGTGGGGAACCACCATGAACTTGGCGAGTGCGGGCCGATCCAGCAATGCATGATACGTGCTGGACATGTCCACCACCTCGAACCAGACCGGTTCGCATCGGAAGTGGCTGTTGTCGCCGAACAGGACATCGAGCCGGACCCCGGCCAATGGGAGAGCAGGAGAGGCCGGGCATGATGCCATGGAAGATTGTCCATGTAGGCTCCAGGTCCTCGGCCTTGAGGCCGAGCTTGGTTATTGTGTCGCGCTAGAGGATGTTGATGCTACTGCCGCCGTCGATGAGGACTCGTGAGAACTTGCATGTGTGCCGCGCGACGATGGTGGGGTTAAGGACAAGAGCGTATCCAGCCGGACTCGGCATGACCGCCCGGTGATCCTGCCGGGTCCAGGTGATCAGGCGATCCGACCAGTGCATGAAATCCGGCTTGGCTGGGACGACGGTGCTCACCTCCTACCGAAGAAGGCGCTCGCTGCGCTTGTCGTCGCCGAGGCTGGTGAAGATGATGTAGGCTGTGTTCTGCTCCGGGTAGTCGTCGTTCCGCATCGCGCCACTAGCGGAGGCTGTGGTGGAGGCGGAGGCGACTGTCCCGCGCCTGGAGCTGGAGCCGGAGCCGGAGGAGGCGGCATGATGCACTTGGTGATGGCGCACTGCCAAAGCGTGTGCGTGGAGGGTCTTGCGCCGCTGTGGTGCTTGCATGGGGCGTCGAGCATCTCTTCGAAACTCATGGCGGGTTGCCACGCCATCTTGCCGGTCTGCCGGCGCTTCGCCGCCAGGTCCGCCGCGGGCTCGGCGGCCGCAACGAGCCGGTTGTCGTGACGCTGCGCCGGCTAGTCGGCCTTGCACTTGTTATTCTCGTGATGCTGCTGCCGGCTGCTTTCGCCGGCTGGCTTCAGGGGAGGAACCGGCTTCGCCTTGCCGGCTTCATCTAGCACCACCTGGATATTCATGGTGGAGTCAGTGTTGGCGTACTTGTCCGCCGTCACCATGAGCGTGGCCATGGTGGCCGGCTCAGAACGTAAGAGCTCGTGCTTGAGGAGGGTGCCGTCTCGGCACCTGCTGACGAAGTACTGGATCGCCTGGACTTCATGGACGCCCTCGCAGCTGTTTCAATGCTCGGTCCAGCATGCGAGGTACTCGCGACTGGTCTCCGTCGGCTCCTGCACGCACATGGCGAGTTGGCTAGGGAGACCGGGTCGTTGGTAGGTCCCCGTGAAGTTGCGGACAAAGGCCTCCTGGAAGTCGACCCACATGTTGATGCTGCCCATCGGCAGACTGTTCAACCACGTGTGGGCCGACCCCTGAAGCATTAGCGGTGCGTAGCACACGGCGAGACAGTAATTGGCACCGGTGATGCCAATGGCCGTGGTGTAGTCGGTGAGCCAGTCTTCTGGATTTACGATCCCGTTGTACTTGGGGGTGTCGTGGGGGAGCATGAACCCTTTGGGGAAGGGCTCCTCCCAGATGCGTCGGCCGAAGTACGCCGGCCCGATAGCGCCGCTCTCCTCCACCTCCAGGGAGCGAGCGAGCTGATCGAGGCGGTGGCGAGTGTCGGCGTCGTCGATGGCGCGCGGGCCGATTCGACTGACAGCTTGGCCCCAAGGGACCGGGTTGGTGGGAGTCGGACGCCGGCCAGGCTGGTCAGGTCCGCGCAGAGTCTCCACTGCGGGCTCGTTGCCTAGGACATCGGCGGCTGTGGCGGCCGGGTTGCGCCGAGTCGGGCTTGGCCAGAGTGCGCCTCTCCGGGCGGTAAGGAAGCCGTGTGCAGAAGTTCGCCGGGTCCGCCAAGGTGGGCGGAGCCGGACCCTGCCGGCTTGGCGAGCTGGTGGAGGTGATCCTGTTGGGCGTTGGCGGCGTGGAGGAGCTTGTGCATCCGCCCGATGCGCTCTTTTAGCTCCTCACCTGTGAGCTGGTCGAGGCCGACCGCGGCTGCCTCCACAGTGCGGATGTTCTTCACTGGGGTCTCGTAGACGGTTTAGACGGCGCCGAGGGCCCAGCCGACGCTCCTCCCCGGGTGCGCACATCGGCGACCCTGGCTTGGCTCGGTCGCGGCGGGCGCGAATCTATGGGCGGCGTCATGCTCCATCCTCTTGGTGGCGGCGAGCATCTCGGACAGGGCACACGGCAGATGCCAAGGGATGGCTAAAGAGAGGAGGAGGCTCGAGGGCGCCGGTGGGCTCCAGAGGCGAGGCTGGCATGAGCAGGCGTGGGATGCCGGACATACCCAGGTTCGGGGCTCTCCGGAGAGATAATACCCCTAGTCCTGCCGAGTGTAGTAGGATAATCGATAGTACAATGTTGCTCCTGGAGCTGTATGAGGAGGAAGGAAGCTGGCTAAGGCTTGGGCTGCTCCTTCTCTCCGGTGTTGCGGTTTTGGTGGCTAGTCCTATGCTTGCTCGTTTTTCCCTTGTAATTGTTTCTCGCAGGCTACCTCGTATATCTCACACCTCTCTCCCTGTAGGCGTGGGTTCCTGGGGGGTTTTATAGATCAACCGACCCAGGGTTACAATGGTAATATGCCGAGTCGGTGGGTCCGTATTGTCGGTGTCCGGGATACCGGGCTGGGTCCCGCTTGAGGGCTTGTGGTTCGCCGGGTTCCCTTAGGTGCGGGCCCCGCGTGCCTAGGGGGGCTGTGCACCGTCTTGTCGATCGTCAGGGCGTGGCCGAGTCGGGTCGTGTACAGTGTTATCCGTCAGCTTGCCGCTTGCTGTCATGAGCGGTGAGGGCGGGAGCACTATTGCCACGCCAGCCCCGGTCAGCGGATAGGTAAGGGGCACTGTTGCCACGCTCCGGCTGACCGTAGGCATGGGTGGAAACACTGTTATCTTGGTCATCGGTGATTGAGGTCTCGTCCCATCATACGGCCTGGATGGGACGGGAGCTTGACCCATGGCTGGATTGCGGCGCACGCCACGGGTGGGGTCGGCTTGTTGGGGAAGCCTTGGTCGTGCCGGGGTTCGGCTGCCTTGCGCCAGTTGGTGAGGCCGGGTCGATGTACCTTGCCGGGTCAAAGAGTTTGGCCGGGCTGCGGGCCTTGCCGGGTCGAGCGACCCGGCCGGGCGTGTGCCGGTTTGAAGGGTGATGCGGGCCCCACTATTTTTGAAGAGGATCCGGGTTCCGTTGCCTGCCCGGGGTTCATCCCCCCGACAAGTGGTATGACCCGGGCCCTCCTGGGAAGGTCATACCCAATAGTTATATCCCCAACATTAGGCCCCAGGTTGATGTGAACTTGTTCATATCAATCTTCAACACTTAAAAAAATCCTTGCTCATCTGTCCTTGCGGGATCTTGTAACCTGCCATGACATCATCTCCTAGCATTGTGGTAACCCGCCGTGACGTCACCTCACATTAATATCACATGAGGCCCAAATCTTAATATGCCTTCACTTTTAATGAATCGCCGAAGATCAAGGCGTTTGTGCTGCCACATATCCATTTTTCAGCCTCTTTGATTCCTGCCCATGCCACTTATCCTTCTACCTTATAAATAGGGCGAGGGGTCCCTTTCACTTCCCCCATTGCCTCCTCGTCTTCATCTTCTTCCTCACGACGCCTCAGCCGCCGTCAACCTTCACCACTGCCTCAACCACGGCCGCTGCATCAACCTGAACCGACCAGAGTTCGTCCGCGCGCCTCCGCTGTTCAACAGCTCTGGTAAGTTTTTCGCTTTCTCTCACCATAGACCCCATTAGGGTTTCTGCAAGTTTGTCGGAGTTCATCTTTGCCCTTCTTCGTTCTTACCGTTTCATGTAAGTTTCAATACTCATCTTGCACAGCGTTAGTCTTAGAACTCATTTTTGATATTTGAATGCTTCCTCTCCGTGAGAGATCCCATCTGGGCACTTGAACTGCTCTGCCGCTGCAACTTAGGTTTAGAAACTTTCTTCATCATTCGAACTTCCATAGATCCAAAATCATAGCATCAATCTGTGAAAGCTGTTTGTCCAACACTTAGCATTTTTTCCTCTTCACAGATCTGAAAATCAATAACTGTGTGGACAACTTAACTCATAAACTGTAAGCTGCCAAGTACCATTAGTCCCCTTTTAAGCTGCCAATAGTTTACCTTTATAACTCCAATGCTATCCTCCGGCTTAACACACTCGCATGCATGTTTCCTCATTGCTTTCCCTTGAACCAACAACCGCTTTAACCACATAATCTTAAACCGGCGCAATTTTCTTTTCAAATCATCAACAATGAGTAAGACTTTCACTGCCTGCAACTGGGTCCCATTCCGGGTCACGGAGGAAGACCTGAACAACTTTGTTGCAACTGGCACTTTAGCCAAGAAAGAGGACATCAACTGGAGGGTCCTAGGCCTTGAAAATCCTCCTGATCCCAAAGACGGAGAAGTGATTGTTTTCACTGACCACATGACCCGGGGATTTAGTCCGCCCAGCTCAAAGTTCTTCCGAGACGTACTTCACTTTTTTCATCGTCATCCTCAAGACATTGGGCCCAATTCCATGTCCAATATTTGCAACTTCCAAGTATTTTGTGAAGCTTATCTTCAAGAGGAGCCCATGGTGGAACTGTTTAGGGAGTTTTATTACTTAAACCGTCAGACAGAGTTTACTAACGGGACCAGCTTGGAACTCGGCGGAGTTTCAATTCAGAAGAGAAAAGAAGCCAGTTTTCCTTATGCCAAGCCGCCGAGCCATCCCAAATACGGAACCAAACTTGGTTTTATTGCCGAAACACATCTCCAGCAGACGAGAATCCTCTGCCGGGTTACCGTGACACCGGCTCAGCAACACACATCCACTCCCACCGCGGATCAACACAAAGGAGCAGGCCAAGTACGCGCCCACATTTTCTAAGCTCAGAGCCTTCATGGCTAATGGCTTAACCGACATCGACCTTGTTCGGTGTTGGGTATCCTAGAGGATCTTGCCATTAAGCCGTCGCCCCATCTTAATGTGCGAATATACCGACGACTTGAAAGATCCCCAGCGCCACTACGAAATTCAACTATCTGACATAGAAATCACTGAAGCCACCAAGGCGTTGCTGAATGAAACTTGGGCAGAATGCAGTAAAACCAGACTTAGTCCTTACTACACCTTCAATAAGCCGCTAGCTGTAAGTGTTGCACACACTGCGTTCAATCTAAATCATGTTTGTGTTAATACTTTCCACTTATCATCTTTTTACCTCAAGAAGCCGCTAGCTGGAAGAAGAAGCCGCAAGATAAGCCGGCTAAACTGACCCGTACCAAGACCAAGGCCACCAAAAGGCCTGCCAAGAAGAAGGCCACCGATCCCTCTGAGTTAAACTTGGATGATGACGGTGATGATGATGAGTCGAAGGTAGAACTTGACTCTCTTGGCTGATTTTTTGTACATCTCATTGACAATGATTGTTATCAGGAGGAAGCCGAAGCCAGCCGTGCGGGCGACGAAGAGGTAATTGTTGTTTCCTCCGGCTCAGAATCTGTGCCAAAACAGAAAAATCGCCAAGCAAGCCGAAAAGTAAGGTTTTCTCATCCTTTGGCTTATTTGGATCCCAACTCTATTTTGAAGAAACAGCAACATGAAGCTCACAGCACAACCCGGAATAGCGGGAGCGAGATCCTTTCCTCCAGGCTACCGAACATCCCAGCTCCTCGCAAGCATCGTCCAAAGGTCTCAACAAACTCCGACTTAAATTATCCGAGGGGCGGTCTTTTTCGACAACCTCTTAATCCTTCCGATTCAAATCATCGGGGAACGTCTCATTCTTCCTGTGGCGACTCAACGGGGACTCATGTCCCGGCCTTCAAACCGGTGCCTGGGTAAGACTGGCAAATCTTGCTTTCAATTATATACTCAACTATTGTACTAACCTTATCTTGTGTTTCATTCACAGGGCTATGGCAAAGCCCAGCAAGAAGATGAAGGTTACAAAAAATACTGAGAACCCCTTTAAGCCAGAGCAACAGTCAGCAAAGACCTCCCACCAAGCCCCTGAAGCCACAGTTGATGAACCACCACTGGTCGATCACAATGTTGACATAGACCAGATGGATATTGATCTATCCACCACTAATACTCCAAGCCCCATTAAGCCGTCAAGCCCTATCAAGCAGGCTAAAGAGAAAGATGATGATGTTACCATCACTGGGCATGGTTATGTAGAGCCAGGCAGACCCACTGTCCTATCAAAGCACAACGCTAAGGAAGAAAATTCTGTTGCTGACAAAGGCAAGTGGTCAGCCAATCTAGAAAGCTATGCCCACTTCAGTGCTAAAGAGATTCATTTTGTGCACCTAAACCGCCTTTACACAAGCCGTGACTATGAAGCCGGCTTAGTAAACTTGATGAAGGAGCGTTTTGAGGTAAACACGACAACTCTCTTCATATAAATACACTACCATTAGCTGCCAAGTTTATTGGTCATAATAGAATAGAATGTGTTTTGAACTTCAATAGCTTTATAGATCAATTCCAGTAGCCCCCAAGGGCCAGTTTATACTTTCAAAATAAACAGGGACTTCCAATAATAATATTTTAACTTTGAATGTGTAGCCCCCAAGAGCTGGCTTAATTTGTCAAGATGAGCTGGGACTTTAAATAGTAATGATTTAATTTCACATCTGTAGCCCTCAAGGGCCGCCTTAATCTGTCAAGACAAGCCGGGTCTCACTACCACATGAGTCTAGAAATTTGAAGCTTATAGCCCCCATGAATCGGTTATAATCATCATATAGCAACCCAGTCATCATAAACTTGTCTTGAAAAAGAGCAAGGTGCATTAGCCCCCAAGTGCCAAGTAAAATACTTGTATTGTTCTTGGGACTTACAAATAAGATGACTTTAACCTGGCTATTGTTTATATCCTGCAGGCTGAACTCATTATCAAAGACTCCCAAGTCGCTGATCTTCAAGAAAACATCAAGTCTCAGCAGTCTGAAACTTCCAAGGCTAAAACCGAACTGACCACCGCCTTGGCGGAGATAGAAAAGTTGAAGAAGGACTTTAAAGCTGATCAAGCAGGCTCGGAGACAGAAAAATCAGCTCTGTTAAAAAGAGTAGAGGATGCCGAAGCAGCTCTTAAGCCGGTGGCTGAAGAGCTCGTCGGCTTAAAATATCAAGTAAATGCCATGACTGCAGTCATATTTGGTAAGTACTGTCATCTCAATTTCTTGCTTCCAATGTATTGTAATCACTATGCATCCGAGTTATAGATTATCTTGATGACGCAGGCTCCAGAATTGCCCACCTTGGCTCAGATATGCGCAAAAAGTTGAAGGCCGCCTACACCCTCGTAGAACAACTGTATACTAGCGCACAACGAGCCATTTGCACATCTGCACATAAGAAACAACCTCCAACCCTCATCAAGGATACATTGGAGAAGCTATCTGTGCTGCCCCTGCGGATTGAAAGAACAGAAGAAATCGGCTACAAGAGCCGATGCACTCACCGCGCTAACCAGGGCCAAAGCATGGCAAGCAGATCTTGAGCTAACAGATTTGGCTAATGGCTGCCCCAGCGTGAAAGAGGACGAGTCTCCCTTCAGCGCAGAGGACTTTGTGTCAATAGCAAGGGAAATGCATCCTCTAGCAAGTAAGCTAGCTGAAGATACCAATCTGTCAAATTACCAGCCGGTTTATGACGCTGATGAGGGAGTCCTGGATTAGGGGGACCTCATACAGCCGGACTATATGCTTATGCCGGACTGTTGGACTATGAAGATACAAGATTGGAGACATCGTCCCGTGTTCGGGTGGGACACTCCTTTGCGTGGAAGGCAAGCTTGTCAATTCGGATATGTAGATTTCCTTCTCTGTAACCGACTCTGTGTAACCCTAGCCCCCTCCCATGTCTATATAAACCAGAGGGTTTAGTCCATAGGACAACAACAACAATCATAATCATAGGCTAGCTTCTAGGGTTTAGCCTCTACGATCTCGTGGTAGATCAACTCTTGTAATACTCATATCATCAAGATCAATCAAGCAGGAAGTAGGGTATTACCTCCATAGAGAGGGCCCAAACCTGGGTAAACATTGTGTCCCCCGCCTCCTGTAACCATTAGCCTTAGACGCATAGTTCGGGACCCCCTACCCGAGATCCGCCGGTTTTGACACCGACATTGGTGCTTTCATTGAGAGTTCCACTGTGTCGTCACCATAAAGGCTTGATGGCTCCTGCAATCGTCTACAGCGATGCGATCCAGGGTGAGGTTTTCCTCCCCGGATAGATCTTCGTATTCGGCGGCTTCGCACTACGGGCCAACTCGCTGGGCCATTTGGAGCAGATCGACCACTACGCCCCTGGCCATCAGGTCAGGTTTGGAAGCCTGAACTACATTGCCGACATCCGTGGAGACTTGATCTTCGACGGATTCAAGCCCATGACAAGTGCGCCCTACAGCCGCGATCAGCATGACTTAGATCTGCTATTGGACGGTGATCAGGAGATCACACCTGCAGCTGCCCTAGCTTTAGATCTAGAGCAGATCGTGCCATCCGAGGACGGTTGGATGGACACCGCCACGGAGGCCGCACACTCAGCGGAGATGGAGCCGAACATAGATCTCGCTTCCAAGGAGGTCTTTGTTGTCGGACCCTCGGACTCGTCTCCGGCCATAGGATCCGAACTGCGTACATCCATGCCCATTGGACCTAGCTGGGCACTGATCATGGAGTTTAGCTCCGTGGATATCTTTCAGCACTCGCCCTTGGGTGATGTGCTAAATTCTTTAAAATCACTCTCCCTGTTAGGAGACTCTTGGCCGAACTATGTCCGGCTTGAGTGGGAAGCGGACGATGAAGGAATTTGTTACCCACCCACCACCCAGTAATAGCCACTGTCGACGACTTGGCCGACATGCTTGATTTTGACTCCGAAGACATCGACGGTATGGGCGACGATGCCGGAGGAGAATATGAACCACCGCGCACAGGGCGTTGGACAACAACCTCATCATATGATATATATATATGGTGGACACACCCAAAGAAAACGATGGCAAGGATCAAAAGGATGCAACAGAGGGTGACCCTCTTAAGAAGCAACCTAAGCGCCGACGTCATCTGCGCCGCTCTAAACCCCGCCATAGCAAAAATAACGATACGGGCACAAGAGACAATACCACTCTGGATGATGCCGAAGACGAAAACAATCCCGCCCAGCCAAGCTTCGAGCAAGCTGGACGAGAGGATGGACAAGCTAGCCCCGATGAACAGGCAAAGGATGGAGACTCGGAGGATGAAAATTACATGCCCCTCTCTGAAGACGAGGTGAGCCTCAGCGATGAAGAATTTATCGTGCCTGAGGATCCCATCGAGCATGAGCGCTTCAAGCGCCGACTTATAGCCACTACAAAGCGCCTAAAGAAAAAACAGCAGCAGCTTCAAGCTGATCAAGATCTGCTAACTGATAGATGGACTGAGGTGCTGGCAGCCGAGGAATACGGACTCAAGCGCCCAACCAAAAGCTACCGGAGGCACAGGTTGTTACCTCAATTCGAGGATGAGGCACTAGAGCCCACACTACCAGCGCAGGATGCGGCTGACCGACCACCTCGTGGCCGAGACAAAGCGGCATATCAGACTGAACATCAGCCCGCACCCCGTCGCCAATCAAATAAAAACACGAAGGCCCAGGGCTACACGCAGGACCTACAAGATGAATTGGAAAACAAAGCAGGACAGTCAAGATCGATCTATGGATCACGGGGGTGCGCCCCAACGTGTGACGATGAGCGCCACACTGGATGTACTAAATACAAATCCGGCCAGGCCGAATACAGCAGACCAGACTCATTTGAACTGCGTCGTGATGTAGCCTGGCATAGAGGCGCCGCACACCCCTATGCTTCCCTGACGAAGTAATGGATCATGAATTCCCAGAAGGGTTTAAGCCCGTGAACATCGAGCCATATGATGGGACTACAGACCCTGCGGTATGGATAGAAGATTTCCTTCTCCACATTGACATGGCCCGCGGCGACGATCTACACGCGATCAAGTACCTCCCACTAAAACTCAAAGGATCAGCTCAGCATTGGCTGAATAGTCTGCCGGCAAACTCTATTTGCAGTTGGGAGAACTGGAAGACGCATTCCTCGACAACTTCCAGGGCACTTATGTGCGACCACCGGATGCTGATGACTTGAGTCACATAACCCAACAGCCTGAAGAGTCAGCCAAGAAATTCTGGACTCGGTTCCTAACTAAAAAGAACCAAATTGTCGACTGTCCGGACGCTGAAGCCCTAGCGGCCTTTAAGCATAACATCCGTGACGAGTGGCTTGCCTGACACCTCGTCCAAGAGAAGCCGAAATCCATGGGAGCCCTTACGACACTTATGACACGCTTTTGTGCGGGCGAGGACAACTAGTTGGCTCGTAGCAACATCACATCAAGAAATCCTGGCACTTCAGATGCCAGAGACAGCAACGACAGCCCCCGGCGCAACAGACACAAGCATCGCAATAATGGCGATAACACCGAAGAAACGGCTGTCAATGCCGGATTCAGTGGCTCCAAGTCCGGTCAGCGCAAAAAGCCATTTAAAAGAAATAATCCGGGCCCGTCCAGTCTGGACCGCATACTCGATCGCTCATGTAAAATCCACGGCACTCTCGATAAACCAGCCAACCACGCCTACAGAGAATGTTGGGTATTCAAACAAGCCGGCAAGTTGAATGCCGAGAAAAAGGAAAAGGGGCCGCATAGTGATGACGATGAGGAGCCCCGCCCGCCGAACACAGGAGGACATAAGAAATTTCCTCCTCAAGTAAAAACGGTAAATATGATAGACGCCACCCATATTCCCAAGCGGGAGCGGAAGCGTGCACTAAGGGACGTCTATGCGATGGAGCCAGTCGCCCCAAAGTTCAACCCATGGTCTTCTTGTCCGATCACCTTTGATCGCAGGGACCATCCGACCAGTATCTGTCATGGCGGTTCGACCGCACTGGTCCTTGACCCTATCATTGACGGATTCCACCTCACACGAGTCCTCATGGACGGTGGCAGTAGCCTGAACCTGCTCTATCAGGATACAGTGCGCAAAATGGGCATCGATCCCTCAAGGATCAGACCCACCAAAACCACCTTTAAAGGTATCATACCAGGTGTAGGGGCCTGTTGCACGGGCTCAACCACATTGGAAGTAGTCTTCGGATCTCCGGACAACTTCCAAAGCGAGGAGTTAATCTTCGATATCATCCCGTTCCGCAGTGGCTATCATGCACTACTTTGACGAACCGCATTCGCCAAATTCAATGCGGTGCCGCACTATGCCTACCTCATGATCTAGATGCCCGGACCTCACGGGGTTATAACAGTCAATGGAAATACAGAGCGCTCCCTCCATACGGAGGAGCACACCGCGGCCCTCGCAGCAGAAGTACAGAGCAACCTTCTTAGGCAGACCTCCAATTTGGCTATAAAGCCTCCGGACACCGTCAAGCGAGTCCGAAGTACTCCGCAACAAGATCATCCAGCCCGTCTAGAGCTCGCCTAGCAATTCGGCCTCCGTCCCAGTCCCAGTCAGGCGGTGAAATTTGTGCCGCGCCTACATAACTACGCACTTGAAATACCATGGGCATAGACGGAGGCACAACTTGAATGCGGTTCACAATGCGGCTCAACCGCCCCTGGATCCGTATACCTTCACCCTTTTCTTTCTTTCAGGTCCCTATCTTCTCGAGGCTCTTCCGATAACCTAATTATCGGACCCATCGCAGGACGGAAACACCAAGGAGGCAAGGAGCTCTGACGTACAAGGGAATACCCAGGTGGTCTCTCATAACGATCGCTATACCTGTTTTACATGCCCACACGCAGCTCTCTCTTGGTTAGGACATGTCAAATAGTCCTATTTTGCTTATCATTCAAATAACAAATGAAAATAATGTACAACATCAGCGTATTACTACATTTCTTTTTCTTTTTTGTTCATTTATTACCAATTGCACCTGTACATTCTGGTACGTTTAGTTCGCCAGGGGCTTCAGTGTACCCCATAACACGGCAAGAAAGTGCGAACACTTTCGACAGTGCGGCACCCCGAACTTATAGCATTATATGCATCATCTCCGAATCATATCTTGGGTCAATAGTTGGGTTGCCCGGCTCCTGTGCTTGCTAGCCTACGTTCCGCTATATCGGCTAGGGTAGTAAAGGGAGAACTACTGCGACTGTGTCCCGGTTCTTCCGGACGAGCACCTTAGTAGAGAAAGCCGAAAACTAACTGTCATGATGGGGCGAGAGCTGGTCGCTGTTCGAGAGGATTCAAATCCTTAAAGATTTTTTCGCTTCAGGCGAGGAATCGGTCCTTTTCCGATTTAGGCGTGTATAGCGCCCCAAGTCCGGCCTTCCGGATAACGGGGGCTACACCGAAATTTAAAATTATAGAACTTCTATGGCTAAGTGAGAGTGATAAAGCTGTATAGTCCGATTGCCTTGTTCGTTGCGCTAAACACCTCCTTAAAGGACCAAAATTTGGATAAAGAGTGTTTAGATTTATCCCGAACACTGTACTAGTTACATGGGGGCAGAAGCCGATGACTGGAAAACTCTCAGATTTTGTAAACGGCCGCACAGGAGGTAAAATTTTAAATCAACAAGCGTTATATTGCGCAAATGAACTTATTTCATATTACATGATAAAATGAGTGCATTCACTCAAAGATTACATCCTTAGCACATTGCTCCGCCACAAGGCAGGAGCCCTTCAGGACACTGTCATAATACTTTTCGGGCCGGCGGTGCTCCTTGCCCTTCGGTGGCCCCTCCGTCATCAGCTTCTCGGCATCCATCTTCGCCCAGTGCACTTTTGCGCGGGCGAAGTCCATTCATGCACCTTCAATGCAAACCGACCGCTTTATGACTTCAAGTCGTGGGAAGGCACTCGCAAGCCACTTCACAAGGCCGAAATAGCTGCTGGGCATAGGCTCGGCAGGCCACAACCGAAGTATGAGGTCCTTCAAGGCCAGTTCGGCCGCCTTGTGCAGCTCGACCAGTTGCTTCAGCTGGTCGCTCAAGGGCATCGGATGTTCTGTCCCAAGATATTGGGAGCAGAACGACTTCTCCATTGAGCTCCCTTCTTTGGCTCAGTAGAATTCCGCGACATCTGATATGCTGCACGGCAGATCCGTGAACGCTCCTGGAGAACTCCAAATTTGGGTAAGTAAAAGGAAAGTCTCCTTCACATGCTTGCTTTGCATAACAGATGCCTTACCCGCCACAATCTTCTTTACCGCCTGAATCTCCTGGAGGGCCTTCTGGGTTTCGGCTTTGGCGTCTTGCACGCTCTGCAGGGCCTTTGCAAGCTCAGACTCTTGAGTCTTAGAGTCACGCTCCAAGGACTCGTATTTTTGGACGAAATCCTGGAGCTCTTGTTGGACCTCGTCGACCCGGGCCTCTTACTTCCCGCGCTCGGCGCGTTCCTTGGCCGCTTTGTCTTCGGCCTCGGCTAACGCCTTCTTAAGGGCCGCCACTTCGGTCATGGCCCCTACCAAAGTTTATGACGCTTCTATCAACGGATACCACTTTTCCTTTATAAATATATAGACGGTTTATTACGTACCTTCATTTTCCTCAAGCTGCCTCTTTACGAGGCCGAGCTCTCCCTTGGTCCGCTCCAGGTCCCGCTTCAGTCCGGAGACCTCCGCAGTACGAGCGGCAGCTGCCAGTAGCGACGCCTGCTTATTCACATAGACATCTTCTGTTAGACTCCTGCGAATGTTACTTGATCCTCTGTTCGGCTTTTCTTTCCGAACACCAAACAGAGCATCAGGGGCTACTGTCTATACTGTGATATTCTCTTACAATTTTATTACTTACCTCAAAGCCTGTTAGGAGGCTAGCGCAGACTTCTGTCAATCCGCTTTTTGCGGAACGAACCTTCTCAATCACCATACTCATAAGAGTACGGTGTTCTTCATCAATGGAAGCGCCGCGAAGCGCTTCCAGCAAGTTGTCCGATGCCTCTGGATGGACAGAGGTCATCGGTACAGGCGGCTCGCCCCCCTTAGAGAGAGGTTGCTTGCCTGAATTCGAAACCACCTGGGTTTCCGAAGGCGTATTCGGCTGGGGGCCAAACTTGCTGCGGCCCCCGTTATCGGAGTCCATGGGGGGTCTTCCCCCCATGTGCCCGACGACTGGGATTTCGCCTGGGGGCGTCTCCAGAACTGTCTCCCCTTGGCCCGGTATCCTTTGAGACAACACCTCACTAACGTCCGCGGGCCTGGGGGAGGAGGCTGTCGGGAGTGAATTGTTGTTCATCGCCGACGGGCCCAGATACCCCTCCGAAGAGGATACCTCGATGTGGGATTTGGCCGGACTGCATGTGCATGTTCGGCATGATAAGAAGCAATAAAGCAAGACATACCGGAAGTATTATAGTGTCCGAATACTTACAACTTAGCCAGGGGCTTGTCCCTGGGGTACCACTCCTCGCCGCTGATGGTGGCTACGGTGGAGTGGTCCGGAAGGTAGGTCTTTCCCTTCTTGGACACCTCGGCCTCCCCCTGTAGGGCGACCTTCCTCTTCTTTCTCCCCCCGGTTGGGGGGGGGGGAGTGATTTCTTCTTCCTCCGCCTCGTCTTCATTGTTGGAGTGTGTTTTGGTGTCTTCAGACGTCACGTCCAATGCAACCTTGCGCCGGAGACCTTTCCTGGTCCCCGTGGCCTTCTTCTTGATCTTCTTCTCCGGCACCTCATAGGGCGCCAGAAACAACATCTTCGTTAGGAGAGGCGATGCTTGATCTTCAAGTAGCGGAGACAGATAGTCAATCTGCTCCGCTGTCGCTACCCAGTCCTGATTAAATCAGCATGTAAGCTTTGATTCCTCCCGCGGATGTGCTGGTTAAAGGCACATCTTGCAAAATATAAAAACTCACCGGATGGGCTTGGCATTTCATGCTGAGTCCGCGATCTTCGGTTATGGGTGGTGGGACCTCGTTTGCCTTGAAGAGCACTTTCCAGACTTCTTCGTGCGTCGTGCTGAAGAGCTCTCGCAGCATCTGGTGTTCGGCCGAGTCGAACTCCCACAAATTGTAAGCTCGTCTCTGACACGGAAGGATCTGGCGGACGAGCATGACCTGGACCACGTTGAAAAGCTTGTTTTTCTTGCTTATCGTATTTTGGACGCGGGTCTGAAGTCCGGTCAGCTCCACCGCTAAGCCCTAGGCTAAGCCCTTCCCTTTCCAGGAGGAGAGCCGCATGGGGACGCCGGATCAAATTTCGGGGGTCGCCGCCCAGTTGGTGTCATGCGGCTCGGTGATGTAGAACAACCCCGATTGCCACCCCTTCATAGTCTCCGCAAAGAAGCCCTCGGGCCAGGTGACATTGGGCATCTTGCCCACCATGGCGCCCCCGCACTACGCTTGGTGGCCTCCCACCACCTTTGGCTTCACATTGAAGGTCTTCAGCCATAGGCCTAAGAGGGGCATGATGCGTAGGAAGGCCTCGCACACGACGATGAACGCCGAGATGTTGAGGATGAAGTTGGGGGCCAGATCATGAAAGTCCAGCCCGTAGTAAAACATAAGTCCGCGGACGAACGGGTGGAGGGGGAATCCCAGTCCGCGGACGAAGTGAGAGAGGAGTACTACCCTTTCCTGGGGTTTTGGGGTAGGGACAATCTACCCTTCGGTCGGAAGCTGATGCGCGATATTTGCGGACAGGTATCCGGCCTCCCGAAGCTTCATGATGTCCTCCTCCGTGAAGGAGGAGGCCATCCACTTGCCTCCCGCTCCGGCCATGTTCGGAATGACTTTGCGGAGAAGGTGAAAGCTTGGGCACTAGAGCTCAAGCAAGAGAGAATGGATGAGCAGAGGAAGAAGAAGGCGTGGGTGAAAAGGGGGAATCCTTATCTCTTTATAAATGCGGTAGAAACTATGCGCCTCCCC
This sequence comes from Triticum aestivum, assembly GCF_018294505.1. Classification (NCBI taxonomy): domain Eukaryota; kingdom Viridiplantae; phylum Streptophyta; class Magnoliopsida; order Poales; family Poaceae; genus Triticum; species Triticum aestivum. The sequence goes on from NC_057804.1 coordinate 451,178,002, forward strand.
ACTAGCCCTGTAAACACGCTTATTCCCCAAGCGCGGTGTTGATGGCGCGGTTGGGTTACCCACACCCGTATTGATGGGAATCCCGTGATAAGGGGACATGATCTCTGCTTCGGCAAGACGTGCCAATAAAACCGCCTCGCAACATGTGCAGTAGCTGGTTGAGAGAAACGGTTTGTATAATGACCACTCCGCGGCGTGATGTCACGCTATGATAAAGTTGTCAGCAGATTAGACGTGTGGAACATTGTTCTCTCTATGGTGGTATGTGGAATTTGTTTTGCAGAGACGGGCACGATTCATGTGTTCAGAATCTACCTTGGAATATTCGAAGAAGGAACCCGCCTTCCAATGCCGAAGACAATCTGCGCACCAGACTCATCGTCACAGAAGCCTGGTTCAGGGGCTACTGAGGGAGTCCTGGATTAGGGGTCCTCGGGCAGCTGGACTATATGCTTATGCCGAACTGTTGGACTATGAAGATACAAGATTGGAGACTTCGTCCCGTGTCCGAGTGGGACTCTCCTTTGCGTGGAAGGCAAGCTTGGCAATTCGGATATGTAGATTTCCTTCTATGTAACCGACTCTGTGTAACCCTAGCCACCTCCGGTGTCTATATAAACCGGTGGGTTTAGTCTGTAGGACAACAACAACAATCATAGTCATAGGCTAGCTTCTAGGGTTTAGCCTCTATGATCTCGTGGTAGATCAACTCTTGTAATACTCATATCATCAAGATCAATCAAGCAGGAAGTAGGGTATTACCTCTGTAGAGAGGGCCCGAACCTGTGTAAACATTGTGTCTCGCCTCCTGTTACCATTAGCCTTAGGCGCACAGTTCGGGACCCCCTACCCGAGATCCACCGGTTTTGACACCGACATCTGACAACAAGAAAGTCAAGGCGCCAATTTGTGACTCACAAGACCTTACTCCTCCAATCCGTAAGCACACCTTTGCCCCTGACATTGAACCGTCAAAACTTACTACTGATGAAGCTGTATTCAGAGCTTTGACTAGGATCAACTGGGCAACCTCTAACTTCCAGCCAATGGGTGAAGAGGAGGAGGATGAACCGGCGCTGGATGACCCACAACCTTCAACGCGCCAAGGCCAAGACCAGTGAGCCGCAGGCCAGCTTAGCATCTGCTAGCTGAGATACTTTGCCAAAAAACACTTAATCTTTTGGGTCGTCTGCTGCCTTGTAATAGGCTAGCTTTTAAACAATTATCTGTCATGCCATCACGCATGTTTGATCTGTATAACACTTGACGAGCTGTTTTGATCTTCTTTGATGATCCATTGTTAATGCTCATATTCATCATCAATTTTTCCTAAGCATATTCTCATAAATCCTGTGATACTTATGTGTATTGCCGGCTTACCAGGCCATGGACAATAAGGGCAACAGTCCCAATACAGAGCACAACACTCCATATAATTTATTCACACCGTCGGCTTACAACGCCTTAGACAGCAAAGGGTAACATCCCCCAAATTTTTTAGAGTACATGACTCCATTGATATGATCATCATACACTGGCGACTTAATCGTCCAAAGCCAGGCCGGATTATGAAAACACCGGACTTTATAAAGATCAAGCATCATGGCCTGAATCAAATTTCAACCATATATCAATATGCTACAAACATAAACCATAAAACAAAAGAAAAAGAAAACATAAGATCAAGGCATTCAATGGCTGCCAAGCCTCAACATCAAGTGCTATTCCAAGGCTGCACAACCACTGAGTTACTCCTTAATTCAAACCTGTAAGCCGGGCCTCACATGACCAATCGCCGTTTTAACTTTGACAAGTTCAGGGTCTTTATAAGATTGACTGTCAAGAGTACGACGAGTCATTTTAGGATTACCAGGTGGGAATGGCAAACTTACAAAGGCAGGATAACCCGGATTTTTGGTGAATACACATGGCGTCCAAGCCTATTACGCGGGACAACAAAGCTTTTGTTCATTTAACAAAAATCCCCTAAGTAATATTGTGATCCAAGCGTACAAGCCTAATCAGTAGGGTAGTCATAGCTATGCTCAATGAGCAGGAAGCCCCCAAGTTTTTGCAATCAAGGCATGCAAGCCGGATCAAAAGGGTCATAGCTTGCGCTCAATGAGTAGGAAGCCCCCAAGTGACCTTATGAAGTAAATAAAGACTCGGATTCTCATAAATGAAACAACAGAGGCCCTGAATCATCAGGGATGCCAGATTTATTATACTAATCATAATATATAAAATGACAAAAGTATGTACATCACAAGAGTCGGTGGCTCAGGTGTAATAAGGCCGAAGATGAGCAATATTCCATGGCCAGTGGGTCTCCTCCTCTGACATGCGTGAGTCCTTGTGGTCTCGAACATCGATAAGGTAGTATGACCCGTTGTTCAGATTTTTTCTGACCACAAAAGGCCCTTCCCAAGGTGGGGATAACTTGTGCATGTCAGTTTGATCCTGGATGAGCCGGAGCACCAAATCTCCTTCTTGAAAGGTCCTGGTCTTAACCCGGCAGTTGTGATAATGACGTAGATCTTGCTGGTAAATCACCGAATGAGCCACCGTAAGGTCACACTCTTCATCCAATAGGTCAATAGCATCCTGACGTGCTTTCTCATTATCAGCTTCAACATAAGCTATCACATGAGGCGAATCATGATGTATGTCACTAGGGAGAACCGCCTCAGCTCCGTAAACCATGAAGAAAGGCGTGTAACCCGTAGATCTGTTAGGGGTGGTATTGATACTCCAAAGCACTGAGGGCAACTCCTCCACCCAACAACCCGGTGTCCTCTGCAAAGGGACCATAAGCCGGGGCTTGATACCTCTCAATATTTCTTGATTAGCTCATTCAGCTTGGACATCAGACTGGGGGTAAGCCACTGATGATACATCAAGCCAGATATGCTCTTATTGACAGAATTCTTTCATTAACCCCTTAGACAGATTAGTACCATTATTACTAATGATATTATGAGGATATCCAAAATGAAAGATCACCTTTTTGATGAATTGAACCGCCATGGCTGCATCACATTTGTTGACCGGCTCAGCTTCAACCCACTTTGTAAACTTGTCAACAGCTACCAGGAGATGAGTCTTTTTATCCTTGGATTTTTTAAAAGGCCAAACCATATCCAGCCCCTAGACTGCAAGCGGCCAAGTAATTGGAATCATCCTCAATTCTTGAGCTGGCACATGAGCTCATCTTGAAAATTCCTGACAACCATCACACTTACTGACCAGATCTTCTGCATCAGCATGAGCCAGCAGCCAATAAAACCCATGACGAAAAGCTTTAGCAACAAGAGATTTAGAACCAGCATCATGACCGCAATCTCCTTCATGAATCTCCCTTAGAATTTCAGGGCCCTCCTCAGGAGAAATACATCGTTGAAACATTCCTGTAACACTACATCTGTGGAGCTCACCATTGACAATAGTCATTGACTTAGACCTCTTGTTTATTTTCTTTGCCAAGGTTTCATCCGCAGGTAACTCTCCCCGGGTCATATAAGCCAAATATGGAACAGTCCAATCAGGGATAACATGGAGAGCCGCCACCAACTGTGCCTCCGGGTCAGGAACTGCCAAGTCCTCCTCTGTAGCCAACTTTACTGATGGGTTATGCAAAACATCAAGGAAAACATTAGGGAGCACGGGCTTACACTGAGACCCCAGCCGGCTTAACGCATCAGCAACTTCATTTTTCCTTCGATCATCATGCTCCACTTGATATCCTTTGAAATGACCAGCAATGGCATCAACCTCTCGGCGATAAGCCGCCATGAGTGGATCCTTTGAATCCCAAGATCTTGACACTTGCTGAGCCACCAAATCCGAGTCTCCAAAGCACCTTACCCGGCTTGGATTCATCTCTTTAGCCATCCGAAGACCATGGAGCAAGGCTTCATACTCAGCTGCATTGTTAGTACAAGGGAACATCAACCTTAAAACATAACAAAATTTATCACCTCGTGGGGAAGTCAATATAACTCCAGCCCCCGAGCCTTCCAATTGCCTAGACCCATCAAAATGAATAGTCCAATATGTATTGTACGACTTATCCTCGGGCATCTGCAGCTCTGTCCAATCATTGATAAAGTGCACAAGTACCTGAGATTTTATAGCCGTTCGAGGCACATACTTCAAGCCATGGGGTCCAAGCTCAATGGCCCACTTAGCTACCCGACCTGTGGCTTCTCTATTTTGAATAATATCCCCCAATGGAGCAGAACTAACCATAGTGATGGGATGACCAAGGAAATATTGCTTCAACTTACGACTGGCCATGAACATGCCGTAAACCGGTTTCTGCCAATGTGGGTATATGTGCTTAGACTCAATGAGCACCTCATTGACATAATAAATTGGCCTTTCAACAACAACTGCCGCACTGACTACCCTGTTGTTTGCAGCCACATATAACATCAAGGGCTCCTTCTCAATAGGACCTGCAAGAACCGGTGGCTCAGCTAGCTGTTACTTAAGCGCCTCAAACGCCTCATTAGCAGCATCACTCCAGACAAAGTCATATGTCTTCTTCATCATTTGATACAAAGGGATAGCCTTCTCTCCCAGGCGGCTTATATACCGGCTCAAAGCCGCAATACGACCCGCCAAGCCCTGGATGTCATTGATACATGTCGACTTAGCCAAGGAAGTGATAGCCTTGATCTTCTCCGGTTTAGCTTCAATGCCCCTCTCAGAAACCAGGAACCCCAATAACTTGCCCGCTGGCACGCCTAAAACACACTTGGTCGGGTTAAGCATCATTTTATAGATCCGGAGATTGTCAAAGGTCTCTTTCAAATCATCTATCAAGGTTTCTTTCTTCCTGGATTTCACAACAATATCATCCACATAAGCGTGAACATTGTGCCCAATCTGGCCATGGAGGAAATTCTGAACACACCGTTGGTAAGTCACCTGGGCACTCTTGAGCCTAAAAGGCATAGACACATAGTAGAAGGCTCCAAAGGGAGTGATGAAAGATGTCTTCTCCTGGTGTTTAACTGCCATCTTGATCTAATGATTACCAGAGTAAGCATCCAAAAAACTCAAATGCTCACAACCCGCCGTAGCATCAATAATCTAATCAATACGAGGGAGAGCAAAAGGATCAGCCAGACAGGCCTTGTTAAGGTATGTATAACCCACACACATATGCCAAGTGCCATTTTTCTGAAGTACCAGCACCGGGTTAGCCAACCATTCAGGATGAAAAACTTCAATGATGAACCCTGCCACCAAGAGACAGGGCACCTCTTCACCAATTACTTTGCGCCTTTCCTCTTTAAAATGACACAGAAACTGCTTGACAGGTTTAAACTTGGGATCCACATTAAGAGTGTGCTTAGCGAGTTCCCTCAGTACACCTGGCATGTCAAAAGGCTTCCATGCAAAGATGTCCCGATTCTCACGGATGAACTCGATGAGCGCGCTTTCTTATTTTGGATCCATATTAGCACCGATGCTGAACTGCTTGGACGAGTCGCCAGGCACAAAATCAACCAACTTAGTTTCATCATCCGAATTAAACTTCAACAAGGGGTCATTTTCTGTAGTTGGCTTCTTCAAAGGGGTCATATCTGCCGGGTCAACATTGTCCTTATAAAACTTTAACTCCTCAGTGGCACATGCCGACTCAGCATAAGCAGCATCACCCTCTTCACAACCGAGAGCAATTCTTCTATTATCATGCACCGTGATGGTGCCCTTATGACCCGGCATCTTAAGCTGCAAATAAACATAACACAGTCGTGCCATAAACTTGGCGTAAGCCGGCCGCCCGAACAAGGAATGGTACGGGCTCTTGATCTTCACCACCTCAAAGGTTAAGTTCTCAGCTCTAGAGTCATGATCATCTCCAAAGGCTACCTCCAGTGTTATCTTACCTACCGAATACACTGACTTACCAGGCACCACCCCATGGAAAATAGTAGAAGATGCCTTAAGATCTTTGTCAGTCAAATTCATACGACAAGGTCTCATAGTAAAGGATATTGATATTGCTGCCCCCATCCATGAGCACCTTCTAAGCTTATACCCTCCTACCTGTGGAGCAACCACCAATGCCAATTAACCTAGATTGTCAACCCGTGGTGGGTGATCCTCACGGCTCCATACAATGGGCTGCTCAGACCATCTTAAATAATGAGGCACCGCCGGCTCAATGGAGTTCATCGCTCGCTTATGGATTTTCTAATCTCGCTTGCACAGGCTTGTGGTGAACACATGGTACTGACCACCATTTAGCTGCTTTGGATTACTCTGATAACCAGACTACTGCTGCTGATTCCCTTGGCCAGATTGCTCATTAAGACCACAGTGATTACCTTGGCCTTGAAAACCAGAGCTGGAGCCGCCACCTCCAAAGCCAGGTCCGTGAGAGACGGGAACTAAACCACCATGTGGGCCATGATTGTTCTAAAAAAATTTAGAGTTTCTATACTCACTCGTGATGAAGCAATCTTTCCACAGATGGCTGGTCGGCTTATCTTGGGTTCCATGCTTCGGACAAGGCTGATTCATCATGGCCTCAAGGTTGAACTTCGGCCCTCCAAACCAGGGTACCTATGTTTTCCCCTGACGATGCTGGTTATTATTCTGTGTGTTGGTGTTAGCCATGAAGTCCAAACCGCCATCCGCCTTACATTTATCATTACCACCTTAACCCGCCATGTTATTCCGTCCCTTCGCATTGCCACTCTTCTTCCCCTTCCGAGTCTTCTCCTCATCAGACTCAGGATCTTTAGTGCTTTCAGAGTCAGCATACTTGATGAGAGCTGCCATGACCTCCCCCATATGATTGCAATTATGCTTAAGCCGCCCCAATTTTTGCTTAAGGGGAAGGAAGCGACAATTCTTCTCTAACACTAGGACTGCTGAACCGGAGTTGATACTATCCGATGAGTGTATAACAGCTAAAATCCGACGCACCTAATTGGTTATTGACTCACCCTCACCTTGGACGCAAGAATCCAAATCCAGAATCGACATTTAGCTGCTTGCACATGTCTTTAAAGTTTTGAATAAATCGTCTTTTCAACTCTGCCCATGACCCAATGGAGTTAGCGGGCAGGCTTTTCAACCAAGTATGAGCTGGCCCATCCAACATCATGGTGAAATACTTAGCACATGCAGCATCACTGACATCCAGCGTCTCCATAGCGATCTCATAACTCTCAATCCAAGCCTCTGGGTTTGATCCTCCGTGTAGTTAGGCACCTTACGGGGTCCCTTGAAATCCTTAGGCAAGTGCTCATTGCGTAAAGATGACACTAAACATGGCACAGCCAAGGTTCTAGAGGTCACTCCTGCCTCCATAGACGCCGACGGATAAAACAGAGATTGTTGTTGAGCCGCCAGTTGAGCTGCCAGCTCCGCGTCACGTCATGCCTTGCCCTGGTCCACCAAAGGCTGAGCATCATTACCAGCGCGATCAGGCCTGCAGGGCTGATTGTGGTGCCGTTCACTACTTGACACGGCAGGTTCATCGATATGCCTGCTATAACTCTAGCTTGGACGTGGTGTTGAATGGATACGATCATGACTATAAAATAAGCCGCCTGTTGGGCCACATCCGTATAAAGAGGCTCTTTGGCTCTCCGTATTTCCACTATCGCAGACGACTCTTCCTGATCCACGAGAGCCGCCAGTCGAGTATCCGCAGCTATCATGTTATCCAAGGGGTTAGAAAAATGCCCCGGGGGCGTCGGAACGTGCTGAGGAGGGGTCAAGTTCAAACATGGGGGGGGGGGTCTGTAGCACGTGGTTGAACCAGCTCTCCAGCCGCCGGCGCCTCAACGGCCCGATCCACACCAAGAGGGTTACTTGTTCCTGCCCCGGGCGTGTTAAAAAGGTTCCTCACATAATAAGCCAGGGGTAATGGACTCACATGCTTTCTGTTAAAGACAACGTTTGATACGTCCCTGTCCAAGCTTAGGCGAAAGCTCTCTACTTGTAGCCCTTCTGCCTCCCTCTACAAAGTGTCCCGCTCTATTGTTGTCCAGGTGTTCTGCGCATTTAGATCCTCCTTGGCTTGGGCTATCTCATCACGTAACCTTGTAACATCTACATTATGTTGAGTTTGGTTCGCCGAGTTAACCTCCGCTGTTAACAACGTTGCCAGGGCATCCAATAGATCAGACAAGACTTGAGCCGGCGGGCGCATAGGGCCACCTACCCTGGCTACCATTATCCTTGCTGACCAGAAGATCATTGCTGCTGCAGTTGAAGAATTCTATCCTGGTTGTGTATCGGCCATGAAGATCGTAACTTGGTTCAGCGGCTCGTAGCGGTCCGGAATACTGTCACCATCAGAATAGCCCCAAAGCCGGCTGTCCTAAACCTGATAGATGGAATTGGTCTCACTAGTTGAGGACTCGTCGCCTGAGTAGACAACCATCTCACCACCTGATTCAGATCCTCCTTCTACTCCTTGATAAAGCCAACAACGTGCTTCGGGGCGGCTTGAACCTTCGCGGGTCACACGCGCCGAGCCGACTCGACAATGTCAGTGCAGATGTCTGGCTCAGCTTCCGACTCACCAATCTTTCCCAGAAGATATGGATTCCGCCAAAGGGGACCCGGTACCCGTACTCGATTAAGCCGGCATCGGGTCCCCAGCCCTCGTCATCAATGTAGAGCTTGTCGCGACGACTCTTAGTCATCCAGCCCACAACGTACCCCTTGAGCCCTGCGAAGCTTCCCTTCAAGAACTCGAAACCACCGTGCGCTGGCCCCACGGTGGGCGCCAACTGTCGTGGAATTGTCATGTTAGATGCCCTAGCATAAGGACTTAGGTGCGGAGCCATAGCGACGTAGTTAGCTTGAAGGGGTTAAAATGGGACAAGGGACACAGGGAGTTTACCCATGTTTGGCCCCTCACAACGAGGTAAAGGCCTACTCCTGCTTTAGGTTGTATTGCTTGGGTTTCGATTACCAGGATGCGAATAGGCTTGACCTAGTTCTCTACTTGTTGTTTCTTGCCCTAAACCACCGCCGGGTCACAGAACTACACTTGAGTCCCGGCCGGCTCATACACAACGTGTCTGGCTCAGTGGCAGAACTACACTTTCCTTAACATACAAGTTAACATATGGCGGTTTACGCCCATGGGCCTCAAGTCGCCTTTGGGTCTTGGGCCTTCAGTAAGCTTGCTTCGTGAACTGCCATCTTCAACATCTTCATGGGCCTTCCTGTTATGAACCGCCAGTGGTATGACCCGGGCCCTCCTGGGCGGGTCATACCCAATAGTTATATCCCCAACAGACGAGATCCTTCTAGTTGGAAGAGCATAGACCCATGGTGGAAAAACCTTTGTGGGTGCTCTCCTCATGGTCATGGTCGTGGTCGATGAGATCTGACTTGGCAATTGAGGATTCCAAGCCTCCACCATAGAACGTGTCCTTCAGATGATAAAATGGGCTCGATGGCGTATAAGGATCGCAGATCCTTGACTGCTTGGCGGAGGAGATCAGCGGCAGGGCCGTCAAAGAGATCAACGATGGTTGAACCAGAGGGGTTGGGGATGGACCACGTGAAGCCGTTGTTGTCGACGACCTTGATGTCGTAGCCACCTTTCCCGAGATACAGTAATATGCAAGCGCGCTGACATGAAGCCTTTGACATGGCAACATAATCAACGTCTTTGCCGGCTTCCACGGTGACGTGTTGCTCACGGATCGACAGGTCGGGGCGAACGACGGCCACCTCACCAACGTCCACTGGAGTGGACATGATAAATCACTTCTTGGTCGAACGCTCGTCAGGTTCCCTAGGATACGTGATCAAGCTTAGGCTACGACATTCTGGACCAGGGGATGTGGATTTGGTAGGGAGGGACACCGCATGCCTCATCGAAAAACTCAGGGGAGTGGGGCAACGGTATGGGAATAACTGGGTAACCTGAACTTTATTATCTAAGCTAGGAGGAACAGGCAGACCGGCATGGGTTGGCGGCCACGCCGTCGGCGGTAGCAAGCTAGGGTTCGAGGGGGGAGTGGGTGGGTGGGGGACTGTGGTGGTGGTGGGGGGTGTGGTGTTTGAGGATATGCCACGGCTACTGAAAATTTTAGTAATGGTGGGCGGAGATGGTGGTGGACGAGGAAGGGCAACGGTTCAAATGCCTTGGCTACTGTAATTTTACTATAAGGTCGGTGCTAGAGGAGTGTGGGCGACGGTTGAAGTACGACGGTTACTAAAATTTGGGTAAAGGAATTGATGCGGGGCGGGAGTGCCCAAGATACGCGCATGGTCCAATAAGAATATGCGTGTATGGTAATAAGGAAAAGTGGCAGAACCGCCGATTTTTACAACGCTCAAGGCGGATAGTTTGTTTTTATATTTCTAGCTAGCTGGTCTATCACACACGGTTCGTCCTAATTTCTAAATAAACTCACCCGCCTTTAGCTTGCGCAGTCGTGGTGATTTTACATCGCACTTGCGTCGCACATGGTTAAGCCAGTACCTCTACCATTTGCTCGCACTTGTGCAATCATGGTGAATTTACAGCGCACTTGCATCGCACGCGGTTAAGTTAGTACCTGCACCATTTTGCTCGCGCTTGCGCAGTCGACGTGATTTTACAGTGCACTTACATCGCACATGGTTAAACCAGTACCTCCACCATTTGCTCGTGCTTGCACAGTCGTGGTGAGTTGATACATCTCCAACGTATCTACTTTTCCAAACACTTTTGCCCTTGTTTTGGACTCTAACTTGCATGATTTGAATGGAACTAACCCGGACTGACATTATTTTCAGTAGAACTGCCATGGTGTTATTTTTGTGCAGAAATAAAAGTTCTCGGAATGACCTGAAAATCCACTGAGACACGTTTTGTAATTAATAAAAAATATTGGCGAAAGAATCAACATCAGGGGGCCCACACCCTGTTCACGAGGGTACAGGGTGCGCCCCCTGCCTCATGGTCTCCCTGGGACTCCACCGACCTCAACTCCAACTCCATATATTCACTTTTGGGGAGAAAAAAAATCAGAGAGAAGGATTCATTGCATTTTACAATACTGAGCCGCCGCCAAGCCCTAATCTTCCTCAGGAGGGCTAATCTGGAGTGCGTTCGGGGCTCTGGAGAGGGGAATCCGTCACCATCGTCATCATCAACCATTCTCCATGACCAATTTCATGATGCTCACTTCCGTGCGTGAGTAATCCCATCATAGGCTTGCTGGACGGTGATGGATTGGATGAGATTTACCATGTAATCGAGTTAGTTTTGTTAGGGTTTGATCCCTAGTATCCATTGTGTTCTAAGATTGATGTTGCTATGACTTTGCTATGCTTAATGCTTATCACTAGGGCCTGAGTGCCATGATTTCATCTCTAATCCTATTATGTTTTCATGAACATATGTGAGTTATTGATCCTATCTTGCAAGTCTATAGTCACCTACTATGTGTTATGATCCGGCAACCCCGAAGTGACAATAATAGGGACCACTCCGGGTGATGACCGTAGTTTGAGGAGTTCATGTATTCACTAAGTGTTAATGCTTTGGTCCGGTACTCTATTAAAAGGAGGCCTTAATATCCCTTAGTTTCCAATAGGACCGCGCTCCCACGGGAGGGTAGGACAAAAGATGTCATGCAAGTTCTTTTCCATAAGCATGTATGACTATATTTGGAATATATGCCTACATTACATTGATGAACTGGAGCTAGTTCTGTGTCATCCTATGTTATAACTATTGCATGAGGAATCGCATCCGACATAATTATCCATCACTGATCCATTGCCTACGAGCTTTTCACATATTGATCTTTGCTTAGTTACTTCTCCGTTGCCACTGTTAAGATTACTACAAAACTGCTACTATTAATTTTGCCACCGTTACCGTTATTTCCATACTACTTTCCTACTAAATACTTTGCTACAAATATTAAGTCTTTCAGGTGTGGTTGAATTAACAACTCAGCTGCTAATACTTGAGAATATTCTTTGGCTCCCATTGTGTCGCATCAATAAATTAGGGCTGAGTACTCTACCCTCAAAAACTGTTGCGATCACCTATACTTGTGGATTATCAAGACTATTTTCTGGCGCCGTTGCCGGGGAGCATAGCTCTATTCTTTGAGTCACTTGGGATTTATATCTGTTGATCACTATGAGGAATTTGAAACATGAAAGAACCAAGATTTTTCCCTCAACTACGAGGGGAGGTAAGGAACTGGCATCTAGCTCTGCACTTGATTCACCTTCTGCTTTGAGTAAACTTGCGACACCTGCACCTGCTGTTGATTCTGATATATCGCATATTATTGATGATGCCACTTCTGCTATGCATGATACTTATGATGAAACTACTTCTATGCTTGATAATACTGTACCATTAGGTGAATTTCTTGATGAACAACTTGCTAGGGTAAGAGAGAATGAAATTATTGAAACTGATAATATTGATGAAAGTGATGATGAAGATTCTTCCCCTAGATATGAATTGCCTGATATGCCTGAGGGTTATGTTATGGATGAAGAAACTACTAGAGACTTTCTTGCTTGCAAAGATAGATATGATCTTAAGAAACTGTTAGCTAAGTTGAAAGAAAAGTCTCTGAATGCTAGAATCAAATATGAACCTGCTTGTGCTACTTCACCTATTTGTATTTCTGATAAGGATTATGATTTCTCTGTCGATCCTGAGTTAATTACTTTGGTTGAATCTGATCCTTTTTATGGCTATGAATCTGAAGCTGTTGTGGCACATCTTACTAAACTAAATGCTATAGCCACCCTATTTACTCTTGAGGAAATATTTCGCTATTATTATATCATTAAATTATTTCTGTTCTCATTAAAGGGTGATGCTAAGATATGGTTTAATTCTCTTGCTCCTGGTTGTGTGCATAGTCCCCAGGATATGATTTATTACTTCTCTGCTAAATATTTCCCCGCTCATGAGAAACAAGCTGCCTTAAGAGAATCTCCCACAAGCTTGGGGGAGGCTTCTCCAATTACTTAATGCTTTGCCCGATCATCCTCTCAAGAAAAATGAAATACTTGATATCTTTTATAATGTACTAACAGATGCTTCCAGAGACCACCTGGATAGTTGTGCTGGTTGTGTTTTCAGGGAAAGAACTGTTGAGCAAGCTGAGTTGCTATTATATAATATATTGAGCAATGATAATGATTGGAAACTTCCTGAACCAACTCCGAAGCCAACTCTGAAGAAAAGGGGTATTCTATTTCTTAGTCCTGAAGATATGCAAGAGGCAAAGAAATCTATGAAAGAAAAAGGTATTAAAGCAAAAGATGTTAAGAATTTACCACCTATTGAAGAAATACACGGTCTTGATAACCCGACATAGGTAGTAAAGGTAAATTCTCTCTATAGATTTGATGAAGGTGATATCCCTCGTTATAAGTCTGCTAGCCAATGCTTGGATGAGTTTGATAATTTTATTATTAAACAAGAAAACTTCAATGCTTATGTTGGTAGAAATTGAAATGTAATGCTTATATGATTGAACACTTGAGTGATTATATGTCTAGAGTTAAAGGTGACCTTACGCTTATTAGTAAACATGCATCCATGGTTACCACTCAAGTAGAACAAGTACTTAAGGCACAAGATGATTTGCTCAGTGAATTAAATAATAAGAAAAATGATAATGATGTTAGAGTTATGACTAGAGGTGGTAGAATGACTCAGGAACCTTTGTATCCTGAGGGTCATCCTAAGAGAGTTGAACAAGATTCTTAGAGAACTAATGTTGATGCACCTAGTCCTTCTAAGAAGAAGAAAACAAAAAATGATAGGACTTTGCATGCTTCTAGTGAACCTACTGTTGACACACCTGAGAATCCCAATGATATTTCTATTTCTGATGCTGAAACACAATCTGGTAATGAACATGAACCTAGTGATAATGTTAATGATGATGTTCATGTTGATGCTCAACCTAATAACAATGATGTAGAAACTGAACTTGCTGTTGATCTTGTTAACCCATAATCAAAGAATCAACGTTATGATAAGACAAACTTCGTTGCTAGGAAGCACAGTAAAGAAAGAGAACCATGGGTTAAGAAAACCATGCCTTTTCCTCCTAAGCCATCCAAGAAAAAAGATGACGAGGATTTTGAGCGCTTTGCTGAAATGATTAGACCTATCTTTTTTGCATATGTGTTTGACTGATATGCTTAAAATGAATCCTTATGCTAAGTATATGAAATATATTGTTACAAATAAAATAAAGATACCGGAAGTTGAAATTTCCACCATGCTTGCCAGTTATACTTTGAAAGGTGGAATACCAAAGAAACTAGGAGATCCAGGAGTACCAACTGTACCATGCTCCATTAAAAGAAACTATGTTAAAACTGCTTTATGTGATCTTGGAGCCGGGGTTAGTGTTATGCCTCTCTCTTTATATCGTAGACTTTATTTGAATAAGTTGACACCTACTGAAATTTCTTTGCAAATGATCGATAAATCAACTGCTATACCCGTCGACATTTGTGAGGGTGTGCTTGTTGTGGTTGCAAACGTTACTATTTTAACGGACTTTGTTATTCTTGATATTCCCGAGGATGACAGTATGTCGATTATCCTTGGTAGACCCTTTTTGAATACTGCAGGGGCTGTTATTTATTGCAACAAAGGCAATGTCACTTTTCATGTTAATGGCAATGAGTATACGGTACACTTTCCGAGGAAACAACCTCAAGTTCATAGTATAAATTCTATTGGAAAAATTTCAACGATTACTATTGGAGGTTTTGAATTCCCTCTTCCTACTGTCAAAAAGAAATATGATATTCTTATTGTTGGGGACATGCATATCCCCGTTGTGGTAACCTAGTGTTATTCGAAAATTCTCCGGTTTTATGTTATTTGGAAGAAGTTTGTTAACAAGACTTGATCAACCTTGTTAGTGCATTCCTTTTGATGAGCATGAGATGGATGAAGTTAAAAAGCACAAGTCTCTGTGCCCTCCTTTTACTTTCTGTTATTTAGATGAAATAAAGCAAAAAATAGTATTTTTATATCTGTTTTCTGAGTTATCCATGCAATAAAAAATATAAATACCCCGAAAATAAAAGTTCTCCAAATTTCCTGAAAATGAAGTATGATTTTTTTGTAGAATATTTAAGAATTTCTGGCACTCAGAACACACCAGGGGGACCCACCATTTGGCCATGAGGGCACAAGTTGCGCCCACACCCTGGGGTGCGCCCCGTCCCTCGTGGGCCCCACGTGGAACCCCTCCACTTATTCCATCACCCACTCACTTCGTCTCTCTCCAGAAAAAATCCTCCCATAGCTCAAACCCGTGTTCTAGCTCATCTTGCTGCCATTTTCGATCTCCTTGCTCAAAGCTCCATTCACAAAAATATTTTGGGGGATTGTTCTTCGGTATGTGACTCCTCCAATGGTCCAATTAGTTTTTGTTCTAGTGCTTTATTTATTGCAAATTTTTGCTGCTGAGGTGACCCTGTTCTTGAGCTTGCATGTCAAATTTATATAGTCCCAAGTAGTTCTCATGCATGATTTAGCCTCTAGGCACTTGTGGGAGTAGTTGCTATCAATCTTGTTGAGTTTGGTTCACTTTTATTTTGAGTCATTAAAAATTCTAGAAACTTTTCAGGGAAAAAATGCATAGGAAAATGTAACAAGGTGGTTCTTCAAGGAAGCAAGAACCGATGCTCGTGATACGTGAGCCAGACGATGAACCACCATGGGAAGCTTAGGTACGACCTTGTGAATGGCCATCAGAAGAGTTTATGGTCCAAGCAGGCTTCAAGGATGAATTTAAAGTGTATGTGCGTAATGCTGATCTTGAGGACTTCATGTGAGATAAGTGTACCACTAGCTCACTGATTCCTTTGTGAGGAGGTTTAAATTTTCATCCTCGCGCAATTCTCACACTGTTTTATTTGATCTTTATGATAAATCATATACCATGGACCTAGAAGATTTTAATACTGCTTGTAAACTCCCTCTGTGGGGCAATGTTAGTCAACCTCGCAAATTTGAATATAAAGACTTTCTTGCCAGTATCACTGTGGGTGAAACTAGAGAAATTGCACAAGCTACCATAGGGAGCATTCATTTCCCTTCCAAACATTATTTTGCTCTCTTTATAGGTAGATGCATTAACGACAAAGATGAGGTATGTCACATGTGCGTTCTAGATCTTAATGTTCTCAAGAGTGCGGTATTAGGTGATAAACAATATAACTTAGGGGCCATTGTTGCAGAGAGGTTGCATCTTAATCGTAAAAGTGGAGATTTGTTTGGTGGAATTTATGCAGCTCGTGTAGATAATTATCTTGGTGTACCCATACATGGAAATGATATGGAGTTTCCACCTGCTTATCTAGATTATAGTGCTATGGTTCGCCATCAGTTTCTTGAGAGGAATTAACAGTTCCTCCAGTACCAACTAATCTTTGACAGACGGCGTACTGTTCATGTTGCTCTCCCTACTCCTACTTTCTTTAACTTTCAGGTAAAAAGGAGATACTTTATAACCAGGGAGGAGGCGAAGGAATACGAGAGGAGGACGGAGGTAGCTCGCCTCCAAGCTGCAACTCTTCAGGCAGTAGTTGTTGCATCTCAGTACAACCCCAACTACGACTTTGGATATCCGCCAGGCCAGTAGTGGCCATAGACCAACTTAGGCCAAAAGCCTAAGCTTGGGGGAGTACGTATTTCTCACTGACATTACATCCATGTTCACACAAGCATTCTAGTTCTCGGTGCTCATACTTTTTCATGTACTATCCATTCTAGTTTATTTTCTTTTCATGCTTTCTTCTTGTGTGTTTGAAAAACCTTAAGAAAAAACAACAAAATTAGTTGTAGCTTTTAGCTAGTTTACTTTCCATGCTTGTAGTAGTGGTGATTAAAAGAAAACCCAAAAGGATTTCTCGTTCTTCTTTTGCTTGTTGGGAGCTTTCCCATGTAAATAGTTTTATGTCTTTTATTTTCTTTGGGGGTCGAGAGGAGAAGCCATGATGAAAATGTTGAGTGGCTCTCATATGCATTATTGTTGATCTAACGAAGCGCCCATATTACCTTGTCTTCTCCTTTGTATTAAATGCTTGCATATTCCAGCTTAGTCAAATGCACATGCACTATTGTTATTATCCACACCGTTCGGTCGTGCGAGTGAAAGGCAATAATGTCGATATATGATGGACTAATTGAGATGGGAGAAGCTAGTATGAACTCGACCTATCTTGTTTTGTAAATATGATTAGTCCATCGTTCTTGATTCAGCATATTATGGATGAAACATGTTTGCAATGACAATTAGACAATGTAGTTGCTCATGCCATGCTTAATTACCTAAGAGTTTATAATGGTTTACCGTACATGCCAACATGCTATTAAAATGGTTGCGATGTGGTATGATAGGGTGGTATCCTCCTTTGAATGATTCGAGTGGATTGACTTGGCACATGTTCACGCATGTAGTTGAAACAAAATCAACATAGCCTCCACGATATTTATGTTCATGGTGATTTATATCCTACTCATGCTTGCACTCATTGTTGATTAATCTTAATGCTTGCTCATGACTGTTGTCGCTCGCTAGTTGGTCACTTCCCAGTCTCTTTCTAGCCTTCACCTTGTACTAAGCAAGAATACTGCTTGTGCATGCACTTCCATAAACCCCAATGTTATTCCATATGAGTCCACCATACATTCCTATATGTGGTATTTACCTGCCGTTCCAAGTAAATTTGCATGTGCCAAACTCCAAACCTTAAAATGAAATTCTGTTTTGTATGCTCGAATAGCTCATGTATCAACTAGGGTTGTCTATATCTTCCATGCTAGGTGGGTTTTTCTCACGATGAGTGGACTCCGCTCATCATTCACGAGAAAATGGTTGGTAACCAGGATGCCCAGTCCCATGCTCAAATCAAATCAAAATAAATGCAAGCAAAACTCCCCCAAGATTGTTGTTAGTTGGACGACACCCATTGTTTCGGGCCAGCCATGGATTGATGTTCGTTGGTGGTGTGGGAGTATAAACTTTACCATTCTGTTTGGGAACCGCCTATAATATATGTATCATGGAAGATATTAAGATCTCTTGGTTGTTATGTTGACAATGAAAGTATGGCACTCAAAATATTATTTATATCTATTTCAAAACTCAAGCTCTGGCACCTCCGCAAATCCCTGCTTCCCTCTACAAAGGGCCTATCTATTTACTTTTATGTTGAGTCATCATCCTCTTATTAAAAAGCACCAGTTGGAGAGCACCGTTGTCATTTTCATGCATTGCTATTAATTTACATTAAGTATGACTATGACTGGATCTCATTTGCCATGAATTACAATGTCTAGTCAGTCCTTGATCTTCAGGGGTAATTTGCACTTATGTTTTGTGGTCTCAGAAAGGGCTAAAGAGATACCATTTTGTTATATCATATTATGATTGTTTTGAGAAAGTGTTGTCCTCCGAGATTAATTATTATTACTCGCTAGTTGATTATGCCATTGATATGAGTAAATGTGAGAACTGAATGTTATCGTGAATATGGTTAGTTCATAATCTTTTGCTCAAAACTTGAATGCTGGCTTTACATATTTGCAACAACAAGATCAAACAGAGTTTGTAAAAGTTTTTCTTTCTCACTTTTAGTTTGTCAACTGAATTGCTTGAGGACAAGCAAATGTTTAAGTTTGGGGGAGTTGATATGTCTCCAATGTATCTACTTTTCCAATCACTTTTACCCTTGTTTTGGACTCTAACATGCATGATTTGAATGGAACTAACCCGGACTGACGCTGTTTTTAGTGGAACTGCCATGGTGTTATTTTTGTGCAGAAATAAAAGTTCTCGGAATGACCTGAAAATCCATGGAGACATGTTTTAGAAGTAATAAAAAATATTGGCGAAAGAATCAGCATCAGGGGGCCCACACCCTGTCCACGAGGGTGCAGGGCGCGCCCCCTACCTCGTGGGCTCCCTGGTACTCCACCGACCTCAACTCCAACTCCATATATTCACTTTCGGGGAGAAAAAAATCAGAGAGAAGGATTCATCGCGTTTTATGATTTGGAGCCGCTGCCAAGCCCTAATCTTCCTCGGGAGGGCAGATCTAGAGTCCGTTCGGGGCTCCAGATTGGGGAATCCGTCACCATCGTCATCATCAACCATCCTCTGTCACCAATTTCATGATGCTCACCGCCATGAATGAGTAATCCCGTTGTAGGATTGCTGGACGGTGATGGGTTGGATGAGATTTACCATGTAATCGAGTTAGTTTTGTTAGGGTTTGATCCCTAGTATCCATTATGTTCTAAGATTGATGTTGCTATGACTTTGCTATGCTTAATGCTTGTCACTAGGGCCCGAGTGCCATGATTTCAGATCTGAACCTATTATGTTTTCATGAATATATGTGAGTTCTTGATCCTGTGGTAAAAAAATCATCCAGTTTGCACATATATACTGTGGTAAAAAAATCATCCAGTTTGAGAAGAGGCGCACACATTAGTAGCCAACAAAGTCCATTTTGAAACAATAAGCTAACACGTTAATATCACAAACGGTTGTATTATATGAACCATGTCAATATTTAACCATACTTAGTGGCGTGCGTGCAGCTGTTTGATTAGACAGGACGAGCGCGATAAGTCCGCCGTGCAGGCTCTTCGAGACGCGTGCAAGCTGTCCGCTGCGCAGGCTCGACGGGACGCGTGCATCCTGTCCACCTCGCAGGCTCGACGGGACACGTGCGAGCAGCAAGGCCGCCCATGCTCACTCGGAAGCGAGCTCTTTGACCTCCATGCACTAGCCGCCACCCGCCTCACTCAAAACTTTGCCAGTAATGGGTTAATTAAAGCGCCTGGATGGATGTTTTTTTAGGGGTGGACGGAGGGTGTTTGGTTGTGATCCCATGGCAGCATTTTCTTTGTTCGTATTTTCAACTCGTATTCCGGCCTAATTTAAATTTCCACATAGGGTAACGAATAATATGATGACAAATAAATGGGCAACAAATAGTACAACGACAAATTTACAATGGCGTAGACAATAATTGTCTTACATATTCCGTATAATTTCAAAAGCCACATGCGGCAAAGTCCAGAAGACACGGGGGAAAGAGAAGAAGGAAATCATAGAGAACGATCTAGATCGCTACTGTATCTACTCTTCAATGGATCGCCGGGCGATGAAATCCTCCAGCTCCTTCCTCAATTCCACATGGCTTTGCTTGAAAGCAGCCACGGATTCCTCCACATCCTGCTTGCAATCGATCCAGAGCTTCCTCAAGTCACCCATCAGTTCCTTGATGACCGCTGTTAGGGTCATCCCCGAGGCACTGCTCTACTCATGCAACATCTTCCAACCGGCGGCCTCCTCCACCTTCTCAGTGAGTTCCTTGAGGAGCTTCGCATTGTCCCCCATGAGTTGCTCGATAAGGCCGATCGCCTTGTCAACCGAGGCATCGCTGATCTCGAGCGGCTTCATCAGATGTCGACCAGCTCTTGCTGCTTAATGAGGCCAGCAAGAATGTCATCATCGCCGTCCAAGGACTTCAGCAACACCAGCACGTCACAATCGCCGACGCAACAAGTGTGCTTGTGAGAGCCCTCGCGTGCCCATGAGAGCTTGTTCGAGGGCTCCACTACGCGCCGGGACATCTCTGTTGCGGCTGCCGCTTCACGGAGGGACCTCTCTAGTGCTTCCGCAGCCTTAATCTTTGCTTCCTGGTTATATGCCCACTCAAAACTCCTCCTAACGGTCATGGCGGAACGACTTGACAGGAAAGACCAGTTTTGTAGGTGATGAGGAGAGGAACTGTGAAGTAATTTTCGAGTGGGTAGTTTTTATAGCCCGGTGCTAAGTGTGAACACATATTAGTTTGATCGGTGTGAACACATATTAGTTTGATCGGTGTGAACACATATTAGTTTGATCTGTGTGAACAGATTTGCAGTTACTTATTGTGATGTAATCTACAATGTGATGAGAAACAAAGTCAAAATTTATTGATGGTTCTGGGCCCACAAAGCCCCGTTTTTGTTGTTGTGTCTCATCGCAAATAGTTCTTTTGGATCAACCGTATGCCACACATCGGAAGCCTGAAACGTGGGCCCTTGTTCTCGGATGTACGCATACGTGTCTGCCCACTATCACACACGGTCATGATATCACCATCGTGTCCTATGGATGCGCTGTCGCATCTCCCACGGGGTGCCAGAAGGTTGACCACGTAGTTGCTCGTTGCGGCATCCCTGCTTTTTTTCTTTTTTACAGGTCTTTGGCGTTCCTGCACGCGCTCTACTCTCCGTTGAGGCAAATTTACAATGGCAACAGTCAATAATTGTCTTACATATTCAGGATAATTTGAAATTCCACATGCGGCAAGGCACAAAACACTCATGACCTACTTATGCATACAATTATAATAAAATATATGCTAAAAAGCTGAGTCGGCGGCCTTCCGACGACGGTCTTCTCGGACTCCATGATCAGCATATGACCATTGCGGCCGTTCATTATGTGTAACTTACTAATCATCGCACACGAGTACTCACAGGCGCATTATGTGTGATACTCCTAGCCACCGCAAGCAACTAGTTTGCATTTTCAAAGTTTTTTGTACGAACAGAATCACACACAAACTTACTATAGTAACCGCCTGTGTTATAATTTCTCATCCCAAATAGTTCATCCGAGTGGGCTGTTTGTTGCCTATCATACACATCTGGTTTACACAAATCATTTGTGTTATTTTGGCTAATCGCAAATGCCGCATATCACACATATCTTGTTAGGATGAACCGTTTTTGTTCTCTTGCCTAATCGAAAACAATTTGTCCGAGTGTACCGTATGTTGTATATCACACACACCTTGATCTGGCTGACTGTTCATGTTGCATTCCCTAATAGCACACAGTTCATCGGAGGGAACTGTATGCCGTATAACACACACACATTGATATGGCTGCCCGTTTCTGTTGTTCTTCCTCATCCCAAACAATTCTGCTGGATCAATCGTCTGCCCTGCATCGCACACGCAACTAAAATATGAACTGTGTTTGATGCATCTGTCATCACAAACGTTTTGCACATTTTTGATGGTTTTCTTACACCACCGTTTGCGATTATTGCATCGCACACAGTTTCTCGAAGGGTCTCTGATCCTGTAGTAGTGTTTCCTCACGACACGATGCTTGCAAAAAGAGAAAATAGAAAAGGAATAGGGAAGAATACTTTGACTCTTACATAAAAGTAAATGCGTAAAAGTAAAAGATAGGCCCTACGTAGAGGGAATCAGAGGTTTTCATGCACTTTTTGTTTGTATGGAAAATACCTTAATGCAAAAGAACACCACATTGTATTGCCCCTTATGAAAGCAACGTTTATTATGCAATATGTCAATTTTATTATTTTGCCATCACAAGTTCTTACAACGCTCAATTTTCGCTTACACTAACATGATCCAACACATTTAGAAGCAATTTTTATTGCCTTATTGCACCGATGACAACTTACTTGAAGGATCTTACTCAATCCATAGGTAGGTATGGTGGACTCCCAAAATAAGATTTTGGGTTTAAGGTTTTTGGATGCACAAGTAGTATCTCTACTTAGTGCGGAGTTTTTGGCTAGCAAAGATATTGAGCAAGCACCACATGTTGAAGGTTCTATGACAATATAACTTCTGTGTGAATATGAACAATCATAAATCATTACGTTGTCTTCCTTGTCCAACGTCAACAATTTTGACATATAATATTTAATGGGGGCTCACAATCATAAAAGATGTCCCACATAATATATTTGCATGTGAATCTTCTCTTCCCTTAATAATTCTTTCATGAAGTGCATCATTGACAAATGCTATGTTTTTCAATCTCCAATAAATTTTACCACTTATACTTTTCTTTATGTGATGTCATTACTTACCATAAGATTAGCATATGATCTTTTTCATTTATTTTCCTTTCTTTTTATTGAAACAAAAAAGGTAAAGAAACAAAACTCAAACTACTCTTTATTATATGACTCACACACGATTACATAGATACAAAGATCACTAAGCAAGCACTTGAAAAGAAAGGATCGAACTAAACTTTTTTTATTAAACTAAATCATAGGATAACTAAAGATTGAACTAAAATAGGTAAAGGAAAAGATAGAGGTGGTGATATGATACCAGGGCACCACTCCCAAGCTTGGCACAAGCCAAGGGAAGTGCCCATACCATGAACTCAAGTTTATTTTGTTGGTGAAGATGATGATGGTGGTGTTGATGTAGTAGCGGGCTTATCCTCTGGCTTCCATGGTAGCAGCTCACCATCATAGGATAAGAATATGATGAAAGCGATGGTGGAAATGAAGAAGATACCAGCGAGCAAGAGTTCCATAAAGCAGCCGAAGCCATTTGTATTGACGGGGGGTGCATCTTTGCACTCCTCCCACTGCCAGCTCAAGCAATGTGTGCATGAGGTCAATGCCTTGGAACCAGCTGCAGATTCCCGTAGGCCACTAAAATGGTCCCGCACGCCTATCATCTTCGACGAAGAGGACCATTCTAACCTATCACGGTTGGGTGTTTTCCGTTGTTGTTTTCTGCAACAATCGGCAACCTCAAAGTTACCAAGATGTTAGTTCATGGTGGGGCTAGGTTGAACTTGATCTCCCCCAAGGTGGTTGGCAAGCTGCAGATCTCTGATGAGGAGCTTAAGGCCATGGGCACTTTCAAGGAATCAACCCCGGCAGGAGCTGGCTTATGGGAAAGATCCCCTTGCCCGAGTCGTTTGGCGGGGAACTGAACTACCAGACTGAAAAAGTCGTGTTTGACGTGGTTGAGATTCCTTTGCCTTACAATGGAATTCTTGGTCGTCCAGCTCTGTCAAAATTCATGGTAGCATCCCACTATGCTTACAATACCTTGAAGATGCTAGGGCCAATGGGTATCATTTCCACCCCGTCAGATAAAAGAGACGCAATCATATATGTGGATCAGATGTATCGAGACATGATAGCAGCTGAGGCTACAGAAGCCACATCTCCCACCAAGGAAACATAGAAGCAAAAAAAGACTAGTAGAGATGCCGGCAAGGGATCCGGGAAGCGCGCCTCTTCAGAGTGCGCTGCACCTGTTGATGACTTTCGGAGAGTTCCACTAGTAAGAGGTCCAAGGTTGCTTTACCTGCTGTGAAGAGGGTCCCAGCAAGGCAGGATGGTGCTAACGGTACGTTCACCATAAGCGCCACCCTTGATGACAAATAGGAAAGTGCGCTCGTTGCCTTCCTGCGGGTGAATGTTGATGTGTCTTCTTGGCAATCATCTTACATCCCCAGCGTTCCCAGGAAGGTAATCAAGCACCAACTTGTTGTCTGCCCCCATGCTCAGCTCCTCAAGCAGAAGGTTAGAAAGCAGGCTTTGGAATGGCAACAGTTCAGTGGCAAGAAAATCAAGAAACTGGAAGCAGCTAGTTTTGTCAGAGGAGTGTTGCATCCAACATGGCGAGCAAACCCAATGGTAGTGTGCAAGGCAAATGGGAATTGGAGACTTTGCATTGATTTCACCGAACTGAACAAGGCATGCACAAGGACCCTTTTCCCCAGCTGCGCATTGATCAGATTGTGGATTCCACTTCCGAGTGTGATCTGCTTTCCTTTTTGGATGCATACTCCAGGTACCATCAGATATTCATGTCCAAGTAAGATAAAGAGAAGACCACGTTCATAACTCCATGTGGCACGTACTGCTTCGTACGTATGCCTTTCGAGTTAACTAGATCCACTTTTGTTAGGGTAGTGCAAATTGGGTTTGAGCCTCAGCTACACAGAAATGTAGAAGCTTACATGGATGATATAGTGGTCAAAACCAAGGATAAATCAATGCTCATTCAAGATCTGGAAGAGACCTTTGGAAACTTGCGCAAGATCAACTTGAAGTTATACCCCGAGAAGTGTGTGTTTGGTGTTCCCTCCAGCAAGTTCCTTGGTTTCTTTGTATCTCACTGGGGGATAGAAGCCAACCCCAACAAAATCAGAGCAATTGAGAAGATACAAGCACCCAAGACTGTCAAAGATGTGACACGTTTAACTGGGTGTGTTGCCGCATTGAGTAGGTTCATTTCCAAGTCTGCCGAGTGTGCCTTGCCGTTCTTCCAGGTTTTGAAGAAGGTATGGCCAATGAAGTGGACCCCAGAGGCGGAAGCAGCGCTGCTAGACCTGAAGACCTACCTTTCCTCTGCTCCCACCCTAGTTGCTCCTAAACCACAAGAGCCGTTGCTGCTATACTTAGCGACAACTAATAAAGTGGTTAGTGCAGTGCTGGTGGCATAGTAGGAAGTATATGAAGAAGCAACTACATCTACTATCCTCTCCAGAGATGAAAATTACCTGGCCGCGGCAAGGATGAGCACAGATCAAGGGAAAGTAGAGAAAGTTAGTGGGGCGATCCTAAAGTCGCGGCAAAGAAGAACGTGGTAGCTCCCTGATATTGGGGGCTAGGTCAAGGTACTCTATAGTGCAAAAGCTGATATTCGGCCTTATCATGGCCTCGAGGAAACTGTGCCACTATTTCCAAGCCCACGAGATTACAGTCATCACACGCTTCCCACTACTGCGCATACTGAGGAACCCCGAAGCTACCAGCGGGATAGTTGAATGGGCCCTATAGTTGTCAAGCTTTGTCCTGAAGTAGTAAAATACCTCAACCATCCAGAGTAGGGCGTTTTCGGAAGGATGCCCACTCCAGATGAAGATACACCAGAGACAGTTATCCCCAACTAGGAAGCACCTCAGGAGTGGATCATGTATTTTGATGGTGCTTTCTCATTGCAGGGCGCTGGAGCTGGCGTGCTCCTTGTTGCACCCACTAGAGAACACCTCAAGTATGTGGTTCAAATGCACTTCCCCCGGGAGGCGACCACCAACAACATTGCTGAGTATGAAGGACTCCTTGCTGGGCTTAGGGTCTCGATGGAGCTAGGAATCAAGAAATTGATTATCCGTGGAGATTCACAACTCCTGGTGAAGCAAGTCAATAAAGATTACCAGAGCCCATTGATGGAGGCATACATAGAGGAAGTGAGAAAGTTAGAGCAATACTTCTATGGATTACAAACAAAGCACGTGCCCCATGTGGAGAACAGTATAGCTGATCATTTATAAAGTGCGCTGCACAAAAGTTCTTGCGATCGAGGTAAGCGCTCCCACGAATGAGAAAGTACCATTTGTACTTGTTGTTGAGCCCCAAGCTCCAACTTGGGAGCAACACATAGTCCACTACCTTCAAACAGGAGAACTTCCCAAAGAACAAGAAGCTGAAAGAGTAGCCCGGAGGTCAAATATGTACAAGTTTGTCGATGACACACTATACAGGAAGAGGCTGAATGGTGTGAAATTGAAGTGCACTTACCGGGAAGATGGGCAGAAGCTCTTGGCGGAGATACACGAGGGCTGATACATCTCCAACTTATCTATAATTTTTGATTGTTCCATGCTATTACATTATCTGTTTTGGTTGTTTAATATGCATTAATATACTATTTTATATATTTTTTTGGGACTAACCTGTCGCCGTTCTGGGAACGGGGGTCCCTAGACTTGCCTGCCTGCGGCCTGCAGCGTGGCTCAAGTGGTGGCCCAGTACGGCCCGTCTTCATCAGTACAAGACTCAAGACCCTCGCGAGGGGCCGAGCCTCGCGGGGCGGATGACACAAGGCTTCCTCAAGGACGGCCTCTCCAGGTAGGCTCGCGAGGAGGCGGAGAGATCATGGCAGGGTACCTCGCGAGGTGCCCATGACGCAAGCCATGACGATCGAGACCAGGTGGGCACCGGCCTGTGCAGTGTCCTTGTTTCCTCTTTGGTGCAAAGGGGGCAAGCACAGGCATGAAGTACCGAGGCATTAGGCAAGGGTTGCCATTTCCGTGCAACGAGACCAAGACCAGTGGAGCGGCAGGATGGAGGTTATCATGGAGCCCAAGGCGGTGTCATCACCAGTGCTTTTGGCAGCCGAAGACCAACTTTAGTCAGGATAACCTGTACTAGATGTTCCCCTTTGAAATGGCCATTGGTGGCGCCCTTCCCTCTAAATATTTGGGAAGAGGCCCAGTGCCTCTATAAATAGAGCTAGCCACCACAGAGTAGAGGGGAGATTTTGGGTAGACTAGAGAGAGAGAGAGGCGACTGAACTCACCCAAGTAGTTCATCGCAACAGCTCAAGAACACCTCTTGAGAGGCCGTTCTCCCCCTGTACTGTTCATCATCAACCCCTGAGGCAATCCACCACACCACTCACTGGAGTAGGGTGTTACACCACGTCGGTGGCCCGAACCAGTATAAATATCGTGTCCCTTGTGTTGTTCATCCTTTCCAGCTTAGATCTCACGAGAGGATCGGACGTGGATAGATAGGGGAGAAATCTTTGTGCGCATCCCAGAGTTCGAACTTCAAGGGTATGCCAGAACCCAACATCCGACATTTGGTAAGCCAGGTAGGGGTGCACCGGAATCTTTCTTCCGTTGTCCGCATTTGATCTTTTGTCGTGTTAATGGCTGACGCTCGCCGGGCTCGCGCCGAGCGTCGGGCTGCTCTCGCCGCCCGCATCGCCCAGACAGCGCCAGTCGGCGGGTGTCCCCGTCATTCCCCGTCGCCTACCGCCAACGCCGCCACTGGCCCGGCGGGTGATACGTCTCCAACGTATCTATAATTTTTGATTGTTCCATGCTATTATATTACCCCTTTTGGATGTTTATGGGCTTTATTTTACACATGCATATCATTTTTGGGACTAACCTACTAACCGGAGGCCCAGCCTGTATTGCTGTTTATTTGCCTATTTCAGTATTTCGAAGAAAAGGAATATCAAACGGAGTCCAAACGGAATGAAACCTTCGGGAGCATGATTTTTGGAACGAACATGATCCGGAGACCTTGGACTGCAAGTCAAGAAGCTTTCGAGGTCCCCACGAGATAGGGGTCCGCGCCACCCCCTATAGGGCACGCCCCCTGTCTCCTGGGCCCCTCAGGTGGCCACCGACGTACTTCTTCATCCTATATATACCTACGGACCCCGAAAACATCCAGGAGCACCACGAAACACAATTTCCACCGCCGTAACCTTCTGTATCCGCGAGATCTCATCTTGGAGCCTTCGTCGGCACTCTGCCGGAGGGGGAATCGACCATGGAGGGCTTCTACATCAACA
This sequence comes from Triticum aestivum, assembly GCF_018294505.1. Classification (NCBI taxonomy): domain Eukaryota; kingdom Viridiplantae; phylum Streptophyta; class Magnoliopsida; order Poales; family Poaceae; genus Triticum; species Triticum aestivum. The sequence continues at coordinate 451,206,181 of NC_057804.1, forward strand.
TCCTTGCCCCTCCGATGAGTTGTGAGTAGTTTACCACACACCTACGGGTCCATAGTTATTAGCTAGATGGCTTCTTCTATCTTTTTAAATCTCAATACAATGTTCTCCCCCTCTCTCGTGGAGATCTATTCGATGTAATCTCTTTTTGCGGTGTGTTTGTCAAGATCCGATGAATTGTGGGTTTATGATCAAGTTTATCTATGAATAATATTTGAATCTTCTCTGAATTCTTTTATGTATGATTGAGTTATCTTTGCAAGTCTCTTCGAATTATCAGTTTGGTTTGGCCTACTAGATTGGTCTTTCTTGCCATGGGAGAAGTGCTTAGCTTTGGGTTCAATCTTGCGGTGTTCTTACCCTGTGACAGAAAGGGTTGCAAGACACGTATTGTATTGTTGCCATCAAGGATAACAAGATGGGGTTTATATCATATTGCATGAGTTTATCCCTCTACATCATGTCATCTTGCTTAATGCGTTACTCTGTTCTTATGAACTTAATACTCTAGATGCAGGCAGGAGTCGGTCGATGTGTGGAGTAATAGTAGTAGATGCAGGCAGGAGTTGGTCTACTTGTTATGGACGTGATGCCTATATACATGATCATGCCTAGATAATCTCATAACTATGCGCTTTTCTATCAATTGCTCGACATTAATTTGTTCACCCACCGTAATACTTATGCTATCTCGAGAGAAGCCTCTAGTGAAACATATGGCCCCCGGGTCTATCTCTTATCATATTTTCTTTCAATATATTTTTATTTGCATATCTAGCTTTTGCATCTATATTACAAAATACCAAAAATATATTATTATCTCTCTATCAGATCTCACTTTCTTAAGTGGCCGTGAAGGGATTGACAACCCCTTTATTGCGTTGATTGCGAGTTCTCAATTTGTTGGTGTAGGTGCGTGGGACTTTTGAGGAGCCTCCTACTGGATTGATACCTTGGTTCTCAAAACTGAGGGAAATACTTACGCTACACTTGCCGCATCACCCTATCCTCTTCGGGGAAAACCAAGCTAGCTCAAGACGTAGCAAGAAGGATTTCTGGCGCCGTTGTCGGGGAGGTCTTCGCTCAAGTCAAGACATACCAAGTACCCATCACAAACCCATCTCCCTTGCATTTACATTATTTGCCTCTCGTTTTCCTCTCCCCCACTTCACCCTTGCCGTTTTATTCGCCCTCTCTTTCCCAATCTCCTTCCCTCTTTTTCGCTTGCCCTTTTCTTCCGTTGCCCGTGTGTTTGCCCGTTTTCTTCGTCATTATGGCTAGTTCCTTGTCCGCTCCTATGTCTCCCGAGTTTGAAGTTCTTCACTTCAAGCAAAGGTAAGGAGAAAACTTAAAAGATGCTTGGTATAGGATGATGGAATCTTATTTCAAGTCCACCCTAGAGGTGAACTTTAGAATTCTTCTTCGCAATTTTTATGTTGGATTAAACATGACGCATATACAACTCTTGGATTGCATTGCCAAGGGAAATTTTATTGAAATTGATCCAAGTATTGCGCATGAAATAATAGAGGGAATAGTGGGAACATTACCTCAAAAGGGAGGATCTCATCCTACCCAAGAAGAAACACAAGTGTTTGGAAAGATTTGCGAAGTAACAAAAATTTTACAAAAATCTCTTGAGCCTCTTAAAAGTGTTAGCGGAAATCTGCACCACATGAATATGTTGATCACTCTTTGCAATAAGCGGTTGGATTCTTTAGATCTAAAAATTTCAGAATATGAAGGGAAGCGGAAAGAACCTTCCGGATTCGAGCTTGACTCTGCTAAAAAACTGAAAATTAAAGATGGCACTTGTTAGATCTATCTTTGTTTTTATGCCTAGCTAGGGGCGTTAAACGATAGCGCTAGTTGGGAGGCAACCCAATTTTTCTTTTTGTTTTTTGTTTTTTCGTCTGTTTAGGAATAAATCTTGCATCTACTCTCTGTTTAGATGTTTTTTTATCTTTTAGTTAGTGTTTGTGCCAAGTAGAACCTATAGGATAAACTACGATGATAGTTGATTTGATTCTGCTGAAAAACAGAAACTTTGCGCTCACGAGAAAAAAAAAATTCAATAAATCACAGAAACGTGATTTTGCATTGATTCGTTTTGCTGCTGATCAATAGACAAATTGTACAGTACTTCATATTTTGTTAGGATTTGTAGACTTCCATAAGTTTGCGTTAGTTACAGATTGCTACAGACTGTTCTGTTTTTGACAGATTCTGTTTTTCGTGTGTTGTTTGCTTATTTCAATGCATCTATGGCTAGTAAATTAGTTTATAAACCATAAGGAAGTTGGAATACAGTAGGTTTAACACCAAAATAAATAAAGAATGAGTTCATGGCAGTACCTTATGTAGTGGTTTTGTTTTCTTTCACTAACGGAGCTTATAAGATTTCCTGTTAAGTTTTGTGTTGTGAAGTTTTCAAGTTTTGGGTAAAGCTTTTATGGACTATGGAATAAGGAGTGGCAAGAGCCTAAGCTTGGGGATGCCCATGGCACCCCAAGATATTCAAGGATAGCCAAAATACTAAGCTTGGGGATGCCTCGGGAAGGCATCCCCTCCTTCGTCTTCATTCATTGGTAACTTTACTTGGAGCTATATTTTTATTCGCTACATGATATGTGTTTTGCTTGGAGCGCCATGTGTTGTATTAGTCTTGCTTGTTAGTTTACCACAATCATCCTTGCTGTACACACCTTTTGGGAGAAGCCTATTTCATTAGAATTTGCTAAGAATACTCTATGTGCTTCACTTATATCTTTTTGAGCTTCATAGTTTTTGCTCTAGTGCTTCACTTATATCTTTTAGAGCACGGTTGTGTCTTAAATTTGAAGAAATTGCTAGTCTCTCATGCTTCACTTATATTATTTTGAGAGTCTTTTAGAACAGCATGGTATTTTCTATGGTTATAAAGTTGGTCCTAGGATGATGAGCATCCAAGTTGGGTATAATAAAAACTACCATAGGAAGTGAATTGGATGCTATGATCAACTTGATACTTGATAATTGTTTTGAGATATGGAGGTAGTGATATTAAAGTCATGCAGTTGGGTGATTATGAATTTAAAGAATGCTTGTGTTGAAGTTAGTAAGTCCCGTAGCATGCACGTATGGTTAAAGTTGTGTAACAAATTTGAAACATGAAGTGTACCTGGCTTGTGCATCCTTATGAGTGGCGGTCAGGGACGAGCGATGGTCTTTTCCTACCAATCTATCCCCCTAGGAGCATGCGCGTAGTACTTGATTTTTGATGACTTCTAAATTTTTGCAATAAGTATATGAGTTATTTTGACTAATGTTGAGTCCATGGATTATACGCACTTTTACCTTTCCGCCTTTGCTAGCCTCTTCGGTACCGTGCATTGCCCTTTCTCACCTTGAGAGTTGGTGCAAACTTCGCCGGTGTATCCAAACCCCGTGATACGATACGCTCTATCACACATAAACCTCCTTATATCTTCCTCAAAACATCCACCATACCTACCTATTATGGCATTTCCATAGCCATTCCGAGATATATTGCCATGCAACTTTCCACCATTCCGTTCATCATCATCATGACGTACTTTACTTTTGTCATATTGCCATTGCATGATCATGTAGTTGACATCGTATTTGTGGCAAAGCCACTATGCATTATTTTTCATACATGTCACTCTTGATTCATTGCACCATACCGGTACACCACCGGAGGCATTCATATAGAGTCATATCTTGTTCTAGTTTCGAGTTGTAATTCATATGTTGTAATCAATAGAAGTGTGATGATCATCATTATTAGAGCATTGCCCAAAAAGGAAAAAAGAAAAAAATAAGAAAGGCCAAAAGAAAAAAAAGGCCCAAAAAAAGAAAAGAAAAGAAAAGAAAAAAGAAAAAAGAAGAAGAAAATAAATAAAAAGGGCAATGTTACTATCTCTTTTTCCACACTTGTGCTTCAAAGTAGCACCTTGTTCTTCATGTTGTGAGTCTCATATTTTGTGCTTCAAAATGGCACCATGTTTTTCATATAGTGAGTCTCATAAGTTGTCTTTTTCATACTAGTGGGAATTTTTCATTATAGAACTTGGCTTGTATATTCCTACAATGGGCTTCTTCAAATGCCCTAGGTCTTTGTGAGCAAGCAAGTTGGATGCACACCCACTAGTTTTCTTTTGTTGAGCATTCATTTATAGCTCTAGTGCATCCGTTGCATGGCAATCCCTACTCCTCATGTTGACATCAATTGATGGGCATCTCCATAGCCCGTTGATTATCCTCGTCAATGTGAGACTTTATCCTTTTTTGTCTTCTCCACACAATCTCCATCATCATATTCTATTCCACCCATAGTGCTATATCCATGGCTCACGCTCATGTATTGTGTGAAGGTTGAAAAAGTTTGAGATTATTTAAGTATGAAACAATTGCTTGGCTTGTCATCGGGGGTATAGAAGTTGGGAACATCTTTGTGTGACGAAAATGAAGCATAGCCTAACTATATGATTTTGTAGGGATGAACTTTCTTTTGCCATGTTATTTTGAGAAGACATGATTACTTTGATTAGTATGCTTGAAGTGTTACTATTTCCTTTATCAATATGAACTTTTATTTTGTATTCATTTGGATCTGAACATTCATGCCACAATAAAGAAAATCACATTATGAATTATGCTAGGTAGCATTCCACATCAAAAATTTCTTTTTTATCATTTACCTACTCGAGGACGAGCAGGAATTAAGCTTGGGGATGCTTGATACGTCTCCAACGTATCTATAATTTTTGATTGTTCCATGCTATTATATTACCCCTTTTGGATTTTTATGGGCTTTATTTTACACATTTATATCATTTTTGGCACTAACCTACTAACCGGAGGCCCAACCCGTATTGCTGTTTTTTTTGCCTATTTCAGTATTTTGAAGAAAAGGAATATCAAACGGAGTCCAAACGGAATGAAACCTTCAGGAGCGTGATTTTTGGAACGAACATGATCCGGAGAGCTTGGAGTGCAAGTCAAGAAGCTTACAAGGGCCCCACGAGATAGGGGGTCACACCCCCCTGTAGGGCGCACCCCCCTGTCTCGTGGGCCCCTCGGGCGGCCCCCGACGTACTTCTTCCTCCTATATATACCTACGGATCCTGAAAACATCCAGGAGTACCACGAAACACAATTTCCACTGCCGTCACCTTCTGTATCCGCGAGATCTCATCTTGGAGCATTCGTCGGCACTCTGCCGGAGGGGGAATCGACCATGGAGGGCTTCTACATCAACATCCTTGCCCCTCCGATGAGTTGTGAGTAGTTTACCACAGACCTACGGGTCCATATTTATTAGCTCGATGGCTTCTTCTCTCATTTTGGATCTCAATACAATGTTCTCCCCCTCTCTTGTGGAGATCTATTCGATGTAATCTCTTTTTGCGGTGTGTTTGTCAAGATCCGATGAATTGTGGGTTTATGATCAAGTTTTCTATGAATAATATTTGAATCTTCTCTGAATTCTTTTATGTATGATTGAGTTATCTTTGCAAGTCTCTTCGAATTATCAGTTTGGTTTGGCCTACTAGATTGGTCTTTCTTGCCATGGGAGAAGTGCTTAGCTTTGGGTTCAATCTTGCGGTGTTCTTACCCTGTGACAGAAAGGGTTGCAAGACACGTATTGTATTGTTGCCATCAAGGATAACAAGATGGGGTTTATATCATATTGCATGAGTTTATCCCTCTACATCATGTCATCTTGCTTAATGCGTTACTCTTTTCTTATGAACTTAATACTCTAGATGCAGGCAGGAGTCGGTCAATGTGTGGAGTAATAGTAGTAGATGCAGGCAGGAGTCAGTCTACTTGTTATGGACGTGATGCCTATATACATGATCATGCCTAGATAATCTCATAACTATGCGCTTTTCTATCAATTGCCCGACAGTAATTTGTTCACCCACCGTAATACTTATGCTATCTCGAGAGAAGCCTCTAGTGAAACATATGGCCCCCGGGTCTATCTCTTATCATATTTGCTTTGAAACTACTTTTATTTGCATCTTTACTTTTTGCATCTATATTACAAAATACCAAAAATATATTATTATCTCTCTATCAGATCTCACTTTCGTAAGTGGCCGTGAAGGGATTGACAACCCCTTTATTGCGTTGGTTGCGAGTTCTCAGTTTGTTTGTGTAGGTGCGTGGGACTTTTGAGGAGCCTCCTACTGGATTGATACCTTGGTTCTCAAAACTGAGGGAAATACTTACGCTACACTTGCTGCATCACCCTGTCCTCTTCGGGGAAAACCAACGCTAGCTCAAGACGTAGCAGCGGGGAACGAGCAGTAGGCCTCGTCTCTGCATCCTTCGGTGCGACGGGAAGGCCGCACCGCCACCCCGTCACTGAGTCCAGCCGGTTCGTCGTCCCATGCCCGTCGCGCCCCCACGGACGCGCATGCTGTGTTGCTCCTAGCGCGTGAGCTCCTGCACTACTGTCCCGTCGACGACCTCTACAAGGACTCACTCGCTCGCATCACCGAGCTCGTCAGCGCTGCAGGGGGCTCTCCTACGCCGTCCCTCTCGCTGCCTCGCACTCCGTCCTGCGTAGGAGGTGTAGACCATGAGGTGCCTCCGCCTCCTCCTCCCCAAGAAGGCACCCTAGCTCCAAGGCGCGCAGCCCTAGGACAAGATCCACCACGTCCGGCGCCCGCGCGGCAAGAAAGGAGATGCCAAGAAATCCCTCGTCCCCAAGAAGGTGCTCACGTGCTGCCGGCACCGGTGCGCCACGAGCGCATCCCTGCGCCACCACGTCGAGACCCCGCGCTGCTCCAGGCAGCGGTCCGCGGGAATCTCCAGGAGCAAGCCCAGCATCAGCAGAGGGCTCCAGTGGCCACCACAGGCTGTCGCACCTTCACCCCCAAGCTACGTAGTGTCGCCTGGCCAGGCAAGTTCAAGCCTGACCTGCCTCCTCGCTACGACGGCACTACAGACCCCGCGGAGTTCCTACAGCTCTACGAGCTGGGCATCGAAGCCACCAACGGGGACGAAAAGGTCATGGCGAGCTGGTTTCCCATGGCACTCAAGGACGGTGCCCGCACCTGGCTCCTGAACCTGGCTCCGGGCACGATCTCCTCCTGGGATGAGATGCGCACTCGCTTCATCACCAACTTCCAAGGCACTCGCGACCGTCCACTGGCCGTGGGTGACCTGCGTCACATCAAACAGCAGCCTGGAGAGACCCTACAAAAGTACATCCAGCGCTTCAACAACGCCTGCCTCAAGATCCCCAGGGTGACTGAGGAAGTCATCATCTCAGCCTTCTCCAATGGCGTGCGTGACATCAAGATGAAAGAGGAGCTAGCAATCCATGAAGACATGTGTACATCTCTGGAGCTGTTCAACTTGGCGACCAAGTGCGCCAGGGCTGAGGAAGGGCGCCTCTCCCTCCTCGAGCTTCCAACTTCTGATCCGAAAGATAAGAAGCCCCAGGTCAAGGACGTGAAGCGCAAAGGAGCGGCTGTGCTCGTAGCTGAGCCAGACACCAAGCAAGGCAGGGATCATCCGGAGTCATCCAAGGGCAGCCGGTATTACGTGTACCACGACCTCCACGCCCACAACACCAACGAATGCCAAGAGCTCAGAGCTGTGCGAGATGGACGTATCGGCCGATGCCCCGAGCGCAACGATCGGGGCTATGGCCGAGGAGGAGGAAGAGGTGGAGGACGATGGGAAGACCGTGGCCCTCACCAAGGGTGGCGTGACCGACCTCGCGAGGACCGCTGGCAGGACCAGCCTCGCGAGGGAGGTTGGAGGGATCGGCCTCGTGAGGATCGCCCGCAAGGCAACGCAGGCCTCCCTCTACTGCCACCACCGTCAAGGAGGAATGAAGACCAGCATCAGGAAGAGGGGGCTGGGGGCTTCCAGGAGCCGCACGCAATCGCCTGCATCCTGGGCGGAGATCAAGCCCCAGCCTCTCAGCTAATCTTCAAGCACTTTGCTCGCGAGGTGAATGTCGTCCTCCCGAAGCTTGAGGCTTCGCGCCCTCTCAGGTGGTCCACGTGTGCTATCACGTTCAGCTCAGCAGATCAGCTCAAGTGTGCAGCAACAGCTGGGGTCCTCCCAATGTTCTATTCCCCAGTCATCAGCAATGTGCAGGTCACCAGGACCCTCATCGATGGTGGAGTAGGGCTCAACGTTCTGTCTATCGAAACATTCAACAATCTCCAAGTGTTGTATGATCAACTCCAGCCAACCAAGCCTTTCTCAGGAGTCACTGATGGTTCTACCACCCCGATAGGGCAGGTCCGCCTCCCTGTCACCTTCAGACAGTGCAAGAACTACCGTAATGAACTCATTGACTTCGACGTCGCCCACATTTGCCTACCGTACAACACCATCCTCGAGTATCCGGCCCTGGCCAAGTTCATGGCAGTGTCTCACCATGGCTACAATGTCCTCAAGATGCCAGGAAGCGGTGGAGTCATCACAGTCCCCTGTGAGGAAAAGGATGCAGTGTGTTCTCTTGAGCGTGCCTTCTAGGCCGCGACAATCGAAGAACCATATCATAGGAGAGGGAGCCTTCCCAAGGCAGTCTCTAAGAAGAAGAGGACCTCACCTGGCCCAAACCATTAGGAGGCAGGCACCTCCTGAGGCGTTGCGTCAGGATCCGCGCCCGTTCAAGGGGCACCACCCTCTGTCGCATAGGGAGGCACGCCCGGCGCCCTCCTCGGGCAAGGCTCAGGGGCTCTCTCCTGGAGGGCCACCGACTTTGCCAAGGTCATGAGGGAGGCGCTCGGGCACCACTTGGAGGCGTACTTCAAAGCACGTTTCCCTCAGGAAGTTATGAGGCAAGGAGGGCCAAACCCTCAGGAGTTCATCGCAAGAAACACTCAGGAGCTGCAGGAGTCAAGAGTCATGCGCGGTAGCCGCCGCTTACCCGCCGTAGCCCCCTGAAAGCACAAGTGCTCCCTAGGTGGCTTTGGTAATTAATGTCAACTTATCTCTTGTTGGACTAACACTTTTATCTAGTATGTTTCAGATAAGTTCAACAATGGAGTGGCATGGACTAAAGGATGTGGGAGCTCCTTCAAGATGCTAAGGACAAAGGATTGGCTCAAGCTTCAAGCTCAAGACTCTTCATTTTACATTTTAGTGATCCAAGATCACATTGAGTCTATAGGAAAAGCCAATACTATCAAGGAGGGATGAGGTGTTGCTTAATGAGCCTCTTGCTTCAAGTGCTTAGTGATATGCTCCAAATACTCTCAACTACTTTCCCACTTCCACACATATGTCCTAAACCTAAAGTCAAACTCGGCCCCACCAATTCTTTCTATCCGGCGCCACCGAGTTTGGATGTCTTAGCCACTGCCACAAACCCTAGGCAAATCGGTCTCACCGATAGGGATCTCGGTCTCACCGAGATGGGATTGTAATCTCTCTGTTTCCCTTCGTAACGTTTCGGTCTAACCGAAGTGAGCGATCGGTCCCCCCGAGATTGCAATGTAAACTCTCTGTTTCCCTTTTGTAACATTTCGGTCTCACCGAAAAGAGCAAATCGGTCCCACCGAGTTTACCTGACCAACTCTCTGGAAAGCTTATTACCAAAATCGGTCTCACCAAGTTTGTGTAATCAGTCTTACCCATATTACATTATGCCCTAACCCTAACCGAATCGGTCTCACTGAGTTGCATGTCAGTCCCACTGAAAATCCTAACGGTCCCTAAATTTGGTAAATCGGTCTGACCGAGTTTGTTGATTCGGTCCCACCGAGTTTGGCAAGTTGTGTGTAACGGTTAGATTTTGTGTGGAGGCTATATATACCCCTCCACCTCCTCTTCATTCGTGGAGAGAGCCATCAGACTAAACCTACACTTCCAACTTACCATTTCTGAGAGAGAACCACCTACTCATGTGTTGAGGCCAAGATATTCCATTCCTACCATATGAATCTTGATCTCTAGCCTTCCCAAGTTGCTTTCCACTCAAATCTTCTTTCCACCAGATCCAAATCCTATGAGAGAGAGTTGAGTGTTGGGGAGACTATCATTTGAAGCACTAGAGCAAGGAGTTCATCATCAATGCACCATTTGTTACTTCTTGGAGAGTGGTGTCTCCTAGATTGGCTAGGTGTCACTTGGGAGCCTCCGACAAGATTGTGGAGTTGAACCAAGGAGTTTGTAAGGGCAAGGAGATCGCCTACTTCGTGAAGATCTACCGCTAGTGAGGCAAGTCCTTCGTGGGCGACGGCCATGGTGGGATAGACAAGGTTGCTTCTTCGTGGACCCTTCGTGGGTGGAGCCCTCCGTGGACTCACGCAACCTTTGCCCTTCGTGGGTTGAAGTCTCCATCAACGTGGATGTATGATAGCACCACCTATCGGAACCACGCCAAAAACATCTATGTCTCCAATTGCGTTTGAATCCTCCAAAACCCTTCCCTTTACATTCTTGCAAGTTGCATGCTTTACTTTCCGCTGGTCATATATTCTTGCATGCTTACTTGCTATATGTTGTGAATGTTAAACTTGTGCCTAAACTCCACTTAAACTTTAAAAAGGTTAAAAACTGCAACTTTGGTACTTAGTGTCTAATCACCCCCCTCTAGACACCTCTTCTCAAGGTCCTACAAGTGGTATCAGAGCATTGGTCTCCATTGCCTTGGTTTAATCACCATTGGAGGAAGATGGATGAGTCTACTTTGGGGAGTCTTAGACATAGAGTGCCTATTCTTGATGGAGAGTATTTTCATGAGTGGAAAAATGAGATGCTTGTAATTTTCAATCAATATCATTTGAACAAGTACATTGCTAGCCCTTGTGCACCTCATGTTGATCCTATGCATCCTACCCATGATGAGTCAATTGACATGATTAGGAATCTTAGAACTGCCGAACTTATCATTAGAGGATTGCCTAGAAACTTGATTGGATGTTTGCCTACTCTTAAGTGTGCCTACACTATATGGAAATTTCTTGAGGAACGATTTCCAAATTATTCCTTGAAAAATCTTGATGAAATTCTCCATAAGTCTATTGCTTTGAGTAAAATGAATACTAGTGATCCTATGTTTGGTGATCGTCTATTTGAGCTTACAAACCTTATGCGTGCCAAAGGAAATGTTGGTATTATTAGTGATATTATTTCTGAAGCTATAAAAATTCATAAGCAAGATCATTGTCAAACTCACTCTAACGAATCACCCTCTCTAGGATCTGATCCACCACATGACGATGTTGAACATGGATACTATGATGAGGATGATGATAGTGACTTCGATCTTGATGATGCAATGAGACACCTTGGTCTTATGGCAAATCTTCGAGGATATATGTCAGGAGGAAAGGAATGGTTTCTTGATAGTGGATGTACCGATCACATGACCGGAGATAAAGACATGTTTCGTGAGCTTGCTGAAAATGATGGTCCTCGAAAGTATGTCACTTTCGGTGACAACTCAAAGGGTAAGGTGGTTGGCCTCGGTAAGGTGGCCATATCACATGATAGCTCCATACAAAATATCATGCTCGTTGAATCTCTTGGATACAACTTACTTTCAGTATCTAGACTAGCTAATTTCAGTTTCAATGTCCTATTTACTGAAGTAGATTGCCAAGTGTTTCGTCGAGACAATCATAAAATGGTCTTTACCGGTGTACGTAGAGGTGATCTATACATTGTTGATTTCACTAAAGAGGCTCAACCTAAAGCTTACTTCATTGCAAAATCCTCAAAAGGTTGGTTATGGCATAGACGACTAGGTCACATTGGCATGAGAAACCTTGACAAGCTTATTGAAGGCAATCATATCCTTGGAGTTAATGATGTCATATTTGATAAGGATAGACTTTGCAGTGCTTGTCAAGCAGGTAAACAGGTTGGAGGAAGGCATCCCGGGAAGAACATCATGACCACAAAGAGGCCACTCGAGCTACTTCACATGGATCTCTTTGGACCCAACTCTTACAAGAGTCTCAGTGGAAATTCATTTGGTCTAGTTATATTTGATGATTTTTCAAGATTTACGTGGGTGTTCTTTCTCAATGATAAATCGCAGGTTCAAAAGATCTTCAAAAACTTTGCTAGGAAGGCCCAATATCAATTTGAAGTGAAGATCAAGAAGGTTCGCAGCGACAACGGAACGGAGTTCAAGAACGCAAATGTGGACACCTTTCTTGACGAAGAAGGGATTTCACACGAGTTCTCGGCTACGTGCACACCTCAACAAAATGAGTTGTTGAGAGGAAGAACCGGACGCTCATCGAAATGGCGAGAACGATGCTTGATGAGTACAAGACGCCGAAGCACTTTTGGGCAGAAGCGGTTGAGACAGCTTGTCATGCAACAAATCGCTTGTATCTTCACAAGCTACTCGGCAAGATGGCATACGAGCTCCTCACCAGTAACAAACCCCAGGTTGGATACTTTCGAGTATTCGGCTCAAAGTGCTACATTCTTGATAAGCATCGTCGTTCTAAATTTGCTCCTAAGTCTCATGAAGGTTTCCTACTAGGTTATGGCTCAAACTCTCACACTTGTCGTGTCTACAACAATTTCACCTGAAAGGTTGAAGAGACGGTAGATGTGAAGTTTGATGAATCTAACGGCTCGCAAGTAGAGCAATTGCCAATTGATGTAGGAGACAAAGATCCTTCGGAAGCAATCCACGACTTGTCTATTGGCAAGGTCCACCCAACGGAGGTGAAGGAGAGTACCTCGTCCGTCCAAGTGGAAGCTTCTACTTCACGACAAGGTGAACCAAGAGTTGATACGGAAGCATCCACAAGTGGGACACACCAAGATGAAGAAAACGAGGAAGTGCATCAAGATGAACGTCAACAACCTCCTTCTCCACCACAACAAGAGAACGACAACGCCAACAATTAAGAAGGCCAAGAGGAAGAAAAAGATGAAGAAGATGTTCAACGAAGACCCAAGCAAAAGCTTTCACGAGTTCGAGCAAGAGTTGCTAAAGATCATCCCGTCGAGCAAATCTACAATGACATTCAAACCGGGAGAATAACTCGCTCTAAAACTCGTTTAGCTAACTTTTGTGAAAACTATTCTTTCATATCTAGCATTGAACCTATGAAGGTTGAAGAAGCATTGGAAGATCCGGATTGGATAACTGCTATGCATGAAGAGCTACACAACTTTGAGAGGAACCAAGTTTGGACATTGGTTGAGAAGCCCGACAACAACCCACAACATCATCTGGTACCAAATGGGTGTTTCGCAACAAGCAAGATGAAGATGGACAAGTAGTTCGCAACAAAGCACGTCTCATCGCCCAAGGCTACACACAAGTCGAAGGTATGGACTATGGTGAGACTTGAGTCCATTCGCATCTTACTTGCCTATGCTAATCATCATGATATCACCTTGTACCAAATGGACATTAAAAGTGCTTTTCTAAATGGTGAAATAGAGGAGGAAGTTTATGTTAAGCAACCTCCCGGCTTTGTCAATCCTAAGGCACCCAATCATGTCGACAAACTTCACAAAGCTCTTTATGGTCTTAAACAAGCTCCTAGAGCATGGTATAAATGCTTGACCAAGTTCCTTATTGAAAAAGGCTTCGAAATTGGGAAAATTGATTCAACACTTTTTACTAAAACGGTTAATGGAGAACTCTTTGTGTGCCAAATTTATGTTGATGATATTATATTTGGTTCAATTAACCCTCATTTTAGTGAAAAGTTTGGGAAGCTAATGTCGGAGAAGTTTGAGATGTCTATGATGAGTGAACTCAAACTCTTTCTTGGGTTGCAAATCAAGCAAACTAAGGAACGTACTTTTGTTTCTCAAACAAAGTACACCAAGGACCTATTCAAGAAGTTCAATATGCAAGAATGCAAAGGTATGTCTACACCCATGCCTACTAGTGGACATCTTGACTTGACCAAAGATGGTGAACTGGTTGATCAAAAGGTTTATTGCTCTATGATTGGTTCATTGTTATATCTATGTGCTTCACGTCCCGATATCATGCTAAGTGTGTGCATGTGTGCACGATATCAAGCTGCTCCTAAAGAATGTCATCTTAAGGCCGTGAAAAGGATAGTGAGATACTTAATTCATACACCAAATTTTGGCATTTGGTATCCTAAGAGGGCCTCTTTCGATCTTGTTGGCTACTCCGACTCGGACTATGCCGGAGACAAGGTTGATAGAAATTCCACTTCGGGTACTTGTCAATTTCTTGGTAGATCTCTTGTGTATTGGTCCTCCAAGAAACAAAACTCAGTATCCTTATCCACTGCCAAAGCGGAATACATTGCCACTGGTTCATATTGTGCTCAATTACTTTGGATGACCCAAACTCTTAAAGATTATGGGCTATATGTGAAACATATTCCATCGATGTGTGACAATGAAAGTGCTATCAAAATTGGTCATAATCCTGTGCAACATTCTCGAACTAAGCATATTGAAGTTCGTCATCATTTCATTCGAGATCATGTTGCTAAGGGTGACATTGATCTTAAGCATGTTCGCACCGAAAAGCAATTAGCAGATATATTCACTAAACCTCTTGATGAGAAAGTGTTTTGCAGGTTAAGAGGAGAATTGAACATCATTTATGCTTCAAAATTGGAGTAGAAACTCCATTGGATACATGCAAGACATGAGCTTATGACTAATCCTTGATATTTCTCTTATGATGAAAATCTTATGTCTTGGATATATTTGTATCTTGCATGTTATCTAACCCATGTAGGTACTTGGTTGAATCTAATTCCATGAGGTTGTAACCTACTCATATCTTGAGCAATCTCTACATCACCAAGTCTCTACACTATGGTGGTTGAAGCCAAGGAAGCATGAAACCATTCAAACATATCCTTTGACAAATTCTATGTTGAGCTTCATGATTGTCATTTTTGGATATACAAGTGCTCTTCCTTGCAAGAACTAACCCATGTAGGTAGATGGACTCAAATTCCAAGTGATGCTCCCAACTCTTGATGAGCTACATCAACCTTGAGCAACCCACACAAGTTCAACTACATGGACATCACCACCATCCAAGGTATGTTATTCCATCTTAGAGAAGCTTTACTCCAAGTCATGAGTTAAAGCAACTCGACAAGATGTGAATACATCAAGATGCTTAAACGAAAAATGGCAACCCCATTTTGAGATAAAACGATGAGTATGACCCATGATCAAGTGATCTCACTTGACTCCTAAGTCAATATACTCTAACATAGGTGACTTTGTCGCCGACCATCTCTAGATGAAGTTCTCTTGTATTCTCTTCTGTGTTTTTGCATTTGTCTCATGCATATTTGTTTCCCCTTTCAAAAAAACTTCATCTAGATTTCTTTCTGTTTGCTCTGCATTTTCTGCATCCAATTCCTTGTATATCATTCAGTAAATTCCTTGCAAATCTTTGTGAGATCTTATTAGTCTAGTGAGCTGAGGTGACAAGTGTTTTCTCTGCGATGAACTCGGTTACACCGATTTGTTATTTTCGGTCCAACCGAAAACTTTCGGTACCACCGAAGCCTAAAACTCGGTGCCACCGATTTCACAACAGGAAAAACAGTTTGCCACTTACTCTTTGTTTCTTCTGATCCAGCTCCACTCAATGAATCTTGTCCTCTACAAGCATCACATTTTTATCAATTCTTTATGTTGTGACTCAAGGATCAAACCCATTCACGACAAATTCCAGAGGGAGAGAGATATCACATTTTTTATCAAGCCCTTTTTGGAAATTGATGTCAAAGGGGGAGAGAGAGATCACATCAAAGCTTATCATTTAGAGAGATCACATCATAGAGGGAGAGTATCACCTCCTTAGAGGGAGAGAGAGATTTCCAGGGGGAGAGAATACTAGATGAAAGTATTTCTCAAGGATCCCAGATGCTTGGTGTTCAAGAGGAGAGATGCCACATGTCTTCTTGAGGGGAAAGACATGTTCATATGTGCTTACTTGCATTAGTTTGCACTAGCTCTGTTCATTTATATCTTTCAACTCTGATTTTCTGTTCCCTATCTTCTCCCAGTATCCCATGCTAGATTCAGGGGGAGCAAGACATCTAAGGGAAAGAAATCATTTCATTTCATTGCATATCTTTACTCTTGGGGACATGTGTAATCTAATGTAGTACTTAGTACTCACTCTCTACATGTCATCCCAGTCTTGGTATTCTTGTGGTTTCTTTTGTTTGCTCTGGCTAGTAGGTGCATCTGTGTTATCTAACCTTATTTTCACAGGTTCATTCCATCCTATGCCAACTCAAGACTACAAGGTAAGTTTATGCATCACAATCATGTGTATGAGGAATTCTTGCTGATGTACATACTGTTTGCAAGAAGGACTCATGGGCATGAAGGTATTCTCTTTAATATTCTTTGCTCTGATGCATATGGCCAAGATATATGTAACACATTGCCTGCTCTATCATGGTTATGCTACCACATGCTTCTATATTCCATATTCACATGATTGCATACATGTAGGGGGAGCCTATGCCTGTTACATGTATTTCCAAAGCTTTACTTGCTATTCTTTATATCTTTATCAAAAGCTTTGATGTATGTTGTCATCAATTACCAAAAAGGGGGAGATTTAAAGCACAAGTGCTCCCTAGGTGGTTTTGGTAATTAATGTCAACATATCTCTTATTGGACTAACACTTTTATCTAGTATGTTTCAGATAAGTTCAACAATGGAGTGGCATGGACTAAAGGATGTGGGAGCTCCTTCAAGATTCTAAGGACAAAGGATTGGCTCAAGTTTCAAGCTCAAGACTCTTCATTTTACATTTTAGTGATCCAAGATCACATTGAGTCTATAGGAAAAGCCAATACTATCAAGGAGGGATGAGGTGTTGCTTAATGAGCCTCTTGCTTCAAGTGCTTAGTGATATGCTCCAAACACCCTCAAGTACTTTCCTACTTCCACACATATGTCCTAAACCTAAAGTCACGCTCGGCCCCACCGATTCTTTCTATCCGGCGCCACCGAGTTTGGATGTCTTAGCCACTGCCACAATCCCTAGGCAAATCGGTCTCACCGATAGGGATCTAGGTCTCACCGACATGGGATTGTAATCTCTCTGTTTCCCTTCGTAATGTTTCGGTCTAACCGAAGTGAGCGATCGGTCCCACCGAGATTGCAATGTAAACTCTCTGTTTCCCTTTTGTAACATTTTGGTCTCACCGAAAAGAGCAAATCGGTCCCACCGAGTTTACCTGACCAACTCTCCGGAAAGCTTATTACCAAACTCGGTCTCACCGAGTTTGTGTAATTAGTCTTACCGATATTACGTGATGCCCTAACCGTAACCGAATCAGTCTCACTGAGTTGCATGTCAGTCCCAACGAAAATCCTAACGGCCAATAAATTTGCTAAATCGGTCTGACCGAGTTTGTTGATTCGGTCCCACCGAGTTTGGCAAGTTGTGTGTAACGGTTAGATTTTGTGTGGAGGCTATATATATGTTGGGGAACGTTGCAGAAAATTAAAAATTTTCCTCCGGTTTCACCAAGATCCATCTATGAGTTCATGTAAGCAACAAGTCATGGGAGAGAGATTGCATCTACATACCACTTGTAGATCGCGTGCGGAAGCGTCCAAGAGAACGGTGATGATGGAGTCGTACTCGCCGTGATCCAAATCACCGATGACCAAGTGCCGAACGGACAGCACCTCCACGTTCAACACACGTACGGAGCGGATGACGTCTCCTCCTTCTTGATCCACCAAGGGGGAAGGAGAGGTTGATGATGATCCAGCAGCACAACGGCGTGGTGGTGGATGCAGCAGGACTCCAGCAGGCTTCGCCAAGCTGATGCAGGAGGAGGACGAGGTGTAGCAGGGGGAGGGAGGCGCCAAGACACAGGGTGCGTCTGCCCTCCCCCTTGCCCTCCTTTATATAGGCCCCCAAGGGGGGCGCCGGCCCTGGGAGATGCAATCTCCCAAGGGGGGCAGCGGCCAGGGGGGGTGGAGTGCCCCCAAGGCAAGTGGTGCGCCCCCCCCCCCACCTAGGGTTTCCAACCCTAGGCGCAGGGGGGGCCAAGGGGGGGGTGCACCAGCCCACTAGGGGCTGGTTCCCCTCCCACTTCATCCCACGGGGCGCTCCGGGATAGGTGGCCCCACCCAGTGGACCCCCGGGACCCTTCCGGTGGTCCCGGTACAATACCGGGTGACCTCGAAACTTTCCGGATGGCCGAAACAGCACTTCCTATATATAATTCTTTACCTCCGGACCATTCCAGAACTCCTCGTGATGTCCGGGATCTCATCCGGGACTCCGAACAACATTCGGTTTGCTGCATACTCATATTCATACAACCCTAGCGTCACCGAACCTTAAGTGTGTAGACCCTACGGGTTCGGGAGATATGCAGACATGACCGAGACGGCTCTCCGGTCAATAACCAACAACGGGATCTGGATACCCATGTTGGCTCCCACATACTCCTCGATGATCTCATCGGATGAACCACGATGTCGAGGATTCAAGCAACCCCGTATACTATTCCCTTTGTCAGACGGTATGTTACTTGCCCGAGATTCGATCGTTGGTATCCCAATACCTCGTTCAATCTCGTTACCGGCAAGTCACTTTACTCGTGCCGTAATGCATGATCCCGTGACCAGACACTTGGTCACTTTGAGCTCATTATGATGATGCACTACCGAGTGGGCCCAGTGATACCTCTCCGTTATACAGAGTGACAAATCCCAGTCTCAATCCGTGTCAACCCAACAGACACTTTCGGAGATACCTGTAGTGCACCTTTATAGTCACCCAGTTACGTTGTGACGTTTGGTACACCCAAAGCACTCCTATGGTATCCGGGAGTTACACGATCTCATGGTCTAAGGAAGAGATACTTGACATAGGAAAAGCTCTAGCAAAACGAACTACACGATCTTGTGCTATGCTTAGGATTGGGCCTGGTCCATCACATCATTCTCCTAATGATGTGATCCCGTTGTCAACAACATCTAATGTCCATAGTCAGGAAACCATGACTATCTGTTGACCAACGAGCTAGTCAACTAGAGGCTTACTAGGGACGTATTGTGGTCTATGTATTCACAGGTGTATTACGATTTCCGGATAATACAATTATAGCATGAATAAAAGACAATTATCATCAACAAGGAAATATAATAATAATCCTTTTATTATTGCCTCTAGGGCATATTTCCAACAATATACCCCTCCACCTCCTCTTCATTCGTGGAGAGAGCCATCAGACTAAACCTACACTTCCAACTTACCATATGAATCTTGATCTCTAGCCTTCCCAAGTTGCTTTCCACTCAAATCTTCTTTCCACCAGATCCAAATCCTATGAGAGAGAGTTGAGTGTTGGGGAGACTATCATTTGAAGCACAAGAGCAAGGAGTTCATCATCAACGCACCATTTGTTACTTCTTGGGAGTGGTGTCTCCTAGATTGGCTAGGTGTCACTTGGGAGCCTCCGACAAGATTGTGGAGTTGAACCAAGGAGTTTGTAAGGGCAAGGAGATCGCCTACTTCGTGAAGATCTACCGCTAGTGAGGCAAGTCCTTCGTGGGCGACGGCCATGGTGGGATAGACAAGGTTGCTTCTTCGTGGACCCTTCGTGGGTGGAGCCCTCCGTGGACTCGCGCAACCGTTACCCTTCGTGGGTTGAAGTCTCCATCAACGTGGATGTACGATAGCACCACCTATCGGAACCACGCCAAAAACATCCGTGTCTCCAATTGAGTTTGAATCCTCCAAAACCCTTCCCTTTACATTCTTGCAAGTTGCATGCTTTACTTTCCGCTGCTCATATACTCTTGCATGCTTACTTGCTATATGTTGTGAATGTTAAACTTGTGCCTAAACTCCAGTTAAACTTTAAAAAGGTTAAAAACTGCAACTTTGGTACTTAGTGTCTAATCACCCCCCCCCTCTAGACACCTCTTCTCAAGGTCCTACACCCCCATCCAGGTGAGGATGGTGGGCTGCGCGTCTGCATCGACGTGCCAGGGCTCAACCGAGCCGCGTATTAGGAGCGCCTTTGGCCCTCGCGCGTGGGACGTTGCGAGGGTCCACCTCATAGCTACGTTTGCATGCCTCTCGGCCTGCCGAACGCGGCCGCTGCTCATCAGCGCCTGCTGAGGAGCATTCTGGAGGCTCGGGAGGTCAGGCATTGTGCGGTCCTGGCAGAGATGGAGATGGTCCCCGAGGATCCTCCTGCGCCCCCGGAGCCACCTGAGGCTCCTGGTCCCGGGAGCTCGTGAGGATCAGCTTCCTCACAGTGCGTCCTCCGCTACTTCAGCATTCCTTCACCCCGCATCGTCAGCTACTCTGACCCTCGCTCTGCAAAAGTATCAGGTGACTTCTTTCTAGTTTTCGCTTCAGCTGGGAGCGCCCATACGGCTGCATCATTCCTAGGTCGCGTGGGTCCGTCCCTGTGGCATGTATCCGTTTTGCTTATGTTCTTTGCTTACCTTGTTGGGGGTGCCCCTCAGGCTGCATCATCTCCGAGCCACTCGGGCCTGACCCAGTGGCGTTTTCTTTTCTCGCATCTATGTAAATAGATTTGCTCCTTCATGATTGGCCTGCTTGAGATAATCGCCTACTCGATTGACACCTACCTTTGGAGCCGCTCGCTCGGGCATGGCGCTTGTGCATGGGCCTGTCCCTGCAACACCGACAAATCTGAGTGGTCAAGCTCTGGCCGCGGCAGGCCCGCATAGCGCCACCTCACTAGGCCCTCAGTGCCCCAATCATCCCCTCGGAACAACCAATGGTTGGCTGGCAACCGTAACGACAGACCTTGTTTTCCCTCATGATTGGTGTGCAGGACCAGCTTCAGGAGTAACGCTGGAGGCGTCGCGAGCTCTCTCTCTCTCCAGCACGATCCGCTCGCACGTTAAAAGGGGGGCGCCTGAGCATCGTGACTCATGGGCTCTTACTGGCTCTCCAGCCCTCACCCCCTGGCCTTGACCCACGGCATCGCGACCTGTCATACCAGCGGCGGCTGAGCTCGCTCGAGGGCCGGGACCTGAGGACGTATAGCATGAAGGAAAGTGCAGGGAAGAGGGAAGAAGCTCGTGAGGGCCTAACCCAGCAACGCCCCTGCTGCCGCCACGCAGGCCTGACACCTCACCAAAGAACTACTCCAAACCTACGAGATAAGTCACGCAAAAGCTAAATCGACTCAATGCTAAACCCTTGCCTATTGCAGCTCTGTCACGGCAACATTGCATGCCTTTCTCGCCCAGCGGAGGCTGCTTGAGCGCTAAAGGGGACCTCCTGAGCATCGCGACTCAGGGGCTCTTACTGGACCTTGGGCCGCTCACCTCCTAGACTTGACCACGGCATCGCGACCTGGCATACCAGCGATGGCTGAAGCCTGCCTGGGGACCGGGACCTGTCGGTGTAGAGCACCAAGCCCTCATGAGGAAAGAAAGTGGGAGCTGAGCCGGGGCAGAACACGCCTCTCACATCGATTCATGATAAGGATGTACAACTCACAAAAGACATAATAGGCGCCTTACATACCCCCGTGGGGTGTCATTTCGATTCCTCGCAGGAAACAAAAGGTGCTAAGGAGCGATAACTACGCGCGCCTCCACAGGAGACGCCATCATCAACAGTGGGTCATCTGGCGCCGGTGCCAACCTCATCCAGATCAGCAGCGCCGACGTCCTGACGCAGTTGCCCTGCTCCGGGCGCGACGCGAGCTCGAGGGCACATAGCTGTCGTCGCTTGTCTTCGGAGTTGTGTGAAGCTCGGCAGAGTCGCTGGACCCTCTGGCTCCTCCGCTGCTTCCTGAGGAGCTGCTGGGGAGGCGGTTGGCCGGCCTGGCCCTCGCCGCGTCGGTTCCCCGGCCGCCTTTCTTGGGGCAGCATTCCAGCCGGCGCCCTTCCGCGTCGAAGACCTTGAAGAGCATCAAGGAGGCGCCATCGTATTCAAGATGAATTACGAGGGCACCACTTGTCCGGCAGAACCGGGCGATATCGCCCCAACCCCGGGTCATGAAGACCTTGCTTGGAGCGACGACCGCAACCTCCGCCCCGATTGCAAGGGTGCTGCAGTCAGCGTGCTGTAGCCAGAGCTCCAGAGACCCACTCAGCGGCATCTCAAAGGTGAAAGAGGGAGGAAGGCGAATCCAAGATCGAGGAGGCATGGCGGCGTGAAGCACGAGCTCACGAGAAGAGCCCTCGGCATGGACTCCAGGCATGACGACGCATACTGCCGTGACTCACCAGCGTCGCCTGCGGCGTCGGCGATGTCGCTCGGCAGCTTCTTCTCCGGGGCCCTCGACTCGGGCGTACAAGGGCAGTGGAAACCCAGGCGGCGGTCACTCGTACCAGGGCCGCGACAACCACAGCCAAGCAACCACGTCGCGGTGGCCGAGGATAGGCCGCTTCTTCGGCGGAAGCGGGTCAGGACCCTCTTGGGGGCCTTTCCCTTCTCTTCTGCAGAAAACCGGCGGATCGACGCCATTGGCGTAAGGTGGAGCAAGGGTGAGGGAGAAGAAGAAAGGGAGTAGCAGGAAGGAACGGACAATGGGGGCTGTCGCCCGTCCGTACTCATAGTCCGGAGGAGGCCAACCATCGGCCACCACGATCTCAGGTAATCATGACCCATTTTTGCATGCAGGGACTTGTCAAGTCGTCCAGTTGCCGAGGTAGCATGGGGAAGCGGAGACGCCCACGCCCAATCAGCCGCCACACGGCACCCAAGGCCGCAGGCTGATGGGACCCGTGGCGCTCCGTACTTGCCCATTTGCTTCTCCGCTAAGCCAAGTCCAAGCGCGCCTTGGGCCCGGGGGCTACTGTCGGTGTTCTGGGAACGGGGGTCCCCAGACTTGCCTGCCTGCAGCCTGAGGCGTGGATCAAGTGGTGGCCTAGTATGACCCGTCTTCATCAGTACAAGACTCAAGACCCTCGCGAGGGGCCGAGCCTCGCGGGGCGGACGACATAAGGCTTCCTTACGGACGGCCTCGCCAGGTAGGCTCACGAGGAGGCGGAGAGATCAAGGCAGGGTACCTCGCGAGGTGCCCGTGACGCAAGCCATGACGATCGAGACCAGGCGGGTGTCAGGCAGGCGCCGGCCTGTGCAGTGTCCTTGTTTCCTCTTTGGTGCAAAGGGGGCAAGCACAGGCGTGGAGTACCGAGGCATCAGGCAAAGATTGCCATTTTGGTGCAACAAGACCAAGACTAGCGGAGCGGTGGGATGGAGGTCACCATGGAGCCCAAGGCGGTGTCATCACCAGTGCTTTTGGAAGCCGAAGACCAACTTTAGTCAGGATAACTTGGACTAGATGTTCCATTTCGAAATGGCCATTGTTGGCGCCCTTCCCGCTCAATATTTGGGAAGAGGCCTAGGGCCTCTATAAATAGAGCTAGCCACCACAGAGTAGAGGGGAGATTTTGGGTAGACTAGAGAGAGAGAGGCGACTGAACTCACCCAAGCAGTTCATTGCACCAGCTCAAGAACACCTCTTGCGAGGCCATTCTCCCCCTGTATTGTTCATCATCAGCCCCTGAGGCAATCCACCACACCACACACTGGAGTAGGGTGTTACACCACGTCGGTGGCCTGAACCAGTATAAATCTCGTGTCCCTTGTGTTTTTCATCGTTTCCAGCTTAGATCTCATGAGAGGATCGGACGTGGATAGATAGGGGAGAGATCTTCGTGCGCACCCCAGAGTTTGAACCTCAAGGGTCTGCCGGAACCCAACATCCGACATAACCTATTAACCTAGTGCCTAGTGCCAGTTGCTATTTTTTCCTTGTTTTTGGCTTTTTTAGAAAGGAATATAAAACAGAGTCCAAACAGAATAAAACTTCTGGATCATTTTTCTTGGACCAGAAGACACCTATGAGAGTTGGAGATGAAATCAGAAGACCCACGAGGCGATGACAAGCCATAGGGTCGCGCCCTAGGGGGGCACCCCTGGGCTTGTGGGGCC
The DNA here is from genome assembly GCF_018294505.1 of Triticum aestivum. NCBI lineage: Eukaryota > Viridiplantae > Streptophyta > Magnoliopsida > Poales > Poaceae > Triticum > Triticum aestivum. The sequence continues at coordinate 451,230,081 of NC_057804.1, forward strand.
CTCGGGAGTCCCCTGCACCGCCTCTAAGTTCTATAAATATCCAAATATTCCACAAACCCTAGAGGCATCCACGAAAATACTTTTCCACTGTCGCAGGTCTCTATTCCCATGATACCCCATCTTGGGGCCTTTTTCGGTACTCCACCTGAGGGTGATTCGACCACGGAGGGCCTCTATGTCAACCCTATTGCCCTACCGATGATGCTTGAGTAGTTTACCATAGACGTATGGGTCCCTAGCTAGTAGCTCGATGGCTTCTTCTCTCTCTTTGATCTTCAATACAATGTTCTCCTCGATGTTCTTGGAGGTCTATTCGATGTAATCTTCTTTTGCAGTGTGCTTGTCGAGATCAGATGAATTTTGGATTTATGATCAGATTATCTATGAATATTATTTGAATCTTCTCTGAATTCTTATATGCATGATTTGATATCTTTGTATTTCTCTTAAAACTCTCGATTTGGTTTGGGCAACTAGATTGGTTTTTTTGCAATGGGAGAGGTGCTTAGTTTTGGGTTCAATCTTGCGGTGTCCTCACCCAGTGACATAGCAGGGGTAGCAAGGCACGTATTGTATTGTTGCCATCAAGGATAAAAAGATGGGGTTTACATCATATTGCTTGAGTTTATCCCTCTACATCATGTCATCTTGCCTAAAGCGTTACTCTGTTCTTATGAACTTAATACTCTAGATGCATGCTGGATAGCAGTCGATGTGTGGAGTAATAGTAGTAGATGCAGGCAGGAGTCGGTCTACTTGTCACGGACATGATGCCTATATTCATTATCATTACCTTAGATATTGTCATAACTTTGCGCTTTTCTATTAATTGCTCGATAGTAATTTGTTTACCCATCGTATATTTTCTTTCAAGAGAGAAGCCTCTAGTGAAACCAATGGCCCCCGGGTCTATTTTCCATCATATATTTTCAGTTCTATAAAACTAACAAAAAATACCTTGCTGAGTTTTATACACTTTTATTTGTTTTATATCTCTTTATTAGATCTCACTCTTGTTCGTGACGGTGAAGGGATTGACAACCCCTTTTTCGCGTTGTGTGCAAGTGTTTGTTAGTTTGTGCAGGTGCATGATACGTCTCCAATGTATCTATAATTTATGAAGCATTCATGCTATTTTATTATCTGTTTTGAATGATTACGGGCTTTATTATACAATTTTATATTACTTATGGGACTAACCTATTAACCAGAGGCTCAGCCCGTATTGCTGTTTTATTGCCTATTTCAGTGTTTCGAAGAAAAGGAATATCAAACGGAGTCCAAATGAAATGAAACCTTCGGGAGCATGATTCTTGGAACGAACATGATCCAGGAGACTTGGAGTACAAGCCAGGAAAGCTTCGAGGAGGCCAGGAGATACGAGGGTGCACCCACCCCTCGGGGCGAGCCCCCTGTCTCGTGGGCCCCTTGAGGCTCCATCAACCGACTTCTTTCGCCTATATATTCCCATATACCCTAAAAACATCGAAGGAGAAGATAGATCGGGAGTTCCGTCGCCGTAAGCCTATGTAGCCACCAAAAACCTCTAGGGGCCCATTCCGGCACCCTACCGGAGGGGGGATCCCTCACCGGTGGCCATCTTCATCATCCCGGCGCTCTCCATGACGAGGAGGGAGTAGTTCACCCTCGGGGCAGAGGGTATGTACCAGTAGCTATGTGTTTGATCTCTCTCTCTCTCTCTCTCTCTCTCTCTCTCTTGTTCTCTCTATGGTATGATCTTGATGTATCGCGAGCTTTGCTATTATAGTTGGATCTTATGATGTTTCTCCCCCCTCTACTCTCTTGTGATGAATTGAGTTTTCCCTTGGAAGTTATCTTATCGGATTGAGTCTTTAAGGATTTGTGAACACTTGATGTATGTCTTGCCGTGCTTGTCTGTGGTGACAATGGGATATCACATGATCCACTTGATGTATGTTCTGGTGATCAACTTGCGGGTTCCGCCCATGAATCTATGCATAGGGGTTGGCACACGTTTTCGGCTTGACTCTCCGGTAGAAACTTTGGGGCACTCTTTGAAGTACTTTGTGTTCACTACTAGAAAAACCGCTACTAATGGCGCACCTAATTTGGCCATTAATGGCGCATCACCGGTGCACCATTACTAGCACGCCATTAGTAATTTTTACTAATGGCGCACCAGTGGTGCGCCATTAGTATCTGGTATACTAATGGCGCACCACTGGTGCGCCATTAGTATAGGCCATGGTGCGCCATTAGTATGCCTCCCAGGGGCCAGGTGCTTTGGATACTAATGGCGCACCACAACTGGATGCGCCATTAGTAACCGCGGCATACTAATGGCGCACTTTCCTGTGATGTGCCATTAGTGATGCGCCATTTTGAATCTAGATCTGGATCGTGATTTTTTGCCCATTTTTTGCTCGTTTTTTTTGCTTGTTTTTTGGCACGACAATATTCTCAAATTTTGTTCCTGTTTTTGGATCTTGTTGCCATGGTCTTTTGCCGGAGAGGAGTTCGCCGGAGAGGAGGAGGAGGAGGTCGCTGGAGAGGACGGAGGAGGAGCTCACCGGAGAGGAGGGAGGAGGAGCTCACCGGAGAGGAGGGAGGAGGAGCTCACCGGAGAGGAGGGAGGAGGAGCTCACCGGAGAGGAGGGGATTTTTTGCCTCACCGGAGAGGAGGGAGGAGGGAGAGGAGGGAGGAGGAGCTCACCGGAGAGGAGGGATGAGGAGCTCACCGGAGAGGAGGGAGGAGGAGCTCACCGGAGAGGAGGGAGGAGGAGCTCACCGGAGAGGAGGGATAAGAAACCATGAGGGGAGGGGAGGGGAGGGGAGGGGAGGAGGGAGGAGGGAGGAGGAGGTCGCCGGAGAGGAGGGAGAAGAAACCATGAGGGGAGGGGAGGGGAGGGCAGGAGGGAGGAGGGAGGAGGAGGTCGGTGGAGAGGAGGAGGAGGTCACCGGAGAGGAGAAGTATGGTGGAGGAGAGAAGGGAAGATGAAATGAAGAGAGGAGGAGAGGACCAGCCATATATACGGCATACTAATGGAGCACCCCGGGCAGGTGCGCCATTAGTAATTTTTTTTTATTTTTTTGATTTATTTTGAATTTTGAAGGCGGGAAGATACTAATGGCGCACCACGGGCAGGTGCGCCATTAGTAAATTTTTTTATTTTTTTGATTTATTTTGAATTTTGAAGGCGGGAAGATACTAATGGCGCACCATGGTCAGGTGCGCCATTAGTAATTTTTTTTATTTTTTTGACTTATTTTGAATTTTGAAGGAGGGAAGATACTAATGGCGCACCATGGGCAGGTGCGCCATTAGTAAGTTTGAATTTTTTTGATTTTTTTTGCCTCTCTAGATCTTAAAAGCCCCGTATCTTTTTTTCTGTTAGGTTTTTGAGGATTTTGAAAATGTTAAACGGGGTTCCCCCGTTAAATTTGGATGTAACTTTTCGAGTAGATGATTTTTCATATAAAAAACTTTTTCATCCGAGTTAGTATGCAAAAGTTATGCCCATTTTTACAAATTCTCGCGAGACTTTGCAAATGAAGTCAAAATTCATATTTGCAAATTTTCCCAACAACTAGGCCACATATCACATGGGAAACTTATTTTCTTTTATTTTTTGACATTTTTATCATTTTCTTTTATTTTTTTTAAACTGAAAAGGCGATCCATGGGGGGGGGGGGTGCATTCGGTGGAAGTGGTGGCCAAGGTTACTAATGGCGCACCGTGGCATGGTGCACCATTACTAGTTTAACTAGTAATGGCGCACCACACCCACGGTGCGCCATTAGTATGTTTGGACAGGCGCACTAGTTCAAAAAAAAATTGGTACTAATGGCGCACCGTGGGCAGGGTGCGCCATTAGTAGTTTCAACACTAATGGCGCATCAGAAGGTGGTGCACCATTAGTATATACTAATGGCGCACCACATGTCTGGTGCGCCATTAGTGTCATTTCCATCTATAGCCCTTTTCCTAGTAGTGGTTGGTTGAATAGATGAATCTGAGATTGTGGGAAGCATATCGTATAATCATGCCCACGGATACTTGAGGTGACAATGGAGTATCTAGGTGACATTAGGTTTTTGGTTGATTTGTGTCTTAAGGTGTTATTCTAGTATGAACTCTATGATAGATTGAACGGAAAGAATAGCTTCATGTTATTTTACTACGGACTCTTGAGTAGATAGAACAGAAAGGATAACTTTGAGGTGGTTTCGTACCCTACCATAATCTCTTCGTTTGTTCTCCGCTATAATTGGCTTTGGAGTGACTCATTGTTGCATGTTGAGGGATTGTTATATGATCTATCTATGTTATTATTGTTGAGAGAACTTGCACTAGTGAAAGTATGAACCCTATGCCCTGTTTCCTACCATTGCAATACCGTTTATGCTCACTTTTATCATTACTTACCTTGCTGTTTTTTTATTTCCAGCTTACAAAAACCTATATCTACCATCCATATTGCACTTGTATCACCATCTCTTCGCCGAACTAGTGCACCTATACAATTTACCATTGTATTGGGTGTGTTGGGGACACAAGAGACTCTTTGTTATTGGGTTGCAGGGTTGCTTGAGAGAGACCATCTTCATCTTACGCCTCCCACGGATTGATAAACCTTAGGTTATCCACTTGAGGGAAATTTTCTACTGTCCTACAAACCTCTGCACTTGGAGGCCCAACAACGTCTACAAGAAGAAGGTTGTGTAGTAGACATCAAGCTCTTTTCTGGCGCCATTGCCGGGGAGGTGAGTGCTTGAAGGTATATATTTAGACCTTGCGATCGAATCTTTTTGTTTCTTGTTTTATCACTAGTTTAGTTTATAAAAGAAAACTACGAAAAAATGGAATTGGGTTTGCCGCATACGCTTCATCTTTTTAATATCTTTCATGAAAATGATGGAAAGGAAAATTGTGCTCAATTGCTAGAAGAATAATGCATTAAAATGTTTGGTACTAGATTGTATGATGAGCATGATTGCAATGTTGTTAGTATGAAATCCTTGAATATCCATGATGCTAATGATATGCAAAGCCACAAGCTTGGGGATGCTATGTTTGATGAAGATGATATGTTTAGTCCCCTAAGTTTTCATGAGAATATTTATTATGATGAAAGCATGCCTTCTATTTATGATGATTATATTGATGAAAGTGGGTTTGGAAGAGTGTCAAATTTAGGAAGTAATGATCCCTCTATTTTGGAGGATGTTGAATATTATTGTGATAATTATGAAAGTGGATTTGGAGAGGTCGTGACTTTATTTAGTGATGAATCCACTATTTCGGAAGAGGTTCCAATTGATTATGAGAACAAAGTTGCTATCTATGATTATTATTGTGATGACTCGTATGCTATTAAGAATAATGATAACCATGAAACTTGTCATCGTGATTTTAGTTTTCAATTGGATTATGCCTCACATGATAATTATTTTGTTGAGTTTGCTCCCACTATTATTGATGAGAAGAATTTTGCTTTTGCGGAGAGTAGTAAATTTTCTATTCTTGTAGATCATGAAAAGAATGCTTTATGTGCTGGTTATATTGTTGAATTCATTCATGATGCTACTTAAAATTATTATGAGGGAGGAACATATGCTTGTAGGAATTGCAAAAATATTTAGTTTCCTTCCTGTGTGTTGAAAATCTTGAAGTTATGCTTGTTGTGACTTCCAATGCTAGTTGATTATTGTTCCCATAAGTTGTTTGCTCACAAAATCCCTATGCATAGGAAGTGGGTTAGACTTAAATGTGCTAGTAATATTCTTCATGATGCTCTCTTTATGTTTCAATTCTTATCTTTCATGTGAGCATCATTGTCATCATCATGCCTAGCTAGAAAGGCATTAAAGAAAAGCGCTTGTTGGGAGACAACCCAATATTTATCCTTACTGTTTTAGTGTGTCCACATGATTATTCTACTGTAGTAATCATGTTTTATAGGTTTTGTTTCAATAAAGTGCCAAGTATAACCATTAGGATAGCTTACGGTGATAGTTGTGTTGATCCTTCTGAAAATCAGAAACTTTTGGACCCAGTAAATTAGTTTTGATAATTCACAGAAACGTGTTTTTGATCTGATTCTTTTTGCTATGGATTGGTACACAAATATCTTAGGATTTGATAGAATTTTTTAATTCCAGAAGTATACGTTTGATACAGATTACTACAGACTGTTCTATTTTCGACAGATTCTGTTTTCTACGTGTTGTTTGCTTATTTTGATGAATCTATGAGTAGTATCGGAGGGTATGAACCATAGATAAGTTAGAATACAGAAGATATTACACCAATATGAATATAGAATGAGTTCATTACAATACCTAAGTGTTGGTTTTATTTTCTTATACTAACGGAGCTTACGAGTTTTTTGTTGAGTTTTGTGTTGTGAAGTTTTCAAGTTTTGGGTAAGGATTCGATGGACTATGGAATAAGGATTGGCAAGAGCCTAAGATTGGGGATGCCCAAGGCACCCCAAGGTAATATTCAAGGACAACCAAGAGCCTAAGCTTTGGGATGCCCCAGAAGACATCCCCTCTTTCGTCTTCGTTCATCGGTAACTTTACTTGGAGCTATATTTTTATTCACCACATGATATGTGTTTTGCTTGGAGCATCATTTTCTTTTGTTCATATTTGCTTGCTGTTATTTAGAATAATGTTTTGCATCTTTATTTTGAATGTCAAGGATAGCCTTTACCATGCTTATTTTGCTAGTATACATGTTGCTGTTTGAAAACAGAAAGTTTACCGCTATTGCAAAAATTCCCTAGAAAATTCAGAGAATGATATAATGTTGAAACTTTTTTCATATTGAGCTCTGATAAATCTTCTACAGCGTAGTATTTTTCTCATAATTTGTGCAGTTAGGTAAGTATGATGAATCTTGCCTCCTTTACAAACTGTACTGTTTTGATAGATTGCTGTTATGTTTGCATTGTTTGCATATGTTTGGTTGTTTAATGATTCTATTTGAGGATAGGAGTATTAAATATGCAGAGGCATTTAGTATGCAATGTTGAATAATAACTTTAGTGAGTTGTTACAGTAGAAAATGATAAGATTTTGCATTGGTTTATACTAACCTATCTCACGAGTTCTTGTTGAGTTTGGTGTGGATGAAGCTTTTGATAAAAAGAGAAACCATGATATGAGAGGAATTAAGGATACACAAAAGCTCAAGCTTGGGGATGCCCAAGGCATCCCAAGATAATATTTCAAGAAGTCTTAAGCATCTAAGCTTGGGGATGCCCCGGTAGGCATCCCACCTTTCTTCTTCAACAACTATCGGTTAGTATCGGTCGAACCTAAGTTTTTGCTTCTTCACATGAGTTGTGCTATCCTTGAAATTTCATTTTATTTTGTTTTGCTTGCTATTTGAATAAAATATCAAGATCTGAAATTATTAATTGAGAGAGAGTCTTCACATAGTTACATAATTATTTAGCTACACATTGATCTTCACTTATATCTTTTTGGAGTAGTTTGTTATTTACTCGTGTGCTTCACTTATATCCTATGAGTAAATGGTTGAATGAGTTGAATGTCATAAATCTGAAATTATATATGTCTCATTTGCTTATCCCATGGGGAGTAATGACTTCACATCTAAGAAGTAGAGGTTGTAAAGTTATTGAAGGCTAGCAAGCATTGTATTGGTCATTTGAACAATTCATGAAAGAATATTGAAGGAAGAGAGATTTCACATATAAATATACTATCCTAGACATATTTTATAATTGTGAGCACTCATTAAGTATGACATGCTAAAGAGTTGATGTTGGACAAGGAAGACAACGTAATGGGTTATGTTTTCTCACATCTCAGTTAAAGTATATTGTCATGGATCATTCAAACATGTTGAGCTTGCCTTTCCCCCTCATGCTAGCCAAATTCCTTGCACCAAGTAGAGATACTACTTGTGCTTCCAAATATCCTTAAACCCAGTTTTGCGATGAGAGTCCACCATACCTACCTATGGATTGAGTAAGATCCTTCAAGTAAGTTGTCATCGATGCAAGCAATAAAAATTGCTCTCTAAATATGTATGATCTATTAGTGTGAAGAAAATAAGCTTTATACGATCTTGTTATGGAAGCAATAAAAGCGACGGACTGCATAATAAAGGTCCATATGCAAGTGGCAATATAAAGTGACTTTCTTTTGCATTAAGATTTTGTGCATCCAACCATAAAAGCGCACGACAACCTCGGCTTCCCTCTGCGAAGGGCCTATCTTTTACTTTATGTCTTTTACTTTATGCAAGAGTCAAGGTGATCTTCACCTTTCCCTTTTTCATTTTATCCTTTGGCAAGCACCTCGTGTTGGAATATATATATATATATATATATATATATATATATATATATATATATATATATATACAATTGGATGTAAGTTAGCATGAACTATTATTGTTGACATCACCCAAAGGTGAATACGTTGGGAGGCAACACTATAAGCCCCTATCTTTCTCAGTGTCCGATTAAAACTCCATAACCATTAGTATTGCGTGAGTGTTAGCAATTGTGGAAGACTATATGACAGTTGAGTATGTGAAGTTTTCTAAATCAAAGCTCTGACATAGACGCTTCCTGAAAATAAGATGAATTGCAATTGTTTGATGACTGAGAATGAAGTTTGCTAGTTTTCAAGAAAGTTTATGGCCTATGCTTTAACATCTGAATTGCTTGTTACTTGTTCGTCAGAAGTTTTATGAGATGAACTACTATTATGACATATAATCATGCTAGAAAAGGTGATTGAAATTATCATTGATCAAACTTGTGCACATTCTAGCATTCACACTTCATAAATTCTTTCTTTTATCATTTACCTACTCGAGGACGAGCAGGAATTAAGCTTGGGGATGCTGATACGTCTCCAACGTATCTATAATTTATGAAGCATTCATGCTATTTTATTATCTGTTTTGAATGATTACGGGCTTTATTATACACTTTTATATTACTTTTGGGACTAACCTATTAACCGGAGGCCCAACCCATATTGCTGTTTTATTGCCTATTTCAGGGTTTCGAAGAAAAGGAATATCAAACAGAGTCCAAACGGAATGAAACCTTCGGGAGTGTGATTTTTGGAATGAACGTGATCTGCGAGATATGGAGTACAAGCCAGGGAAGCTTTGAGGAGGCCAGGAGATAGGAGGGCATGCCCCCTGTCTCGTGGACCCCTCGAGGCTCCCCCGACCGACTTCTTTCGCCTATATATTCCCATGTACCCTAATAACATCGAAGGAGAAGATAGATCGGGAGTTCCTCCGTCGCAAGCCTCTGCAGCCACCAAAAACCTCTCAGGAGCCCATTCTGGCACCCTGCCGGAGGGGGGGTCCCTCACCGGTGGCCATCTTCATCATGCCGGCGCTCTCCATGACGAGAAGGGAGTAGTTCACCCTTGGGGCTGAGGGTATGTACAAGTAGCTATGTGTTTGATTTCTCTCTCTCTCTCGTGTTCTCTCTATGGCACGATCTTGATGTATCGCGAGCTTTGTTATTATAGTTGGATCTTATGATGTTTCTCCCCCCTCTACTCTCTTGTGATGAATTGAGTTTTCCCTTGGAAGTTATCTTTTCGGATTGAGTCTTTAAGGATTTGAGAACACTTGATGTATGTCTTGCCGTGCTTATCTATGGTGACAAATTGGATATCACGTGATCCACTTGATGTATGTTTTGGTGATCAACTTGCGGGTTCCGCCCATGAACCTATGCATAGGGGTTGGCACACGTTTTCGTCTTGACTCTCTAGTAGAAACTTTGGGGCACTCTTTGAAGTACTTTGTGTTGGTTGAATAGATGAATCTGAGATTGTGTGATGCATATCGTATAATCATGCCCACAGATACTTGAGGTGACAATGGAGTATCTAGGTGACATTAGGGTTTTGGTTGATTTGTGTCTTAAGGTATTATTCTAGTATGAACTCTATGATAGATTGAACGGAAAGAATAGCTTCATGTTATTTTACTACGGACTCTTGAGTAGATAGAACAGAAAGGATAACTTTGAGGTGGTTTTGTACCCTACCATAATCTCTTCGTTTGTTCTCCGCTATTAGTGGCTTTGGAGTGACTCTTTGTTGCATGTTGAGGGATTGTTATATGATCTATCTATGTTATTATTGTTGAGAGAACTTGCACTAGTGAAAGTATGAACCCTATGCCTTGTTTCCTACCATTGCAATACCGTTTATGCTCACTTTTATCATTAGTTACCTTGCTGTTCTTATATTTTCATATTACAAAAACCTATATCTACCATCCATATTGCACTTGTATCACCATCTCTTCGCCGAACTAGTGCACCTATACAATTTACCATTGTATTGGGTGTGTTGGGGACACAAGAGACTCTTTGTTATTTGGTTGCAAGGTTGCTTGAGAGAGACCATCTTCATTCTACGCCTCCCACGGATTGATAAACCTTAGGTCATCCACTTGAGGGAAATTTGCTACTATCCTACAAACCTCTGCACTTGGATGCCCAACAACGTCTACAAGAAGAAGGTTGTGTAGTAGACATTAGTGCATAGATTGGAGACTTGCTTGTGCCTCCTACTGGATTGATTCCTAGGTTCTCAACTGAGGGAAATACTTATCTCTACTTTGCTGCATCACCCTTTCCTCTTCAAGGGAAAAGTGAACGCAAGCTTAAGAAGTAGCAAGGGCATGTGCGGCTCCCATATTGGATCAAGAGCCTTGGTTGGAAAAGATTTCTGGTAGGGTTTCTACTGGCCCACATCCCTCCAGGATGCAACTAAGCTAGTCACCAGATGTGAGGCCTGGCAGTTCCACCCCAAGAACATCCATCACCAGCTCAAGCTCTCTAGACGATCCCTTTATCCTGGCCATTTTCAGTCTGGGGCTCGATATCTTGGGCCCCATCCCCCATACTACCGGGGGCTTTGAATTCTTGTACGTTGCAATTGACAAGTTTAGAAAGTGGCCGGAAGTAGAGCTAGTGAGGAACATGATCGCACAATCAGCTATCAAGTTCTTGAAAGGATTGGATTGCCGTTTCGGAGTGCCTGCCAGAGTGATCACCAATAATGGCACCTAATTCACAAGTCGCGCCTTCATGCAATATATCCAAAGCCTTGGGAGCAAGGTCTCCTTTGCCTCTGTTGCTCATCCTCGGAGGAATGGGCAAGCTGAGGGGATGAATGCTGAAGTGTTGCATCGACTCAAGACAAGAACATTTCATAAGTTGTAGAAGTGCAGTAGACGCTAGATCAATGAGCTACTGGTGGTTCTTTGGTACCTCAGAACAACACCAAATTGAGCTACCGGGAAGGCTCCCTTCTCCCTTGTCTATGTGGCAGAAGCAGTGCTCCCCACGGAACACATATACGGGTCACCGCGAGTACTTGCCTACAATGAAGTAGTGCAGGAGCAGCTAAGGCATGACGATGCTGTGCTCCTTGAGGAAGATCGTCTCCGGGCTGATGGTTGTGCTGCACACTACCAGCAAGCCTTGTGCCGCAGGTTCACGCCCGGAGCTTTGAGTAAGGCAACATTTTCCTTTGGCGCGTTCAGGCCGCCAAGGGTTCCAACAAGTTGACACCGAAGTGGGAAGGCCCTTACCGGGTAGTACAAGTCACCAGACCTGGCGCAGTCCGTCTGGAGACCGAAGATGGCATTAAGGTGCAAAACTCATGGAATATGGAGCATCTTCACAAGTTCTACCCGTAGGGCGTGGTCGCCAGGCCCTGCCCCGGCAACCACCTTTTGTACAAGCCTTACCAATGTGCATGTAACCCTTAGTACAATGCTAGGCGCAGACCCTGTGCAAAGACAATAAAACAAAGCACTGGCGCCCTAAAAACTTGCATGCATGTTTCATTTGAGCATATATATTTGCAAGGATTATAGTAGTGCTTAGCATGAGTTGATTAATCTTTTACAAAGAGATAGTATGCAGCTGGTTTTTTCCTGGTGCTTCTTTGGTTCATAACTTCCAACACGGGTGAACTTCCGAAAAGGAAAAGTGAAGGGCAGGCTAGCGCATTGACCCCTGACAGCCTATCACTACCGGAGACAACAAGAAGGACGACGGGTACATCTAATTTCACCCCACTATCCATCATGTATCTTTGTATGAAAAGCTTAGGCATAGGAAAACCTCGTCGCTCCTATCTTATGTGCTCCCATCTTTCTTGGTCCGAAGTCTTTTCGATCGAAAGTTGGTCATAGTAACAGTTGAAGGAAGCAGACGAGGGGCCGGCTCCCATCCTTGCTTCTACCCCGCCAAGACTAGGTGTGGGGTCCTAGATTAGGGGGTCCTTGAGCATCCAGTCTACTAATGTGGGCCGGACTAATGTGCCATCAAGATACAAGACAGAAGATTATGTCTCGTGTCCGGTGGGGACTCTCACATGCGTGGATGGAAAGTATAGGTGTCCGGATATATTGTTCCTTTCTGTAAAACTGACTATGTACAAACCCTAAGCCCCTTCGGTGTCTATATAAATCGGAGGGTTAGATGGGAGGCAGGATCATAACATTGCTAGGCTAGCTATCTACGGTTAGCCGAATTGATCTCGTGGTAGATCAACTCTTGTAACCCCTATACCTTCGAATATAATCAAGAAGGAGTAGGGTTTTACCTCCATTAAGAGGGCCCGACCCTGGGTAAACACTGTGTCCCTTTGCCATTGTTACTATTGATCCTCAAATGCACAGCTTGGGCCCCCTACCCGAGATCTGCTGGCTTTGACACCGACATTGGTGCTTTCATTGAGAGCTCCGGTGTATCATCGACAGAAGGATCAATGGCTCACCTCTTCGTCAACGATGACGCTGCGTCTAGGGAGATTTTTTCTTCCTGGACAGGTTTTTGAATTTGGTGGCTTTGTGCTTCATGGCAAATTGATCAGATGCCTCGAGCAGGTTGATAGTTACGCCCCCCAGCCACCAGATCAGGTTTGGAAACCTGAATTATGTTGCTGACATCTGAGGAGATCTACTCTTCGACGGTGTCGGTGTTCTGGGAACGGGGTACCCAGACTTGCCTGCCTGCTGCCTGTGGCGTGGCTCAAGGAGTGGCCCAGTATGGCCCATCTTCATCAACACAAGCTCAAGACCCTCGCGAGGGGCCAAGCCTCAAGGGGCGGACGGCGGGAAGCTTCCTCAGGCACGACCTCGTCAGGATGGCTCGCGAGGAGGGGGAGAGAGCAAGGCGGGGTACCTCACGAGGTGCCCGTGATGCAAGCCATGACGACCAAAGCCAGGCGGGTGCCAGGCGGGAGCCAGCCTGCACAGAGTCCTTGTTTCCTCTTTGGTACAAAGGGAGCAAGCGCAGGCAAGAGTATCAAGCAAAGGCAACCATTTCGGTGCAACAAGACCAAGACAAGCAGAACGGCAGGATGGAGGTCATCGTGGAGCCCAAGCCGGCGTCACCATCAGAGTCTTTGGTAGGCGAGGACCGACTTTAGTCAGGATAAGTGTACTAGATGTTCCCCTTCAAAATGGCCAATTGTTGGCGCCCTTCCCGCTCAATATTTGGGAAGAGGACCAGGGCCTTGCTCTATAAATAGCACTAGCCACTCTCAAGGCAAGGGCAATTGGAACTTGAGCCAACACCACCACCACCACAAGAACTCCTCCCCTCGCGAGGCAGTTCTTCCTTGTATTGTTCATCATCAGCCCGTGAGGCAATCCACCACAACACAAACTAGAGTAGGGTATTACACCACAATGGTGGCCCGAACTAGTATAAACCTCGTGTCCCTTCTGTTGTTCTTCGTGTAGTTTAGATCTTTGCGAGGCGACGAGACGTAGGTAGGCAGGAGGTGTGATCTCCACGTGCACCCCAGAGTTCGAACCTAGAGGGTCTGTCGGAACCCGAAATCCGCCATTTGGCGCGCCAGGTAGGGGTGCACTGGAATCTGCCTTCCGCCGCCTGTTTTTCGCTGCCCCTCGCATTCATGTTAGACGCTCGTCGAGCCCGCATTGAGCGTCGGGCCGCTCTCGCCACTCACGTCGCCCAGACGGCCCCCGTCGGCGGGTGCCGCCGCCGTTCCCTGTCGCCTGCCGTCAACGCTGCCACTGGCCCGACGGGGAACGAGCAACAAGCGTCGTCTCTGCATCCTTCGTGCGGCGAGAAGGCTGCACCGCCACCCCATCGCTGACTCCAGCCGGTTCCTCGTCCCACACCCGTTGCACTCCTGCGGACGCGCACGCCGCGCTGCTCCTAGCGCGGGAATTCCTGCACTACCATCCCGTCGACGACCTCTACGATGAGTGGCTCACCCGCATCACTGAGCTCATCAGCGCTGCTGGGGGCTCCCCTGCACCATCCCTCTCGCTGCATCGCGCCCCGCCTTGCGCGGGCGATGAAGCTCTGGGGCGCCTCAGCCACCTCCTCCTCAAGAAGGCGCCTTGGCCCCAAGGCGCGTGGCCCCTGGACGGAACCCACTCTGTCCGGCACCAGCACAGCAAGAGAAGAGCTGCCAAGAGATCCCTTGTCCCCAAGAAGCTGCCCGGGTGCTCCCCGCACCGGCCCGTCACGACCGCGCTCCTGTTCCAGCGTGCCAAGACCCCGCGCTGCTCCTGGCGGCAGTGCATGGAGACTTCCAAGATCAAGCCATCCGTCACCAAAGGCCTCCCGTGGCCACTGCAGGCTGTCGTGCCTTTACCGCCGAGCTGCGCAGCGTGGCCTGGTCGGGCAAGTTCAAGCCAGATCTGCCCCCATGCTACGATGGCACGACCGACCCTGCAGAGTTCCTCCAGCTCTATGAGCTAGGCATTAAAGCCGCCAACGGGGACGAGAAGGTCATGGCGAACTGGTGTCCCATGGCGCTCAAGGACGGTGCCCGCACCTGGCTCCTGAACCTGGCTCCTGGCACGATTTCCTCCTGGGACAAGATGCGCACCCGATTCATCGCCAACTTCCAAGGCACCCGCGACCGGCCCCCGGCCATGAGTGACTTGCGCCGCATCAAGCAGCAGCCAGGAGAGACCCTGCAAAAGTTCATCCAGCATTTCAACAATGCTCGCCTTAAGATCCCAAGGTGTCTGAGGAGGCCATCATCTCAGTCTTCTCCGACGGTGTGCGTGACATCAAGATGAAAGAAGAGCTTGCGATCCATGAAGACCTATGCACCTCCCTGGAGCTGTTCAACTTGGCGACCAAGTGCGCTAGGGCTGAGGAAGGACGCCTTTCCCTCCTCGAGTTGCCGACTGCCGACCCAGAAGAGGAGAAGCCCAAGGTCAAGGACGTGAAGCGCAAGGGGGCTGCCATGCTTGCAGCAGAGTCGGACACCAAGCGAGGAAGGGATCAACATGAGTCATCCAAGGGCAGCCCGAACTGCGTGTACCACGACCTCCACACCCACAACACCAACGAATGTCAAGAGCTCAGGGTCGTGCGGGACGTGCGTGCCGGCTGACACCCCGAGCGCAACGACCGGGGCTATGGCCGAGGAGGAGGAAGATGTGGAGGACGATGGGAAGACCGTGGCCCTCGCCAAGGGTGGCGCGACTGACCTCGCGAGGACCGCTGGCAGGACCAGCCTCGCGAGGGAGGCTGGAGGGATCAGCCTCGTGAGGATCGCCCACAAGGCAATGCGGGCCTCCCTCCTCTGCCACCACAGCCAAGGAGAAATGAAGACCATCATCAGGACGAGGGGGCTGGGGGCTTCCAGGAGCCGCGCGCAATCGCTTGCATCCTGGGCGGAGCTCAAGCCACAGCCTCTTAGTGCATCTTCAAGCAGTTTGCTCACGAAGTGAATGCAGTCCTTCCCAAGCTCGAGGCCACACGCCCCCTCAGGTGGTCAGCGTGTGCCATCACGTTCAGCTCAACGGATTAGCTCAAGCGCGCAGCCACAGCCGGAGTCCTCCTGATGCTTTGTTCCCCAATCATCAGCAATGTGCAAGTCACCAGGACCCTCATCAATGGCGGAGCAGGGCTCAATGTCCTGTCCATCGAGACATTCAACAATCTCCAAGTGTGCAGGACCTTGAGAAGAGGTGTCTAGAGGGGGGGGGGTGATTAGACATTAAGTACCAAAGTTGCAGTTTTTAAATTTCCTTAAGTTGAAGTGGAGTTTAGGCACAAGTTTACCATTCACAACACATATCAAGCAAGCATGCAAAGAGTATATGAGCAGCGGAAAGTAAAGCATGCAACTTGCAAGAATGTAAAGGGAAGGGTTTTGGAGGATTCAAACGCAATTGGAGACACGAATGTTTTTGGCGTGGTTCCGATAGGTGGTGCTATCGTACATCCACATTGATGGAGACTTCAACCCACGAAGGGTAACGGTTGCGCGAGTCCACGGAGGGCTCCACCCGCGAAGGGCCCACGAAGAAGCAACCTTGTCTATCCCACCATGGCCGTCGGCCACGAAGGACTTGTTGGAAATATGCCCTAGAGGCAATAATAAATGGATTATTAGTATATTTCCTTGTTCATGATAATTGTCTTTTATTCATGCTATAATTGTATTATCCGGAAATCGTAATACACGTGTGAATACATAGACCACAATACGTCCCTAGTAAGCCTCTAGTTGACTAGCTCGTTGGTCAACAAATAGTCATGGTTTCCTGACTATGGACATTAGATGTCATTGACAACGGGATCACGTCATTAGGAGAATGACGTGATGGACAAGACCCAATCCTAAGCATAGCACAAGATCGTGTGGTTCGTTTTGCTAGAGTTTTTCCAATGTCAAGTATCTCTTCCTTAGACCATGAGATCGTGTAACTCCCGGATACCGTAGGAGTGCTTTGGGTGTACCAAACGTCACAACGTAACTGGGTGACTATAAAGGTGCACTACAGGTATCTCCGAAAGTGTCTGTTGGGTTGACACGGATCGAGACTGGGATTTGTCACTCCGTATGACGGAGAGGTATCACTGGGCCCACTCGGTAGTGCATCATCATAATGAGCTCAAAGTGACCGAGTGTCTGGTCACGGGATCATGCATTACGGTACGAGTAAAGTGACTTGCCGGTAATGAGACTGAACGAGGTATTGGGATACCGATGATCGAGTCTCGGGCAAGTAACATACCGTCTGACAAAGGGAATTGCATACGGGGTTGATTGAATCCTCGACATAGTGGTTCATCCGATGATATCATCAAGGAGCATGTGGGAGCCAACATGGGTATCCAGACCCCGCTGTTGGTTATTGACCGGAGAGCCGTCTCGGTCATGTCTGCGTGTCTCCCGAACCCGCAGGGTCTACACACTTAAGGTATGTGATTACCGAATGTTGTTCGGAGTCCCGGATGAGATCCCGAACGTCAGGAGGAGTTCCGAAAGGGTCCGGAGGTAAAGATTTATATATGGGAAGTTGTCATGCGGACACCGGAAAGGTTCAGGGGCATATCGGTATTGTACCGGGGCCACCGGAAGGATTCTGGGGGTCCACCGGGAGGGGCCACCCCTCTTGGTGGGCTACATGGGCCGTGTGGGGCAGGGCACCAGCCCCTGGAGGGCTGGGCGCCCCCCCCCTTGGGCCCATGCGCCTAGGCTTGGGGGGGGGGAACCCTAGTGGGGGCGCACCCCCCTTGCTTGGGGGGCAAGCCCCCCTCCCTGGCCGCCGCCCCCCCCCCTCTAGATCTCATCTAGAGGGGGCTGGCCCCCCTTCCCCCTTCCCCTATAAATATAGGGGCGAGGGGAGGGCTGAACACCTGATCCAAGGCACAGCCCCTCCCCTCCCCAACACCTCTCCTCCTCCGTTGTGTGCTTGGCGAAGCCCTGTCGGAGTACTGCCTCTCCACCATCATCACGCCCTCGTGCTGCTGCTGGAGCCTTCTTCCTCAACCTCTCCTTTCCCCTTGCTGGATCAAGAAGGAGGAGACGTCATCCGTACCGTACGTGTGTTGAACGCAGAGGTACTGTCCGTTCAGCACTTGGTCATCGGTGATTTGAATCACGGCGAGTACGACTCCATCATCCCCGTTCTTTTGAACGCTTCCGCTCGCGATCTACAAAGTGGTATGTAGATGCATCTCCCTTGACTCGTTGCTTAGATGAACTCATAGATGGATCTTGGTGAAACCATAGGAATTTTTTTTAATTTTCTGCAATGTTCCCCGACAGTGGCATCATGAGCTAGGTCTATGCGTAGTTCTCTATTGCACGAGTAGAACACAATTTTGTTGTAGGCGTAGATCTTGTCAACTTGCTTGCCGCTACTAGTCTTATCTTGCTTCAGCGGTATTGTGGGATGAAGCGGCCCGGACCAACCTTACACGTACGCTTACATGAGACCGGTTCCACCGACTGACATGCACTAGTTGCATAAGGTGGCTGGCGGGTGTCTGTCTCTCCCACTTTAGTTGGAGCGGATTCGATGAAAAGGGTCCTTATGAAGGGTAAATAGAAGTTGACAAAATCGCATTGTGGTTATTCGTAGGTAAGAAAACGTTCTTGCTAGAACCCAATTGCAGCCACGTAAAAGATGCAACAACAATTAGAGGACGTCTAACTTGTTTTTGCAGCAATTGTCATGTGATGTGATATGGCCAGAAGTTGTGATGAATGATGAATGATATATTGTGATGTATGAGATCATGTTCTTGTAATAGGAATCACGACTTGCATGTCGATGAGTATGACAACCGGCAGGAGCCACAGGAGTTGTCTTTATTTTTTCTATGACCTGCGTGTCATTGAAGAACGCCATGTAAATTACTTTACTTTATTGCTAAACGCGTTAGCCATAGAAGTAGAAGTAGTCGTTGGCGTGACAACTTCATGAAGACACAATGATGGAGATCATGATGATGGAGATCATGGTGTCATACCAGTGACGAAGATGATCATGAAGCCCCGAAGATGGAGATCAAAGGAGCTATATGATATTGGCCATATCATGTCACTACTATATAATTGCATGTGATGTTTATTATGTTTTATGTATCTTGTTTACTTAGAACGGCGGTAGTAAATAAGATGATCCCTTATAATAATTTCAAGAAAGTGTTCCCCCTAACTGTGCACCGTTGCTAAAGTTCGTCGTTTCGAAGCACCACGTGATGATCGGGTGTGATAGATCCTTACGTTCACATACAACGGGTGTAAGACAGATTTACACATGCAGAACACTTAGGGTTAACTTGACGAGCCTAGCATGTACAGACATGGCCTCGGAACACAGAGACCGAAAGGTCGAACACGAGTCGTATGGAAGATACGATCAACATGGAGATGTTTACCGATGATGACTAGTCCGTCTCACGTAATGATCGGACACGACCTAGTCGACTCGGATCGTGTAACACTTAGATGACTAGAGGGATGTCTAATCTGAGTGGGAGTTCATTACAATAATTTGATTAGATGAACTTAATTATCATGAACTTAGTCTAAAACCTTTGCAAATATGTCTTGTAGATCAAATGGCCGCCGCTCATGTCAACATGAACTTCAACGCGTTCCTAGAGAAAACCAAGCTGAAATATGATGGCAACAACTATACGGACTGGCTTCGGAACCTGAGGATCATCCTCATAGCTGCCAGGAAACAATATGTCCTAGAAGGACCGCTAGGTGACGCTCCCGTCCCAGAGAACCAAGACGTTATGAACGCTTGGCAGTCTCGCACTGATGATTACTCCCTCGTTCAGTGCGGCATGCTTTACAGCTTAGAACCGGGGCTCCAAAAGCGTTTTGAGAAACACGGAGTATATGAGATGTTCGAGGAGCTGAAACTAGTTTTCCAAGCTCATGCCCAGGTCGAGAGATATGAAGTCTCCGACAAGTTCTATAGTTGTAAGATGGAGGAAAATAGTTATGTCAGTGAGCATATACTCAAAATGTCTAGGTTGCACAACCGCCTGTCCCAGCTGGACATTAACCTCCCGGATGAGGCGGTCATTGACAGAATCCTTCAGTCGCTCCCACCAAGCTACAAGGGCTTTGTGATGAACTACAATATGCAGGGGATGGTGAAGACCATTCCTGAAGTATTTTCAATGCTGAAGTCAGCAGAGGTTGAAATCAAGAAAGAACATCAAGTGTTGATGGTCAATAAGACCACTAAGTTCAAGAAGGGCATGGCAAGAAGAACTTCAAGAAGGACGGCAAGGATGTTGCCGCGCCCGGTAAGCCAGTTACCGGGAAGAAGTCAAAGAATGGACCCAAGCCTGAGACTGAGTGCTTTTATTGCAAGGGGAAGGGTCACTGGAAGCGGAATTGCCCCAAATACTTAGCAGATAAGAAGGCCGGCAACACTAAAGGTATATTTGATATACATGTAATTGATGTGTGCCTTACCAGTACTCGTAGTAACTCCTGGGTATTTGATACCGGTGCCGTTGCTCACATTTGTAACTCACAGTAGGAGCTGCGGAATAAGCGGAGACTGGCGAAGGATGAGGTGACGATGCGCGTCGGGAATGGTTCCAAGGTCGATGTGATCGCCGTCGGCACGCTACCTCTACATTTACCTACGAGATTAGTTTTAAACCTCAATAATTGTTATTTAGTGCCAAGTTTGAGCATGAACATTGTATCTGGATCTCATTTGATACGAGATGGCTACTCATTTAAATCCGAGAATAATGGTTGTTCTATTTATATGAGAGATATGTTTTATGGTCATGCCCCGATGGTCAATGGTTTATTCTTAATGAATCTCGAACGTAATGTTACACATATTCATAGTGTGAATACCAAAAGATGTAAAGTTGATAACGATAGTCCCACATACTTGTGGCACTGCCGCCTTGGTCACATTGGTGTCAAGCGCATGAAGAAGCTCCATGCTGATGGACTTTTAGAGTCTCTCGATTATGAATCATTTGACACATGCGAACCATGCCTCATGGGTAAAATGACCAAGACTCCATTCTCCGGAACAATGGAGCGAGCAACCAACTTGTTGGAAATCATACATACCGATGTGTGCGATCCAATGAGCGTTGAGGCTCGCGGAGGATATCGTTATGTTCTCACTCTCACTGATGACTTGAGTAGATATGGGTATGTCTACTTGATGAAACACAAGTCTGAGACCTTTGAAAAGTTCAAGGAATTTCAGAATGAAGTAGAGAATCAACGTGACCGAAAGATAAAGTTCTTACGATCGGATCGTGGAGGAGAACATTTAAGTCACGAATTTGGTACACACTTAAGAAAATGTGGAATTTGGTATACCTTCTACTTAAGATCCGAGGGCAAGATCTTTGTTGCCAAGAACGGATCCTTTCTGGAAAAAGAGTTTCTCTCGAAAGGAGTAAGTGGGAGGAAAGTAGAACTCGATGAAGTACTACCTCTTGAACGGGATAGTAGTGCAGCTCACGAAAATGTTGCTGTGATGCCTACACCAACTAAAGAGGAAAATAATGATGATGATCAAGGTACTTCGGATCAAGTTGCTACTGAACTTCGTAGGTCCACAAGGACACGTTCCGCACCAGAGTGGTACGGCAACCCTGTCCTGGAAATCATGTTGTTGGACAACGGTGAACCTTCGAACTATGAAGAAGCAATGGCGGGCCCAGATTCCAACAAATGACTAGAGGCCATGAAATCCGAGATAGAATCCATGTATGAAAACAAAGTATGGACTTTGACTGACTTGCCCGATGATCGGCGAGCGATAGAAAACAAATGGATCTTTAAGAAGAAGACGGAAGCGGATGGAAATGTCACCATCTATAATGCTCAACTTGTCGCTAAGGGTTATCGGCAAGTTCAAGGGATTGACTACGATGAGACTTTCTCTCCCGTAGTGAAGCTTAAGTCCGTCTGAATCATGTTAGCAATTGCCGCATACTATGATTATGAGATATGGCAGATGGACATCAAAACGGCATTCCTTAACGGGCATCTTAAGGAAGAACTGTATATGATGCAGCCAGAGGGTTTTGTCGATCCTAAGAATGCTAACAAAGTATGCAAGCTCCAGTGATCCATTTATGGGCTAGTGCAAGCATCTCGGAGTTGGAACATTCGCTTTGATGAGATGATCAAAGCGTTTGGGTTCATGCAGACTTATGGAGAAGCCTGCGTTTACAAGAAAGTGAGTGGGAGCTCTGTAGCATTTCTCATATTATATGTAGATGACATACTTTTGATGGGAAATGATATAGAATTCTTGGACAGCATTAAGGCCTACTTGAATAAGTGTTTTTCAATGAAGGACCTTGGAGAAGCTTCTTACATATTAGGCATCAAGATCTATAGGGATAGATCGAGACGCCTCATAGGTCTTTCACAAAGCACATACCTTGATAAGAATTTGAAGAAGTTCAAAATGGATCAGTCCAAGAAAGGGTTCTTGCCTGTACTACAAGGTGTGAGATTGAGCTCGGCTCAATGCCCGACCACGGCAAAAGATAAAGAAGAGATGAGCGTCATCCCCTATGCCTCAGCCATAGGATCTATTATGTATGCCATGTTGTGTACGAGACCTGATGTAAACCTTGCCACAAGTTTGGTAGGAAGGTACCAAAGTATTCCCGGCAAGGAACACTGGACAGCGGTCAAGAATATCCTGAAGTACCTGAAAAGTACAAAGGACATGTTTCTCGTTTATGGAGGTGACGAAGACCTCGTCGTAAAGGGTTATGTCGACGCTAGCTTCGACACAGATCTGGATGACTCTAAGTCACAAACCGGATACGTGTATATGTTCAATGGTGGAGCAGTAAGCTGGTGCAGCTGCAAGCAGAGCGTCGTGGCGGGATCTACATGTGAAGCGGAGTACATGGCAGCCTCGGAGGCAGCGCATGAAGCAATTTGGGTGAAGGAGTTCATCGCCGACCTAGGAGTCATACCCAATGCGTCGGGGCCAATCAAACTCTTCTGTGACAACACTGGAGCTATTGCCCTGGCCAAGGAGCCCAGGTTTCACAAGAAGACCAGGCACATCAAGCGTCGCTTCAACTCCATCCGTGAAAATTTTCAAGATGGAGACACAGATATTTGCAAAGTACATACGGATCTGAATGTCGCAGATCCGTTGACTAAACCTCTCTCGCGAGCAAAACATGATCAACACCAGAACTCTATGGGTGTTTGATTCATCACAATGTAACTAGATTATTGACTCTAGTGCAAGTGGGAGACTGTTGGAAATATGCCCTAGAGGCAATAATAAATGGAATATTATTATATTTCCTTGTTCATGATAATTGTCTTTTATTCATGCTATAATTGTATTATCCAGAAATCATAATACACGTGTGAATACATAGACCACAATACGTCCCTAGTAAGCCTCTAGTTGACTAGCTCGTTGGTCAACAGATAGTCATGGTTTCCTGACTATGGACATTAGATGTCATTGACAACGGGATCACGTCATTAGGAGAATGACGTGATGGACAAGACCCAATCCTAAGCATAGCACAAGATCGTGTGGTTCGTTTTGCTAGAGTTTTTCCAATGTCAAGTATCTCTTCCTTAGACCATGAGATCGTGTAACTCCCGGATACCGTAGGAGTGCTTTGGGTGTACCAAACGACACAACGTAATTGGGTGACTATAAAGGTGCACTACAGGTATCTCTGAAAGTGTCTGTTGGGTTGACACGGATCGAGACTGGGATTTGTCACTCCGTATGACGGAGAGGTATCACTGGGCCCACTCGGTAGTGCATCATCATAGTGAGCTCAAAGTGACCAAGTGTCTGGTCACGGGATCATGCATTACGGTACGAGTAAAGTGACTTGCCGGTAACGAGACTGAACGAGGTATTGGGATACCGACGATCGAGTCTCGGGCAAGTAACATACCGTCTGACAAAGGGAATTGCATATGGGGTTGATTGAATCCTCGACATCGTGGTTCATCCGATGACATCATCGAGGAGCATGTGGGAGCGAACATGGGTATCCAGATCCCGCTGTTGGTTATTGACCGGAGAGCCGTCTCGGTCATGTCTGCGTGTCTCCCGAACCCGTAGGGTCTACACACTTAAGGTTCGGTGACGCTAGGGTTATAAGGAAGACTTGTATGTGATTACCGAATGTTGTTCAGAGTCCCGGATGAGATCCCGGACGTCACGAGGAGTTCTAGAAGGGTCCGGAGGTAAAGATTTATATATGGGAATTTGTCATGCGGACACCGGAAAGTTTCGGGGGCATATCGGTATTGTACCGGGGGCCACCGGAAGGGTTTCGGGGGGTCCACCAGGAGGGGCCACCCCTCCTGGTGGGCCACATGGGCAGCGTGGGGCAGGGCACCAGCCCCTGGGCCCATGCACCTAGCGTTGGGGGGGGGGAACCCTAGTGGGGGTGCACCCCCCTTGCTTGGGGGGCAAGCCCCCCTCCCTGGCCGCCGTCCGCCCCCTCTAGATCTCATCTAGAGGGGGCCGGCCCCCCTTCCCCCTTCCCCTATAAATTGAGGGGCGAGGGGAGGGCTGAACACCTGATCCAAGGCGCAGCCCCTCCCCTCCCCAACACCTATCCTCCTCCGTTGTGTGCTTGGCGAAGCCCTGTCGGAGTACTGCCTCTGCACCATCATCACGCCGTCGTGCTGCTGCTGGAGCTTTCTTCCTCAACCTCTCCTTTCCCCTTGCTGGATCAACAAGGAGGAGACGTTGTCCGTACCATACGTGTGTTGAACGCGGAGGTGATGTCCGTTCAGCACTTGGTCATCGGTGATTTGAATCACGGCGAGTACGACTCCATCATCCCCGTTCTTTTGAACGCTTCCGCTCGCGATCTACAAAGTGGTATGTAGATGCATCTCCCTTGACTCGTTGCTTAGATGAACTCATAGATGGATCTTGGTGAAACCGTAGGAAATTTTTTTAATTTTCTGCAACGTTCCCCAACAGGACTTGCCTCACTAGCGGTAGATCTTCATGAAGTAGGCGATCTCCTTGCCCTTACAAACTCATTGGTTCAACTCCACAATCTTGTCGGAGGCTCCCAAGTGACACCTAGCCAATCTAGGAGACACCACTCGCCAAGAAGTAACAAATGGTGCGTTGATGATGAACTCCTTGCTCTTGTGCTTCAAATGATAGTCTCCCCAACACTCAACTCTCTCTCATAGGATTTGGATCTGGTGGAAAGAGGATTTGAGTGGAAAGGAACTTGGGGAAGGCTAGAGATCAAGATTCATATGGTAGGAATGGAATATCTTGGCCTCAACACATGAGTAGGTAGTTCTCTCTCAGAAATAGGATGCTGGAAGTGTAGGCTTGTTCTAATGGCTCTCTCCATGAATGAAGAGGAGGTGGAGGGGTATATATAGCTTCCACACGAAATCTAACCATTACACACAATTTACCAAACTCGGTGGGACTGATTCAACAGACTTAGTCGGACCGATTTAGTAAACCTAGTGACTGTTAGGGTTTTCGGTGGGACCGAAATGCAACTCGGTAGGACCCATATGGTTAGGGTTAGGGCATAACATAATCTCGGTGAGACCGATTACACAAACTCGGTGGGACCGATTTTGGTAATTAGCTAACCAGAGAGTTGGTCAGGCAAACTCAGTGGGACCGATTACTCAAACTCGGTGGGACCGATTTTGATAATAAGTTAACCAGAGATTTTGCATTGTAATCTCGGTAGTACCGATTGCTCAAACTCGGTGAGACCGATTTTGATAATGGACATACACAGAGAGATTACAATCCCATCTCAGTGAGACCGAGATCCCTAGCGGTGAGACCGATTTGCCTAGGGTTTGTGGCAGAGGCTAAGACATGCAAACTTGGTGGCGCCGGATAGAAAGAATCAGTGGGGCCGAGTTTGACTTTAGGTTTTAGGACATATGTGTGGAAGTGGGAAAGTAGTTGAGGGTATTTGGAGCATATCACTAAGTACTTGAAGCAAGAGGCTCATTAAGCAACACCTCATCCCTCCTTGGTAGTATTGGCTTTTCCTATAGACTCAATGTGATCTTGGATCACTAAAATGTGAAATGAAGAGTCTTGAGCTTGAAGCTTGAGCCAATCCTTTGTCCTTAGCATCTTGAAGGAGTTCCCACATCCTTTAGTCCATGCCACTCCATTGTTGAACTTATTTGAAACATACTAGATAAAAGTGTTAGTCCAACAAGAGATATGTTGACATTAATTACCAAAACCACCTAGGGAGCACTTGTGCTTTCAATCTCCCCCTTTTTGGTAATTGATGACAACATACATCAATGCTATAGATAAAGATATAAAGATCAGCAAGTAAAGCTTTGGAAAGACATGTAACAAGCATAGGCTCCCCCTACATGTATGCAAACATGTGAATATGGAGTATAGAAGCATGTCAGAGCATAACCATAATAGAGCAGGCAATGTGTTACATTTATCTTGGCCGTATGCATCATAGCAAAGAATATTAAAGAAAATACCTTCATGCCCATGAGTCCTTCTTGCAAACAGTATGTACATCAGCAAGAATTCCTCATTCACATGATTGTGATGCATATACTTACCTTGTAGTCTTGAGTTGGCTTAGGATGGAATGGACCTATGAAAATAAGGTTAGGTAACACAGATGCACCTACTAGCCAGAGCAAACAAAAGAAACCACAAGAATACCAAGATTGGGATGACGTGTAGAGAGTGAGTACTAAGTACTACATTGGGTTAGACATGTCCCCAAGAGTAAATATGTGCAATGAATTTGAATGATTTCTTTCCCTTAGATGTCTTGCTCCAACTGAATCTAGCATGGGATACTGGGAGAAGATAGGGAACAAAAAATCAGAGCTAAAAGATATAAATGAACAGAGCTAGTGCAAACTAATGCAAATAAGCACATATGAACATGTCTTTCCCCTCAAGAAGACATGTGGAATCTCTCCTCTTGAACACCAAGCATCTAGGATCCTTTAGAAATACTTTCTACTAGTATTCTCTCCCCCTGGAGATCTCTCTCTCCCCCTGAAGGATCTCTCTCTCCCTCTCTGATGTGATCTCTTTAAGTGATAAGCTTTGATGTGATCTCTCTCTCCCCCTTTGACATAAATTTCCAAGAAGGGTTTTCTGGAATCTGTTGAATGGGTTTGATCCTTGAGTCACAGTACAAAGCATTTATAAAAATGTGATGCTTGTAGAGGACAAGATTCATTGAGTGGAGCTGGACCAGAAGAAACACAGAATAAGTGGCAAACTGTTTTTCCTGTGGTGAAATCGGTGGCAACGAGTGGTATGCTTCGGTTGGACCGAAAGGATTCGGTTGGACCGAAAATAACAAAGCGGTGTAACCAAGTTCATCACAGATAAAACACTAGTCACCTCAGCTCACTAGACTAATAATATCTCACAAGGATTTGCAAGGAATTAACTTAATGATATGCAATAAATTTGATGGAGAAAATGCAGAGAAAACAGAAGGAAATCTTGATGAAGTTTTTTTTGAAAGGTGAAACAAATATGCATGAGACGAATGCAAAAACACAGAAAAGAACATAAGAGAACTTCATCTAGAGATGGTCGGCGACAAATTCACCTATGTTAGAGTACATTGACTTAGGAGTCAAGTGAGATCACTTGATCATAGGTCATACTCATCATTTAAGCTCAAAATGGGGTTGCCATTTTTCGTTTAAGCATCTTGATGTATTCACATCTTGTCGAGTTGCTTTAACTCATGTCTTGGAGTAAAGCTTCTCTAAGATGGAATAACATACCTTGGTTGGTGGTGTTGTCCATGTAGTTGAACTTGTGTGGGTTGCTCAAGGGTGATGTAGCTCATCAAGAATTTGGAGCACCACTTGGAATTTGAGTCCATCTACCTACATGGGTTAGTTCTTGCAAGGAAGAGCACTTGTGTATCCAAAAATGACAATCATGAAGCTCAACATAGAATTTGTCAAAGGATATGTTTGAATGGTTTCGTGCTTCCTTGTCTTCAACCACCATAGTGTAGAGACTTGGTGATGTAGAGATTGCTCAAGATATGAGTAGATTACAATCTCATGGAATTTGATTCACCAAGTACCTACATGGGTTAGATAACATGCAAGATCCAAATATATCCAAGACATAAGATTTTCATCATAAGAGAAATATCAAGGATTAGTCATAAGCTCATGTCTTGCATGTATCCAATGGAGTTTCTACTCCAAGTTTGAAGCATCAATGATGTTCAATTCTCCTCTTAACCTGCAAAACACTTTCTCATCAAGAGGTTTAGTGAATATATCCGCTAATTGCTTTTCGGTGCGAACATGCTTAAGATCAATGTCACCCTTAGCAACATGATCTCGAATGAAATGATGACGAACTTCAATATGCTTAGTTCGAGAATGTTGCACAGGATTATGACCAATTTTGATAGCACTTTCATTGTCACAAAGCAATGGAACATGTTTCACATATATCCCATAATCTTTAAGAGTTTGGGTCATCCAAAGTAATTGAGCACAACATGAACCAGCGGCAATGTATTCCGCTTCGGCGGTGGATAAGGATACCGAGTTTTGTTTCTTGGAGGACCAAGACACAAGAGATCTACCAAGAAATTGACAAGTACCCGAAGTGGACTTTCTATCAACCTTGTCTCCGGCATAGTCCGAGTCGGAGTAGCCAACAAGATCGAAAGAGCCCCTCTTAGGATACCAAATGCCAAAATTTGGTGTATGGATTAAGTATCTCACTATCCTTTTCACGGCCTTAAGATGACATTCTTTAGGAGCAGCTTGATATCGTGGACACATGCACACACTTAGCATGATATCGGGACGTGAAGCACATAGATATAACAATGAACCAATCATAGAGCGATAAACCTTTTGATCAACCGGTTCATCATCTTAGGTCAAATCAAGATGTCCACTAGTAGGCATGGGTGTAGTCATACCTTTGCATTCTTGCATATTGAACTTGTTGAATAAGTCCTTGGTGTACTTCGTTTGAGAAACAAAAGTACCTTCCTTAGTTTGCTTGATTTGCAAACCAAGAAAGAATTTGAGTTCACTCATCATAGACATCTCAAACTTTTCCGACATTAGCTTTCCAAACTTTTCACTAAAATGAGGGTTAGTTGAACCAAATATAATATCATCAACATAAATTTGGCACACAAAGAGTTCTCCATTAACCCTTTTAGTAAAAAGTGTTGAATCAATTTTCCCAATTTCAAAGCCTTTTTCAATAAGGAACTTGGTCAAGCATTTATACCACGCTCTAGGAGCTTGTTTAAGACCATAAAGAGCTTTATGAAGTTTGTAAACATGATTGGGTTTCTTAGGATTGACAAAGCCGGGAGGTTGCTTAACATAAACTTCCTCCTCTATTTCACCATTTAGAAAATCACTTTTAATGTCCATTTGGTACAAGGTGATATCATGATGATTAGCATAGCCAAGTAAGATGCGAATGGACTCAAGTCTAGCAACGGGGGCGTAGGTCTCACCATAGTCCATACCTTCGACTTGCATGTAGCCTTGGGCGACGGGACGTGCTTTGTTGCAAACTACTTGTCCATCTTAATCTTGCTTGTTGCGAAACACCCATTTGGTACCGATGATGTTGTGGTTGTTGTCGGGCTTCTCAACCAATGTCCAAACTTGGTTCCTCTCAAAGTTGTGTAGCTCTTCATGCATAGCATTTATCCAATCCGGATCTTCCAATGCTTCTTCGACCTTCATAGGTTCAACTCTAGAGATGAAAGAACAGTTTTCACAAAAGTTAGCTAAACGATTTTTAGAGCGAGTGATTCTCCCGGTTTGAATGTCATTGTAGATTTGCTCGACGGGATGATCTTTAGCAACTCTTGCTCGAACTCGTGAAAGCTTTTGCTTGGGTCTTTGTTGAACATCTTCTTCATCTTTTTCTTCCTCTTGGCCTTCTTAATTGTTGGCGTTGTCGTTCTCTTGTCGTGGTGGAGAAGGAGGTTGTTGACGTTCATCTTGATGCACTTCCTCGATTTCTTCATCTTGGTGTGTCCCACTTGTGGATGCTTCCGTATCAACTCTCGGTTCACCTTGTCGTGAAGTAGAAGCTTCCACTTGGATGGACGAGATACTCTCCTTCACCTCCATTGGACGGACCTTGCCAATAGACAAGTCTTGGATTGCTTCCGAGGGATCTTTGTCTCCTAGATCAATCGGCAATTGCTCTACTTGCGAGCCGTTCGATTCATCAAACTTCACATCTACCATCTCTTCAACCTTTCGGGTGAAATTGTTGTAGACACGGTAAGTGCGAGAGTTTGAGCCATAACCTAGTAGGAAACCTTCATGAGACTTAGGAGCAAATTTAGAACAACGATGCTTATCAAGAATGTAGTACTTTGAGCCGAATACTCGAAAGTATCCAACTTGGGGTTTGATACCGGTGACGAGCTCGTATGCTGTCTTGCCAAGTAGCTTGTGAAGATACAAGCGATTTGTTGCATGACAAGCTGTCTCAACTGCTTCTACCCAAAAGTGCTTCGGCGTCTTGTATTCATCAAGCATCGTTCTCGCCATTTCGATGAGCGTCCGGTTCTTCCTCTCAACAACTCCATTTTGTTGAGGTGTGTACGTAGCCGAGAACTCGTGGGAAATCCCTTCTTCATCAAGAAAGGTGTCCACATTTGCGTTCTTGAACTCCGTTCCGTTGTCGCTGCGAACCTTCTTAATCTTCACTTCAAATTGATTTTGGGCCTTCCTAGCGAAGTTTTTGAAGATCTTTTGGACCTGTGATTTATCATCGAGAAAGAACACCCACGTAAATTTGGAAAAATCATCAACTATAACTAGACCAAAAGAATTTCCACCGAGACTCTTGTAGGAGTTGGGACCAAAGAGATGCATATGAAGTAGCTCAAGTGGCCTCCTTATGGTCATAATGTTCTTCACGGGATGCCTTCCTCCAACCTGTTTACCTACTTGACAAGCACTGCAAAGTCTATCCTTATCAAATATGACATCATTAACTCCAAGGATATGATTCCCTTTAATAAGCTTGTCAAGGTTTCTCATGCCAACGTGACCTAGTCGTCTATGCCATAACCAACCT
Organism: Triticum aestivum; assembly: GCF_018294505.1. Lineage (NCBI taxonomy): Eukaryota > Viridiplantae > Streptophyta > Magnoliopsida > Poales > Poaceae > Triticum > Triticum aestivum. The sequence continues at coordinate 451,260,977 of NC_057804.1, forward strand.
TTTGAGGATTTCGCAATGAAGCAAGTTTTAGGTTGAGTCTTTTTAGTGAAATCAACAATGTAAATATCACCTCTATGTATACCGGTAAAGACCATTTTATGATTGTCTCGACGAAACACTTGGCAATCTACTTCAGTAAATAGGACATTGAAACCGAAATCAGCAAGTCTAGATACTGAAAGTAGGTTGTAACCAAGAGATTCAACGAGCATAACATTTTGTATGGAGCTATCATTTGATATGGCCACCTTATAGAGGCCAACCACCTTACCCTTTGAGTTGTCACCAAAGGTGACATACTTTCGAGGACCATCGTTCTCAGCAAGCTCACGAAACATGTCTTTATCTCCGGTCATGTGATCGGTACATCAACTATCAAGAACCCATTCCTTTCCTCCTGACATATATCCCCGAAGATTTGAGATAAGACCAAAATGTCTCATTGCATCATCAAGATCAAAGTCACTATCATCATCCTCATCATAGTATCCATGTTCAACATCATCATATGGTGGATCAAATCCTAGATAGGGTGATTCGTTAGAGTGAGTTTGACAGTGATCTTGTCTATGAATTTTTATAGCTTCGGAAATAATATCACTAATAATTCCAACATCTCCTTTGGCACGCATAAGGTTTGTAAGTTCAAATAGACGATCACCAAACATAGGATCACTAGTATTCATTTTACTCAAAGCAATAGACTTATGGAGAATTTCATCAAGATTTTTCAAAGAATAATCTGGAAATCGTTCCTCAAGAAATTTCCATATAGTGTAGGCACACTTAAGAGTAGGCAAACATCCAATCAAGTTTCTAGGCAATCCCCTAATAATAAGTTCGGCAGTTCTAAGATTCCTAATCATGTCAATTGACTCATCATGGGTAGGATGCATAGGGTCAACATAAGGTGCACAAGGGCTAGCAATGTACTTGTTCAAATGATACTGATTGAAAATTACAAGCATCTCATTTTTCCACTCATGAAAATACTCTCCATCAAGAATAGGCACTCTATGTCTAAGACTCCCCAAAGTAGACTCATCCATCTTCCTCCAATGGTGATTAAACCAAGGAAATGGAGACCAATGCTCTGATACCACTTGTAGGACCTTGAGAAGAGGTGTCTAGAGGGGGCGGTGATTAGACACTAAGTACCAAAGTTGCAATTTTTAAATTTCCTTAAGTTTAAGTGGAGTTTAGGCACAAGTTTAACATTCACAACACATATCAAGCAAGCATGCAAAGAGTATATGAGCAGCGGAAAGTAAATCATGCAACTTGCAAGAATGTAAAGGGAAGGGTTTTGGAGGATTCAAACGCAATTGGAGACACGGATGTTTTTGGCGTGGTTCTGATAGGTGGTGCTATCGTACATCCACGTTGATGGAGACTTCAACTCATGAAGGGTAATGGTTGCGCGAGTCCACGGAGGGTTCCACCCATGAAGGGTCCACAAAGAATCAACCTTGTCTATCCCACCATGGCCATCGCCCACGAAGGACTTGCCTCACTAGCGGTAGATCTTCACGAAGTAGGCGATCTCCTTGCCCTTACAAACTCCTTGGTTCAACTCCACAATCTTGTCGGAGCCTCCCAAGTGACACCTAGCCAATCTAGGAGACACCACTCTCCAAAAGTAACAAATGGAACGTTGATGATGAACTCCTTGCTCTTGTGCTTCAAATGATAGTCTTCCCAACACTCAAATCTCTCTCATAGGATTTGGATCTGGTGGAAAGAGGATTTGAGTGGAAAGCCACTTGGGGAAGGCTAGAGATCAAGATTCATATGGTAGGAATGGAATATCTTGGCCTCAACACATGAGTAGGTAGTTCTCTCTCAGAAATAGGATGCTGGAAGTGTAGGCTTGTTCTGATGGCTCTCTCCACGAATGAAGAGGAGGTGGAGGGGTATATATAGCCTCCACACGAAATCTAACCGTTACACACAATTTACCAAACTCGGTGGGACTGATTCAACAGACTCGGTCGGACCGATTTAGTAAACCTAGTGACCGTTAGGATTTTTGGTGGGACCGAAATGCAACTCGGTAGGACCGATATGGTTAGGGTTAGGGCATAACGTAATCTCGGTGAGACCGATTACACAAACTCGGTGGGACCGATTTTGGTAATTAGCTAACCAGAGAGTTGGTCAGGAAAACTCGGTGGGACCGATTACTCAAACTCGGTGGGACCGATTACTCAAACTCGGTGGGACCGACTTTGATAATAAGTTAACCAGAGAGTTTGCATTGTAATCTTGGTAGTACCGATTGCTCAAACTCGGTGAGACCGATTTTGATAATGGACATACACAAAGAGATTACAATCCCATCTCTGTGAGACCGAGATCCCTATCAGTGAGACCGATTTGCCTAGGGTTTGTGGCAGTGGCTAAGACATCCAAACTCGGTGGCGCCGGATAGAAAGAATCAGTGGGGCCGAGTTTGACTTTAGGTTTTAGGACATATGTGTGGAAGTGGGAAAGTAGTTGAGGGTATTTGGAGCATATCACTAAGCACTTGAAGCAAGAGGCTCATTAAGCAACACCTCATCCCTCCTTGATAGTATTGGCTTTTCCTATAGACTGAATGTGATCTTGGATCACTAAAATGTAAAATGAAGAGTCTTGAGCTTGAAGCTTGAGCCAATCCTCTGTCCTTAGCATCTTGAAGGAGTTCCCACATCCTTTAGTCCATGCCTCTCCATTGTTGAACTTATCTGAAATATACTAGATAAAAGTGTTAGTCCAACAAGAGATATGTTGACATTAATTACCAAAACCACCTAGGGAGCACTTGTGCTTTCAAAGTGCCATACAATCAGCTTCAGCCAACCAAGCCTTTCTCAGGATTCACTGATGGTTCCACAGTTCCGATAGGGCAGGTCTGCCTTCCAGTCACCTTTGGGAAGCGCGACAACTACCGCACTGAGCTCATTGACTTCGATGTCGCGCACATTCGCCTGCCGTACAATGCCATCCTTGGGTACCCAGCTCTGGCCAAGTTCATGGCCGTGACTCATCATGGCTACAATGTCCTCAAGATGCCAGGAAGCGGTGGAGTCATCACGGTGCCTTGTGAAGAGAGAGATGCAGTGTGTTCTTTGGAGCGCGCTTTTCAAGCCGCGTCAATTAAAGACCCAGATCACCGAAGCCGAAGGCTTCCCGAGGCAGTCCCTAAGAAGAAGAAGGCATCACCTGGTCAGAACCCTCGGGAGGCAGGCCCCTCAGAGTCCGTGCCCATTCCAGGGGCGCCTCCTTCTGTCGCATAGGAAGGCGCGTTCGACGCCCTCCTCGAGGAAGGCTCGGGAACTCTCTCCTGGAGGGCCATCGACTTTGCTAAGATCACGAGGGAGGCGCTCGGGCACCACTTGGAGGCGTTTTTCAAAGCACATTTCCCTCAGGCAGGAGCAAGGCGAGGAGGGCCAAACCCTCAGTAGTTCGTCAGTGAGATCATTCAGGAGCTGCAGGAGTCAAGAGTCATGAGTGGCAGCCGCCGCTTACCCGCCGTAGCTCCCCATCCGGGCGAGGATGGTGGGCTGCGCGTCCGGATCGACATACCAGGGCCAACCGAGCCGCCTCTCAGGAGCGCCTTTGGCCCTCACACGTGGGACGCTGCGAAGGTCCACCCCACAGCTATGTTCACATGCTTTACGGCTTGCCGAACGCGGCTGTTGTGCGCCAGCGCCTCATGAGGAGCATCCTAGAGGCTCAGGCGGCCAGGCATTCCACAGTCCTGGCAGAGATGGAGAAGGTCTGCGAGGAGCCACCAGCGCCTCCGAAGCCTCCCGAGGCTCCTGGGCCTGGGGGCTCGTGAAGATTGGCTTCCGCAGCACACGACGTCTGCTACTTCAGCATCCCTTCATCTTCAACATCATCACGTGACATCCTTCGAGTTTCATTTTTCAGCTGGGAGCACCCTCAGGGCTGCATCATTCCCAGGCCACGTGGGTCCGTCCCTGCAGCATGTATCCCTTTTGTTAATGTTTTTAGCTTGCTTTGTTGGGGGCGCTCCTCGGGCTGTATTATCCCCAAGTCGCTTCGGCCCGACCTAGCGATGTTCGCCTTTCTCTGCGCCTATCTAAATGGATTTGCTCCTTCATGATTAACGTGCTTTACTTGATCGCCCGCTCGATTGACACGAACTGATGGAGCAGCTCCCTAACGGCACGACGCTTGCACATGGGTCCGTCCCTGCAATGTTGACAAACCTGATTGGCTGAGCTCTGGCCACGGCAGCCCCGCAAGGTGCCACCTCACCAAGCCTTCAGTGCCCTCGTCACCCCTCCAGAGCAACCAATAGCTGACTGTCGATTGTAACGGCAACCTCTCGTTCTTCTTGTGATGAGCCTTCAGGATCTCTTCAAGGAGCAGCGTTAGGCGAGGCCTTCATGGCGTCTCCTTCACTCACGTCCGCGCGAACCACTTGCACGTTAAAGGGGGGGTACCTGAGCATCGCGACTCATGGACTCCTACTGGTTCTCCAGCCCTCACCTCCTGGCCTTGTCCATGGCATCGCGACCTGGCATACCTGCGACGGCTGAGCTCGCTCGAGGGCCGGGACCTGAGGACGTAGAGCACGAAGGGGAGTAAACGCGAGAGGGAAGAGGCATGCGGGGACCTCACCGGGCAACTCCTCACCTGCCGATGCGCGGGCCTAGCGCCGCACCAAGGAGTGGTTTCTGACTCCCGAGATAAGTCATCTTCCGGAAATACTAGCTATCACAGCACCGACCTCGCACCTAATGCAGTCCCGTTTGGCAACATCGCGCTCCTTTCTCACCGAACGATGGCAGCTTGAGCGCCAAGGGGGACCTCCTGAGCATTGCGACTCAGGGGCTGTTACTAGACCCCGGGCCACTCACCTCCTGGCCTTGACGACGGCATCACGACCTGGCATACCAGCGACGGCGGAGACTTGCCTTGGGACTGGGACCTGTCGGCACAGAGCACCGAGCCCTCGCGAGGTTCGAAAGGATGAACTAAGCTAAGACGGGACGAACATCTCACACCGTTTCTCGACAAGGATCGTATTAACAAATGGAACTACAGGCACCTTACAAACCCCCACGGGATGTGTTCTTCGATCCTCGCAGGAACAAAAGACGCGAAACCTAAGCAGGACTAACTACGGGGACCCTGACGAGCAGACGCCATCATCAAAAGTGGGCCGTGTGAGGCTCGGCACCAACCTCATCCAGATCAGCCGCGTCGGCTGCCAGGCGAGCTGGCCCTGCTCCGGGCACGGCGTGAGATCGGAGGCTCGTAGCTGTTGTCACTCGTCGCCGGAGTCAGAAGGAGCTCGGAAGAGTCGCCGGACCCTCTGAGGCGCCCACTGCCATCAAAGGAGCTGCTGCAAGAGCAGGCGATGGCAGGCCTGGTCCCTGCCGCTCCAGAACTTCGGCCGCTGCCTCTGGGACAACACTCCAGTCAGCGCCCATCTTCGTCGAAGACCTTGAAGAGCATCAAGGAGGCACCATCGTAATCCAGGTGGATCACGAGGGCCCCCTCCGATCGGCAGACCCGGGTGATCTCGCCCCAACCTCGGGTCATGAAGACCTTGCCTGGAGCGACGACCTCAACATCCCCTTCGGTCGCAGGAGTATGACAGTCGGCGTGCTGCAGCCAGATCTTGAAAGGCCCCCTTGGCGGAATCTCGAAGGCGAAGGAGGGAGGAAGGTGAATCCACGATTGAGGAGGCATGGCAGCGTGAAGCACAAGCTCGCGGGAGGAGGCCTCAACGTGAACCCCGGGAGGAATGACGCGCACCGCCGTGATCCGCCGGCGGCGACGGCGCCTCTGGTGGTGCCGCTCGGCGCCTGCGCCTTCGGGGCCCTCAATCCGGGCATACAAGGGCAACAGGAATCTAGGAGGCGGCCGCTCGAACCCTGGCCTCGATACCTCCTGTCGAGCACCCCCTTCTCCGCGGCAAGAGGCGAGCCATTTCTTCGGCGGAAGCGGGGAAGGACCCTCTCGGGGGCCTTCCCCTTCTCTTCGGCAGAAAACCGTCGGATCATTGCCATTGGCGTATGGTGGAGCAAGGGCGAAGAAGAAGATGGAAAGTAGCAGGAAAGGATGGACTGGGAAGGCCCTCGCCGTTCCATACATATAGTCGGGGGAGGCCAACAGCCGGCCTCCACGATCACAGGTAATCATGACCCGTTTTGCATGCAGGGACTTGTCAATTCATGCAGTTGCCGAGGCATCGTGGGGAAGCAGGGACGCCCACGTCCAATCAGGCCCGCGGCGCTTCGCACTTGCCCCTTCGCTTCTCTGCTAAGCCAAGTACAGGCGCGCCTTGGGCCCGGGGGCTACTGTCGGCGTTCTGGGAACAGGGGTACCCAGACTTGCCTACCTGCGGCCCGCGGCGTGGCTCAAGGAGTGGCCCAGTATGGCCCATCTTCATCAACACAAGCTCAAGACCCTCGCGAGGGGCCAAGCCTCGCGGGGCGGACGACAGGAAGCTTCCTCAGGCACGGCCTCGTCAGGATGGCTCGCGAGGAGGCGAAGAGATCAAGGCGGGGTACCTCATGAGGTGCCCGTGACGCAAGCCATGACGACCAAAGCCAAGCGGGCGCCAGGTGGGCGCCAGCCTGCACAGAGTCCTTGTTTCCTCTTTGGTTCAAAGTGAGCAAGCACAGGCAAGAGTATCAAGCGAAGGCAACCATTTCGGTGCAACAAGACCAAGACCAGCAGAATGGCAGGATGGAGGTCATCGTGGAGCCCAAGCCGGCGTCAACACCGGAGTCTTTGGCAGGCGAGGACCGATTTTAGTCAGGATAAGTGTACTGGATGTTCCCCTTCAAAATGGCCAATTGTTGGCGCCCTTCCCGCTCAATATTTGGGAAGAGGACCAGGGCCTTGCTCTATAAATAGGACTAGCCACTCTCAAGGCAAGGGCAATTGGAACCTGAGCCAACACCACCACCACCACAAGAACTCCTACCCTCACGAGGCAGTTCTTCCTTGTATTGTTCATCATCAGCCCCTGAGGCAATCCGCCACACCACAAACTAGAGTAGGGTATTACACCACAATGGTGGCACGAACTAGTATAAACCTCGTGTACCTTGTGTTGTTCTTCGTGTAGTTTAGAACTTTGCAAGGTGATGATACATAGGTAGGCAGGAGGCACGATCTCCGCGTGCACCCCAGAGTTGGAACCTAGAGGGTCTGCCAGAACCTGATATCCGACAGACGGGTTTGCAGCCTCTGCCCCCACCAAGCAGACTCTTCGGATCCCCTGCTAGATCCCATCCAGGGGTCAACACCAACACCCACCTCAGCCTTAAATCCATGGCAGGTCTCAATTTCCGAAGACGGGAACATAAGCCCCACCGGACTTCTTTCCCTCACGGAGCTTCCTACCGAAGACTGAGATGCAATCTTAGACTTGGCTCTAGGCAGCCATCCCGAACAGTCGAGGTATGCATATAGCGGATCTGATCAGGCGCCCCATATCGAATTCAGCATGACAGACCCGCAGTTCCCGGTCCCACTTACGCTCCTAGATGAAGCATTGGGTTTGATGCAGTCTCTCGCCATCATGGAGGCTTTACCTCCGAGCTGTACCCAGCTCGGACTGGGGGTGAGAGAGGGGAATTTTATGCCCCACCCACCACCCACTTCATAGACACTACCGAGGACTTAACCGACATGTTGGACTATGCGTCCGAGGACATCGACGGGATGGACAACGACGCCAAAGACGAACCATGCCAAGTCCTACCCGTTACAGGGCGTTGGACGGCCACCTCAACCTATGATGTGTACAAGGTGGACACTCCGAAGAACGACAAGGGCAACCCAAGCCGAAATAAGGACTTGCCCGTCGATAAACCACCCAAGCCCCGACGTCAGCGGAGCCGTTCACGATCACGTCGGGCAAAGGATAGCAATACCAACACCGGACATAATGAGACTCCGAATGACGCTGAAGATCCCAAATACCCCGTCGAGCCCACGTCCCAACATGACAAAAGGGAAGATGGTGAATACAGCCCTGGACACGCTAATAACGAAGATGCGGGGGACATCAACTACATGCCAGAATCCGAAGAGGAGGTCAGCCTCGGTGACGAGGACTTCATTGTCAAAGAGGAACCCCTCGACCAAGAACACTTTAAGCGACAACTCATTGCCACAGCTTGGAGCCTAAATAGGAAGCAGCAGCAGCTCAAAGAAGAGCAAGGCATGCTGAATGAAAGGTGGTCTAAGGTCCTGGCTGCTGAGGAATACGACCAAGAATGACCTGTCAAAAGCTACCCTAGGCGCAAGCTGCTACCTCAATCCGACGACGAAGTCCTTGAACCAATACCATCGAGATACAATCAGGCAGATCAACCAGACTGACCACCACATGGACGGGTTAAAACAACATATCAAGCCGAACACCAACCCGCACCCCCTCGCCAAAGAGGCAAGGAGACTGTAGGCGCGGGATTTACATATGACTTGCAACATGACCTAGCCGATAAAGCTGGTCAGACCAGATCAATCTATGGATCAAGGGGGCATGCCCCGGCGCGAGATAACAACCATGAAGCCCGGCTTGACGACCGTTACTACGTTCGGGATCAGTACCGAACTCAGATGTTAGCCGATCTCTGCCGTGACATTGCGAGATACAGAGGGGGCGCACACCCCCTATGCTTCATTGATGAGGTTATGGAACATCAGTTTCCGAAAGGGTTTAAACCCGTAAACCTCAAACAATACAATGAAACGATGGATCCGGCCGTCGGGACTGACAATTTCCTTCTCCACATTCATATGGCTCTAGGAGATGATCTCCATGCCATTAAATATCTTCCTCTAAAGCTAAAAGGACTAGCACGGCGGCTAAATAGTCTCCCAGAAAACTCCATTGGAACTTGGGAAGACTTGGAAGATGCTTTTAGGGCTAACTTTCAGGGCACTTGTGTCCTTCCACTAGATGTTGACGACCTGAGTCACATAATTCAGCAGCCAGGAGAATTAGGTCGCAAGCTTTGGAATCGGTTCTTAACTAAAAAGAACCAACTCGTAGACTGTCCAGACGCTGAAGCCTTAGTGGCCTTTAAACATAGCATCCGTGACAAATGGCTCGCCCGACACCTTGGGCAGGAAAAGCGGAAGACCATGGCAGCCTTAACGACACTTATGACCCGCTTTTATGCGGACAAAGACTCCTGGTTGGCTCGTAGAAGGAACAACTCGGGTGACCCCGGCACCTCTGAGGTGCGGGATGGCAACGGTAAACCTCGCTGCAATGAAAACAAACGCCGAAATAACAACAACGACGATGCTGATGATATGACAGTCAATGCCGGATTCAGCGGTCCCAAGTACTGTCAGTGGAAGAAACCTTTCAAAGGCAACAAAGACGGGCCATCCAACTTAGATAAAATCCTTGAGAGGCCCTGTCACATTCATGGCACACCCAATAAGCCAGCAAATCATACTAACAAGAACTGTTGGGTTTTCAAACAGGCCGGTAAGCCAAATGTCGAACACAAAGGAAAAGGGCCTCCAAGCAAAGACGATGACGAGCCCTGTTAGCCGAATACCGGGGGTCAGAAGCAGTTTCACCCTGAGGTGAAGACAATGAACATGATATATGTCACTCATATTCCCAAAAGGGAGTGCAAACGCGCATTACCGGACGTCTATGCCATAGAGCCAGTCGCTACCAAGTTTAAGCCATGGTCATCCTGTCCGATCACCTTTGATCATAAGGACCACCCAACTAGTATCCGTCACAGGGGTTCGGCCGCTCTGGTTCTCGATCCAATCATTGATTGATACCACCTCACTAGAGTCCTTATGGATGGAGGAAGCAGTCTCAACTTGATCTATCAAGATACAGTTCGTAAGATGGGGATCGGCCCATCACGAATCAAGCTTAGTAACACTACCTTTGAAGGTGTGGTACTAGGAGTAGGGGCCCGTTGTACGGGCTCAATCACACTGGAGGTAGTATTCGGCTCTCCAGATAACTTTCGCAGTGAAAAGTTAATCTTCGACATCTTAACTTTCCGCAGTTGCTATCGTGCACTGCTTGGACGAACTGCTTTTGCCCGCTTTAATGCAGTCCTGCATAATGCTTACTTGAAGCTCAAAATGCTCGGACCTCGCGGCGTTATTACAGTCAATGGTAATACGGAGCGCTCACTCCATACTGAAGAACACATCGCGGCCCTTGCAGCCGAAGTGTATAGCGGCCTTATCAAGCCGAACAGTTCACAGGCCAATAAAGCCACTGATGTATCCAAACGAGTCTGGTCTGCGCATAAATCAGCGGATTCAGACACTGATTAGCAGTTCGACCTTCGCCGATCGCCCTACCAGGTCGCGGTTCATGTACCACGCGTACATAATTATGCAATAAAAATACACTAGGCAACGTCGGAGGCACGCTGCAGAATAGGTCCATTACACGGCTTGACCATAAATGGACCGCATACACCCTTTTTCTTTTAACACAGGTTCATCCAGAGCCCTGCTTACAAGATGGTTGTCGCAGGAGATCTGTTCAGGGCTAGCATGTCCCAACCATCAAACGCTCCTCTCAAAGGGCTCACCACTAAGGACGAAAGGCGCAAATGTGCGGCAGGGCATCATTGGAATTTGTTTTCCAAACTATGGTTTATTAGGCCCTGTGTTAGACTTTCCCTTATGTAAAATTTTCTCGTTTTTGGGCATGTAATATGACCCCAATATTGAATGACATGGCTTGTCATCGACACAATAAGTATATAAAGGGCACAGATGCTTATCACCTTCTTGGTTGGGTTTTTGGATTTTTTTTCCTTGTCATCTGCGCTCCTCCTTACGATAGACTCACATACGTGGCTTGACACGGTCTTCATACCAGGGGTTGTCTTCGGCCCCTCTAAAATTCTTAAGGCCGAAATCCATAGGGAACTCTTCGGCGTCCCGGATATTGCATTATATGCATCTGCTGCGAATCATGTCTTTGGTTTGTAGTTGGGTTGCCCATCTCTTATGTTTTCCACCTTACGTTCCGCAAGTTCATTTAAGGTAGTAAAGGGAGAACTACTGCGATTGTATTTCCGGTTCTCCGGTCAAGTACCTTAGTAGATAAAGCCGAAAACTGACTGTCATGATAAGCAAGAGCGGATCAGCGATCCGGTGACTTAGTGTTATACTACAAATCATTCGCGATTTATGCCATGTTATACGAGGAGCTGGGTTTTTTGAACAACCACGTTGCAAAGGCACCGCACTTCGGATTGCCGATAATAAACGAGGGCTAAGTAATTAGCGCCACCAATGGACTCTTATGGCTAAAATGGAAGTACTAAAACCATATAGTCTGATTGCCTGGTTCATTTCACAAAACGCCTCCTACATTGGACCAAGATGTTGGATAAAGTGCAGTCATGCTTTCCCGAACACCCCTGTAGCATCTGCGTGGGGGCTGAAGCCAATGACTAATAAACTTTCCGTCATAATAACAACTAGTAGGAGGATTAACTCATAATAAAGCATAATCATATTTATCATACATTACAAGTTCATTACATCATTCTTACAAACCGGACAAAACTACTCAAATATTATGTCCTTGGAGCACTGGACTTCTATAATACAGGCTCTCGCAAGGACCTCGTAGAAATACCTCTCCGGTCGCTGATGCTCCTTGCCCTTCGGTGGCCCTACGGTGGCAATCTCGGCGACTTTCATCTTTGCCCACTGAACCTTCACACACGAAAAGGCCATCCGAGCACCCTCAATACAGGATGACCGCTTAAGGGCATCAATCCGAGGAAGTGCCTCCACCAGCTTCTTCACGAGCCCAAAGTGACTGCTGGGTACGGCTTCGGCCGGCCACAGACGGACTATCACGTCCTTCATGGCCAGGCCGGCCACCCTATGCATCTCGGACAACTGCTTCTTTTGGTCGCTCAGGGGCACTGGAAGCTTCGACGCAAGGTACTATGACCAGAATAGTTTTTCCGTTGAGCTCCTCTCTTTGGATCGGAAGAATGGGGCGGCGTCTGCAATGCTGCTTGGCAAGTCGGCAAAGGCACCTAGAGAACTCCGAACTCGGGTTAGTAAAATATATCTTCTACTAGCATACCTACTCTGCATAATAAAGGCCTTACCAGCCGCAATCCGCCCCGCCTCCTCGATCTCCTGGCGAGCGTCCTGGGCATCAGCCCAGGCTTCCTTCAGGCTCTCACGGGATTCGGTGAGCTCGGATGCTTGTTCCGAACTCGTCTACTCCAAGGACTCGCATCTAGCAATGGCGTCCTTGAGCTCTTTTTCAACCTCACCCACCCGCGCCTCATGTCGTTGGCGGGCGGTCTTCTCCTTCTCTAAGCTTTTGGCTGCCTTGTCCGCTGCCGCCTTGCTCGCCTCTGCCTCCTTCTTGGCTTTGGCAGGGGCGCTTTTGAGGGACTAGACCTCATCGGCGCCAACTACGGGCACAATTAAAACATTTTTAAGTTTGTTCCAAACGACTAACACATATACAATTGGCGATATATACTCAATGTATGCATGCCTTGCGTCTCCTCAAACTGCTTATTAATGCGGACCACCTCTTCATCGGCTAGCCGCAGCTTCTGAGTAAGTTCAGAAACTTCGGCTGACTGGGCGCTCGCCACCAGTAGGGAAGCCTGTTGTATAATAGAGTGTCACCTCTTCCGAACACCATGTGATCCTCTGTCCGGCTTCTTCAAAACCGGACAGAGTCTCAGGGGCTACTATCTATACACAAGCATATTCCTTTATTAAAATCGGTTAGAAAATTACATCACATACCTCGAAGCCTGTTAATAGGCTGGTAAAAGCTTCACTCAGTCCACTCTTGGCAGACTAAATCTTCTCAACCACCGTACCCATCAGGGTACGGTGCTCTTCCATGACGGAAGCACGACAAAGTGCTTCCGCCAAAGTATCCGACGCCTCCGGATTGATGGAGGCCGCCGGTGGAGTTGACACTCCCCCCTCCATCAGAGGGGGTCACTGGCCCGATTCCGGAGCCGTATGGGTCTCTGGAATGCTGTTCGGCTGGGGGCCGAATTGGTCATCGCCCCTGTTATTAGTCTCCATGGGGTGGGTCCCCCCTTGTCTTCGGCAGCCGAGGTGTTACCCTCTGGCGCCGTCTTGACGGCCTCCTGCCTCTCTCCATGGCCAGGAGAGGCTCTTCGGGACAAAACCTCGGTTTCGTCCATGGCGGTTGGTGGGGAAGCCCGCGGAGGCGTTTAGCTCTCCACCATCCCCGGCTCCAGTGAATTCCCCGGAGATGAGGATAGTTGGGGGAGATCGCGGGTCGGACTGAACACACAATAAAATATGTTAAAAACTGTAATCATAAACGCCGACGTATGTAAGGCATCTAAAGATACTTATGATTCGGCTGGGGGCTTCAACCTGGGGCGATGCTCGGGGATGACTTTGGCATCCGAGTCCAAGTCATCCGTGAGGGATACCCTCCCCCTTTTGGACGCCTCCACTTCTGGGTCTATGAAATCCGCCCTTTTCTTCCTCCTCCCCTTAGGGGGAGAGTCGCTCTCTTCCGCCTCCTCCTCCTTTTCATACTCATCCCACTCGTGGGAGGAGAGGGCTTCGGAATCCCGGGACATAGTGTCCATGGGAACTTTACGGCAGGGGCCGTTTTTGGCCTCCTTGCCCTTCTTCTTGGTTTTATTCTCTGGCGTCTGGTGTCAGTGTCAAAACCGGTGGATCTCGGGTAGGGGGTCCCGATCTGTGCGTCTTAGGCTGATGGTAATAGGAAGCAAGGGACACAATGTTTACCCAGGTTCGGGCCCTCTCGATGGAGGTAAAAGTAAAACCCTACTTCCTGCTTGATTAATATTGAAGATATGAGTAGTACAAGTGTAGATCTACCACGAGATCGTAGAGGATAAACCCTAAGAGCTAGCCTATGATGGTATGATTGTAATTGTGATCGGCCTTCTAAGGACCATCCTCTTCGGTTTATATAGACACCGGAGAGGACTAGGGTTTACATGGAGTCGGTTACAAGGAAGGAAACACAATATCTGAATCGCCAAGCTTGTCTTCCACGCAAAGGAGAGTCCCATCCGGACACGGGCCGAAGTCTTGTGTCTTGTATCTTCACGCTTCGATAGTCCGGACAATGTATATAGTCTGGCTGTCCGGATACCCCCTAATCCAGGACTCCCTCAGTAGCCCCTGAACCAGGCTTCAATGACGATGAGTCCGGCATGCAGTCTTGTCTTCGGCATTGCAAGGCGGGTTCCTTCTCCGAATACTCCAAGGTTATTTATCGAACACGTAGATCGTGTCCGGATCTGCAAGATGGTAAATTCGTTCTGCTGGCAGACTTTGTACGTCGTGCTCCTGCACCGTGGCCTGGTACAACATGAACCAGCGCTTCTTGCTCCACCTCGACCCGTGTTGCGAGGCGGTTTTATTGGCACGCCCTGCCAAAGCAGAGATCGTGTTCCTCTTATCGCGGGATCTCTCATCAATATGGGCGTGTGTGACCCCACGGCGACCGTTGGTATGACTCCGTGTATTTTAGATAAGTCCCAAGCGGTCACATTGAGGACTCTTGATATTCATCCTCTTTATACAGGGGCCGAGGCCTACACCTCTTTTCCACCTCTCCTGCCCCTTCTCGCACCTCGAGCTCCAGCACTCAAAACCTAAGCCTCAACACCCTAGATCCTACAGTATGCCCGGGTCCCATGCAAAAGGCCGGTGGGTGGCCTCCTCGATCCAGGAGGAGGATATTACTAAGCTTAGGGAGGTCGGATACCTGACCACCGATATCCAGCACAGGCTTCCTGCCCCAGGGCAAGTCATCCCCATGTCGGAGCCCAATGAGAGTGTCGTATTCGTTCCTCACTTACTCCGAGGCCTAGGCCTCACCCACGAACCCTTCGTGAGGGGGCTCATGTTCTACTACGGCTGGATTTCCATGATCTGGCTCCAGACGCCATCCTCCACATCTCGTCGTTTATTATTGTGCACGAGGCTTTTCTCCATGTCAACCCACACTTCGGAATATGGCTCAACACCTTCAATGTGACGCCGAAGATGATCGAGGGGCGGCATGCGGAGTGCGGAGGTGCCGTAATAAGCAAGAACGTCGATGCCCCTGGCCAGAGGGCTCTTTTCCGGAAGTATCCAATGTGTGGCAATGGAGGTGGTTTTATGTTACTGCTCCCAGAGGCACAAAGTGGGTAGCCGCCCCCGAGTTCCGCTCGGGCCCTCCATCATAGTTAGCATCTTGGACCGACGTAGGACGGAATTACAGGCCTGCTGGCGATGTACCAGAACTGCAGAATCGTATCCGGGGGCTCATAGAGATAGAGACATAAATCTTGTCAGCATAATACAAGTGATGCTAATCCGGCGGACACTGTCGTGCAAACGTCGACCTCCCCGGATGTGGGAGTTTAATTTGGAGGGTCCGTGGACTATTAAGCACTTCTTCGGCTTGAAGCTCGAAGAAATATGTAAATTATTCTTCGGACCACAAGTAAAGTGTCTGAACACCATCGAGGATGCGGGCCTAAGCTGCAATCGCCTAGATGCCCAAGTAAGTAACCTTGAAGCCGGACACTTCATTTATATTTATCATAATTATAATTCTGAAAATCCCTCCATGTCCAGGAATGGCTCAACAAGGTGGAGAGAATCAGGTGTCCGGCGCCACTTCATGAAGGCTCGCCTGGTCCAACCATTGCAAAGATGCTTGACCAGGAGCTCAGCAAAATCCCCTCAAGGAAAGGCGAAGGAAAGGGCAGCGAAACCGCACTACACATCCAGACCGGAGGAATCGCTACCTCTACTATGGAGGATAGCCGGGAAGGAGAGGTTAAAGCCTCCTCCCCACGCGGGAAGAAGAGGGCGGCCCCGAAGACTTGGAGGCGGAGATGCCCAAGCAAGGGAAGAAGGTTTCGCTAGGGGCTCTGCCGCGACGGGCACCCCTACCGTGTCGTGCCCACCAAGGGGCCAGCCCTCCACCGAGCTGTAAGTTAATCATTAATTCGAAGGTATGGCGTTACGCCGAGATCTGTAACCGAGACTTCGTCTTTTGTAGTCCGGCGAGCATCTCTTCTCAACAGAGTTCGTCTTCGGGGGACCTTCATCCGGAGATGATGGAGAGTGAGACTCCGCCCACCTCTCCACTTC
This sequence comes from Triticum aestivum, assembly GCF_018294505.1. NCBI lineage: Eukaryota > Viridiplantae > Streptophyta > Magnoliopsida > Poales > Poaceae > Triticum > Triticum aestivum. The sequence goes on from NC_057804.1 coordinate 451,277,123, forward strand.
ATGAAGCGGGCGACACGTTGGTGTCATCATGGAGCAGTCCAGATCTGCCTAAGCCCGGAGCATTTGGCTCCCACGGGGGCGAAGGGAAGAGTCCTGCTCAGTTCGATGTCCGGTCGGACATACTGACAGAATTTCTGGAGCGAGCCGCGCTCTCGGAGGAGCACCGCTCTTTAATGAGCACGGTGCTCATGAAGATTTCATCCACTACCAGCGGTTTGAATGAGGCATTCACAAGCTTGCTCAAAGGCTTCGATGTATGCGGTGAAAAATGCACTATTTTTTTGTTATGAACCACGCGCTAGGTGTGCTCCCTATGGATAGTAGCCCCTGAGACTCTAGTTGCCCGCCATAGGCGGCAAACGGGGGATCAAGCATTAATGGTTGCGCTCTATATATGTGCATGTATACAAGGATCCAACAGCCGACCAGTCTGTTGAAGTTGCCGAACTGAGAAGGCAGATCGGATCTATTGATGCCGATATCATGCTGGTGAACAGACGGCTGTAAGAATCCCAGGGTATGTACTCTACTTCCCTTATTATATTGTATAGGAAAATGCGAGAATGGCATGATGTTAATGCCCTGTGTATGCACTGCAGATGGTGCTGCTGCCGTGGGGGCCCTAAGGGCCGAGCTCGCTCAAGCCAAAGAACAAGCTCGGGCTAGCAATGCGGCTGCCCTAAAGGCGGCCGAGGAGTTGAGAGCCGAACAGGCTGCTCATCGCCGAAGCGAGGAGAAGATAGCCGAGATGGCTGAAGAGTTGAAAAATGCCGCCGACCGGTATGTGCTCCTTGAAAAGGAGAGTAAGGCTAGTTCGGACGAGCTAGACAAGGCGCTTAATGCGGCCAAGGATATGCAGACCGATATCCTGGGTATGCGGGAGGAGCTCCAATAGGCCGACAAAATCATGGCCAGGGGCTCCTACCTACTGCGGACCAAGTTTTTGGATCCAAAGTATGCTCCCCTAGCTGGGCGTTGGAGTCCTGCAGACACATATGCGGACTTGACGAAAAGTACAGTTGACGCAGCCAAGTTCTTCGAGGATCAAGGTGATAAGGAAGTGGAGATGCTATTTTGGTCGTAGTTCAAGGCTCCCAACCACTCGCTGCCATTGAATGAGAAGGTGGCTGTTGTGGCGGAGCTTCATAGGCTGTTCGGGCTTGCAATGCGGTCTGTAATAGACCATCTTTGGCCGAAGGGGCCAAGGCCGGACAATTATTTTGGTTTGGTGCAACAATTCCTTGGGGCCGTGACTCGGATCAACGCCATGAGGAGGTTGGCGTGCATAGAGGGTGCGCGGATGGCTCTTGCCCACGTAAAATCCTATTGGACGGATATGGAGGCCACCATTGTTGCGACCCAGGATCCCGCGGGACGCCAATATCCGGCCAAGCACTACTTGGCGCAGGTCACAGAGGGTGCTCGCCTAATAGAGGCGCAGTGCTCGAAGAATATTTTGTTTGAGTGATAAGTCGAATTATTGCAAAAACAATGTTTATTTTGATTATGAGGCTATGCTTATATTTTTTGCCTGAAAATATGATTGTGTCCCCTGTACGGCTATTCTTATATGTATAAGTAGTATGAAAGATAGCAGTCATTGGCTTCAGCCCCCACGCATACAATGCGGGCGTGTTCACGAAGAATATGCTTAATCACACTTGATCCAACATCTTGGTCCATTAAGGAGGTGATCGCACGTCGAACTAGGCAACCGGACTATATAGCTTTAACACTTTTGCTTAGACGTGGGGATATAATGGTGGGGCTACTATGTAGCCCCTGGTACCGTCGCGGGCATCTGAATACGGGCGCGTGTGTACATGGATGGTAAACGGCCCTTCATTAATGCGGAGGAATCCTAGAGATTCCTGTGTGTCTTCGAGTGGTTGAACAGTCTCTCGCTGTATCATGACTGTTAGTTTTCGGCTTTCTCTATTAAGGCGCTCATCCGGAATAACCAGGGCACAATCGCAGTAGTTCTCCTTTGGCCTGCCTTAGCCGATAACAACGGAATGTAAGGCGGCAAACCCAGGAGCCGGGCAAACCCAACATTTTACCCAAGACATGATTCGGAGCTGATGCATATAAGGCCAAACTCGTGACGTCGAACACTCCCGAAGGAGTTCGGACTTTATAACAGAAGATGGGCTCAAGAATGCCCATTCAATATGAACCCTATCTTTCCAGGTACGTGCGGTAACCTGTCGTGGCGAAATGCCAATAACGACAGTATCCTTTATGGGTATGGAACCCATGGGATGGTTTTAAACAACAAGAGGCAATAGAAAAGGTTTACACAGGGGCTTAATCTAAAAAGAAAACTGTTGAACGGGGCCCTGCTGCACGTCTGCGCCTTTGTCTCCGTTGTGTTGTATCCTGGAAGGGTATCGCGCGAACGTTGTCTGTGAAAAAAAGGAAAACTCATAGGAGAATACAACGTAAGTATGCGATAGATAGTAAAAGTGTAAGATGATGGCCTGCCAATAAGGTTGAGCCAAGCTTTGGGGCTAAATTAAATGTTTATAGCGCCTGGTTTCCGCTATGGGATTACATATACGTTGTCTGGTTGAATTTTATCCGGGCTACCGGACTCGTCTATCCGTGTCTGTGGTCTTAATGACCAGTCATGTTTTATGGTATTAGAGGCCGCTTATAGTCTAGCCGCCAGGGCTGTCACGTGTTCCTCTGTGCGTGAAGAGCACTCTGTGATTCCGCTAACGGTGATGACGCCACGTGGACCGGGCATCTTGATTGTAAGGTAGCCATAATGCGGCAATGCATTGAAGCGGGCGAAAGCCGGTCTTCCGAGTAGTGCATGATAGCCGCTTTGGAAGGGTGCAATGATGAAGAGTAGTTCTTCACTTCTAGAGTTGCCTGGGGGGCCAAATGTTACCCTCAGTACGACGGAGCCCCTGCCGTAGGCTTTAATGCCTCGTATCACCCCTTCAAAGGTGGTGTTACTTCGGCTAATTCTGGATAGGTTTATCCCCATCTTGCGGACAGTGTCCTCGTATATTAAATTGAGACCACTACCGCCGTCCATGAGGACACGGGTGAGACGGTATCCGTCGATTATTGGGTCGAGCACCAAGGCATGTGATCCTTCGCACTAAATACTAGTTCGGCCGTCCATGTGATCGGAAGTGATCGGGCGAGACATCAAGTAGTCAGATGTGGGTATGATAGGTTCTAAATCGTGCGCGTCTTCGAGTGCGCATCCTTGCCTTCTCGTGAATGTGTGAGTCGCATGGATCATGTTTACTATTTTAACCTCTGCCGGGAATTTTTTTCTGTCCCCCAGTGTTTGGCTGGCGAGGTTCGTCCTCGTCTTCACTTGGTGTTTCCCTCCCTTTGTGTTCGGCATTTAGTTTACTGGCCTACTTGAAGACCCATCACTCTCTATGGGTGTGGTTCGCAGGTTTTTCTGGGGTACCATGAATTTGGCATAGTCCGTCCAGGACTCTGTTCAGACCGGACGGTCCCTCTTTACTGCCTTAAAATGGCTTCTTTTGCTGAGAGCCCTGAATCTGGCATTGACCGTTATGTTATCCGAGCTCCCTTCCTTGCTTTGGATGTGCTGGGGTCGCTGGTGCCTTTACGGGCTAGCCAGCTATCTTCACCCATGCAAAAGCGGGTCATAAGGCTTGTTAAGGCTGCCATTGTCCTTGGCTTTTCTTGGACGAGGTGTCTGGCGAGCCATTCGTCACGGATGCTGTGTTTGAAGGTCGCTAAGGCTTCGGCGTCCGGACAATCGACAATTTGATTCTTCTTAGTGAGGAATCTGTTCCAAAGCTTGCGGGCGGACTCTCCGGGCTGTTGGATTATGTGACTTAGCTCGTCTCCATCCAGAGGCCGGACATACGTCCCTTGAAAATTGGCCCTGAAAGCATCTTCTAGTTCCTCCCAACTCCCAATTGAGTTTTCGGGGAGGCTTTCCAACCAGTGTCGGGCTGGTCCCTTTAGCTTGAGGGGAAGGTATTTGATGTCGTGGAGATCATCCCCACGAGCCATGTGAATATGCAGGATAAAATCCTCGATCCAGACCCCTGGGCCTGTCGTTCCGTCATATGCCTCTATATTCACAGGTTTGAAACCTTGTGGGAATTCATGGTCCAGTACTTCTTCAGTGAAGCACAGGGGGTGTGCAACCCCTCTATATCTGGGCGCGCCGTGGCATGTAGTCGGCTGTTGTTGTGTCCGGAGTTTATTCCGAACTGGTATTTGGCATGTATTTGCGTTTGGGTGACCATAATCCCTCGTCGGGGTGTGTCCTTTAGATCCATAGATGGACTTGGGTGCACCAACCTTCTTATCTAGCTTCTCACGCGAATCATGTGCGGTGTCAACATGTCGCCAAAGTCTCCTGACAGAGAGAGAGACTTTAATGAGTTTGGTGTGTCGCCAAAGGGCGAGTGTTGAAAGATGTCTTCAGCGGTAAACTCCATCACCAGAGCCCAACCTGGCTTGTATGGCTCGAGGGTGTGCGGACCGAAACCAACGACTGGACACGAGTCCGGGGGTATGGGGTTACGGGTCTCCACAGAGGTGAGACCTGTGTTCGGCTCCAATGCCGATGAGTATGCGGCCTGCGGGGCGGGGTCTATCCCTCCATCCTTGGGCAACGCAACTTGTTCCGGATTTAGATCCGGAGCTATTGTAGGGATGATGTTCCGAGCATTGTCCGACAGCAGGTCTATGCCGCGTCCGTCGTGACTGTCCGGCGCTCCCGGCATAGGGCCGAATCCGTCGAAGATCAAGTCTCCGCGAATATTCGCCGTGTAGTTCAAGTTTCCAAACCTGATCTGGTAGCCAGGGGCGTAGCTGTCGATCTGCTCTATATGGACAAGCGAATTGGCCCGCAGTGTGAAGCCGCCGAACACAAAGATCTGACCGGGGAGGAAAGTCTCACCCTGGACCGTGTTGTTGACGGTTGAAGACGCCATCAAGCCTTGAAGCAACGGCACAGAGGAACTGTCAATGAAAGCACCAATGTCGGTGTCAAAACCGGCGGATCTCGGGTAGGGGGTCCCGATCTGTGGGTCTTAGGATGATGGTAACAGGAAGCAAGGGACACAATGTTTACCCAGGTTCGGGCCCTCTCGATGGAGGTAAAATCCTACTTCCTGCTTGATTAATATTGAAGCTATGAGTAGTACAAGAGTAGATCTACCACGAGATCGTAGAGGCTAAACCCTAAGAGCTAGCCTATGATGGTATGATTGTAATTGTGATCGGCCTTCTAAGGACCATCCTCTCCGGTTTATATAGACACCGGAGAGGGCTAGGGTTTACATGGAGTCGGTTACAAGGAAGGAAACACAATATCCGGATCGCCAAGCTTGTCTTCCACGCAAAGGAGAGTCCCATCCGGACACGGGCCGAAGTCTTGAGTCTTGTATCTTCACGCTTCGATAGTCCGGACAATTTATATAGTACGGCTGTCCGGATACCCCCTAATCCAGGACTCCCTCACCTGGTACGGCATCGGAACCAGCATCCTCGCAACTGAGGATCAGCGGGGTTTTTGGGCAGCGGAGCCGGACACTTGTCCGCTCTGCCTTCTTTGTCCAGCCTTGTTTTACATATGAAAGTCTCAGTAAACCCCTATAATTTTTGGACTAAGTTATGTTCGGAAACTAAAAAACTTACCAGAGTGGCTGGGTGAGAACAGTAGAGGCCGATGTCGTCGGTCGTCCTCGGCCATGACTTCTGCTTCTGGGCCGTGAAAAGCAGCCTCCAGATATCTTCGTGCGTCATGCCGAAGAATCACTGCAGGGTCCGCGGCCCTTCTGGATTTAACTCTGACATGTGGAGAGGTCGGTGCTGGCAAGGAAGGGTCTGGCGGAATAGCATCACCTGAACCACGACAGTGAGGTCGGTGTTCCTTTCTATGATGTTTTTTATGCGCTTTTGCAGCATCGACACCTCATCAGCTGACCCCTAGTCGAGACCCTTGTTGATCAATGACGCTAGCTGCATTGGGGGTCCAGATCTAAACTCAGGAGTGGCCACCCAGTTGGCGCCGCGAGGTTCGGCGATGTAGAATGATACGTTTCCAACGTATCTATAATTTTTGATTGTTCCATGCTATTATATTACCCCTTTTTGGATGTTTATGGGCTTTATTTTACACATTTATATCATTTTTGGGACTAATCTATTAACCGGAGGCCCAGCCCATATTGCTGTTTTATTGCCTGTTTCAGTATTTCGAAGAAAATGAATATCAAACGGAGTCCAAACGGAATGAAACCTTCGGAAAAGTTATTGTTGGAACATAACCAATCCCAGGAACTTGGAGTGCAAGCCACGGGTTCATCGAGGAGGCCACAAGACAGGGGGGCGCGCCCACCCCCTGGGCGCGCCCTACCCTCTCGTGGGCCCCTCGAGGCTCCCCCGACTAACTTCTTTCGCCTATATATTCCATTATACCCTAAAAACTTCGAATATCAAGATAGATCGGGAGTTCCGCCGCCGCAAGCCTCTGTAGCCACCAAAAACCTCTCGGGAGTCCATTCCGGCACCCTGCTAGAGGGGGAACCCGTCACCGGTGGCCATCTTCATCATCCCGTCACTCTCGATGATGAGGAGGGAGTAGTTCACCCTCAGGGCTGAGGGTATGTACCAATAGCTATGTGTTTGATCTCTCTCTCTTGTGTTCTCTCTATGGCACGATCTTGATGTATCGCGAGCTTTGCTATTATAGTTGGATCTTATGATGTTTCTCCCCCTCTACTCTCTTGTAATGGATTGAGTTTTCCCTTTGAAGTTATCTTATCGGATCGAGTCTTTAAGGATTTGAGAACACTTGATGTATGTCTTGCCGTGCTTATCTGTGGTGACAATGGGATATCATGTGCCACTTGATATATGTTTTGGTGACCAACTTGCGGGTTCCGCCCATGAACCTATGCATAGGGGTTGGCACACGTTTTCGTCTTGACTCTCCGGTAGAAACTTTGGGGCACTCTTTGAAGTAATTTGTGTTGGTTGAATAGATGAATCTGAGATTGTGTGATGCATATTGTATAATCATGCCCACAGATACTTGAGGTGACAATGGAGTATCTAGGTGACATTAGGGTTTTGGTTGATTTGTGTCTTAAGGTGTTATTCTAGTATGAACTCTATGATAGATTGAGCGGAAAGAATAGCTTCATGTTATTTTAATACGAACTCTTGAATAGGTAGAATAGAAAGGATAACTTTGAGGAGGTTTTGTACCCTACCATGATCTCTTCGTTTGTTCTCCGTTATGATCTATCTATGTTATTATTGTTGAGAGAACTTGCACTAGTGAAAGTATGAACCTTAGGCCTTGTTTCCTACCATTGCAATACCGTTTACGCTCACTTTTATCATTAGTTACCTTGCTGTTTTTATATTTTAAGATTACAAAAACCTATATCTACCATCCATATTGCACTTGTATCACCATCTCTTTGCCGAACTAGTGCACCTATACAATTTACCATTGTATTGGGTGTGTTGGCGACACAAGAGACTCTTTGTTATTTGGTTGCAGGTTGTTTGAGAGAGACCATCATCATCCTACGCCTCCCACGGATTGATAAACCTTAGGTCATCCACTTGAGGGAAATTTGCTACTGTCCTACAAACCTGTGCACTTGCAGGCCCAACAACGCCTACAAGAAGAAGGTTGTGTAGTAGACATCAAGCTCTCTTTTGGCGTTGTTGCCGGGGAGGTGAGTGCTTGAAGGTATATCTCTAGATCTTGCAATCAAATCTTTTTGTTTCTTCTTTTATCACTAGTTTAGTTTATAAAATAGAACTACCAAAAAAATTGGAGTTGAGTTTGTCTCGTATGCTTCGTCTTTTTAATATCTTTCGTGAGTTTGATGAAAAGGAAAATTGTGCTCAAGTGCTCGAAGAAGAAATCTATAGAATGTTTGATACTAAATCTTTGAATGATGAGCAAGATTGCAATTTTGTTAGTGTGAACTCTTTGCATATCCATAGTACTAATGATGATTGCTCTAGTCATGAGGAAAATATCTCTCATAAGCATGTCAACTTTTGTGGATTGCATGTTTGCATGAACACACCAAATAGAGAATATATATATTGCAAGAGGCATAAGTATTTAGAAACTAAGAGGTTGCAAGAAAGGCTAGATAAGAGTGTGGAGAATTTAAGATATATTTACCGTTGTGAATTTTGCAATGAACGTGATCATTTACATCTCCAATGCAAATTGTTTCATGATCGAATCGTGTCCAAAAATTGTGATGATTTGATCTCCCTTGCTCATTACAATGAACTTAGATTGCTTTTGGGTTATGAAGAATTGAAACATGCAACTAAGCTTATTCCAAAATTTAATCTTGAGCATTTCCTTGATATTGATCTAGAGAAGATTTATATGTATTGTGCGGTGAATTGCATTGAAAATCCTTATATTGCCAATTACATAAAGAAAAGAAAGCAAATAGAATATGATGAGAATACTAATGAAAGGGAAGAGACTTCCCAATATCCTCCTACTATTTCTTATGATGAATCAGGTAACGAGGAGGAGCTTTCTATTCAACCAATCTCGTCAATAAGGAGCTCAAAGAGGAAGGTTGAACCCACACATAATGTGAAGCAGAAAAAGAAAAGAAGGAGCAATAAAGGTAGAAAGGTATCCCTCCCAAATGATGTTGCTCCTACTACTCATTGTGATGATGATAATTGCTATACTATTGGTGCTATCCATATTTTTAATGTTGAGAGTGATTATGCTTATGATATGAAAGGGCCCAAGCTTGGGGAAGCTATGTTTGATGAGGATGAAATATTTGAGAATATATTTGCTGAAATTAATGTTTCTCCCATGCTTGGGGATGCTATGTTTAATGAAGTTGATATTTTTAGCATCCCAAGTTTTGATATGCAAAGTTATTATGATGATAGCATGCCACTTACCTATGATGATTATATTGATGAATGAGCGTTTGGAAGAGTGTCAACTTTATTTAGTGATGATTCCACTATATTGGGAGAGGTTCCAATTGATTATGAGAATGAAGTTGCTACTTATGATGGTTATTGTGATGAAACTTATGCTATAAAAAGTATTTATGATTATATTTACAAAACTTGTCATGATTATGATTATCCTTTTTCTGAGCATTACTCTTTTAATGTGGAAACAATTTTTAATGTTCAAGTCACTTATGATACTCTCACTATTCCGAATGAGAAGAATTTTACTTATGTGGAGAGTAGTAAATTTTCTATGCTTGTAGATCATGAAAATAATGCTTTAGGTGATGGTTATATTGTTGAATTCATTCATGATGATACTGAAAATTATTACGAGAAAGGAACATATGCTTGTAGGAATTGCAACAATATCAAGTTTCCTCTCTATGTGCTTAAATTTTTGAAGCTATGCCTCCCTATGCTAGTTGATTATTGTTCCCATAAGTTGTTTTCTCACAAAATTCCTATGCATAGGAAGTGGGTTAGATATAAATATGTTACTCATATTCTTCATGATGCTCTCTTTATGTTTCAATTCTTATCCTTTATGTGAGCATCATTGTCATCATCATGCCTAGCTAGAAAGGCATTAAAGAAAAACGCTTGTTGGGAGACAACCCAATATTTACCCTTACTATTTTTGTGTTTTCACATGATTATTCTACTGTAGTAATAATGTTTTATAGCTTTTGTTTCAATAAAGTGCCAAGTAGAACCTTTGGGAAGACTTGGGGGTGAAGTCTTTATGATCTTGCTGTAAAAAACAGAAACTTTAGCGCTCACGAGAATAGCTGCCATTTTTTACTGAAGAGTGATTTTAGGTTGATTCTTTTTGAAGATCATTAATAGACAAATTCCTCAGGTCTACCAATTTATTTCAGAATTTTTAGAGTTATATAAGTATAAGTTTGATACAGATTACTACATACTGTTCTGTTTTTGACAGATTCTGTTTTCATTGTGTTGTTTGCTTATTTTGATGAACCTATTAGTAGTATCGGAGGGTATGAACCATAGATAAGTTGGAATACAGTATATATTACACCAATATGAATTTAGAATGATTTCATTACAGTACCTAAGTGGTGGTTTTATTTTCTTATACTAACGGAGCTTATGAGTTTTGTTTTGAGTTTTGTGTGGTTGAAGTTTTCAAGTTTTGGGTAAAGATTCGATGGACTATGGAATAAGGAGTGGCAAGAGCCTAATATTGGGGATTCCCAATGCACCCCAAGGTAATATTCAAGGACAACCAAGAGCCTAAGCTTGGGGATGCCCCGGAAGGCATCCCCTCTTTCGTCTTCGTTCATCGGTAACTTTAATTTCAGCTATATTTTTATTCACCACATGATATGTGTTTTGCTTGGAGCGTCATTTTATTTTGTTAGTATTTTCTTTCTGTTTTCTAGAATAATGTTTTGCATCTATATTTTCAATAAAAATTTCAAGGATAGCCTTTACCATGCTTATTTTGCTAGTATATATGTTGCTGTTTGAAAACAGAGAGTTTACTGCTGTTGCAAAAATTCCCTAGAAAAGTCAGAAAATGATATAATGTTTAATATTTTTGCATAATGTGATCTGATAAATATTCTACAGCATAGTATTTTTCTTATAATTTTTGGAGTTAGGGAAGTATGATGAATCTTGCATTCTTTACAGACTGTACTGTTTTGGCAGATTGCTGTTATGGTTGCATTGTTTGCATATGTTTGCTTGTTTAATGATTCTATTTGAGGATAGGGGTATTAAATATGCAGAGACATTTAGTATTAAATGTTGAATAATAATTTTAGTGATTTTTTACAGTAGAAAATGATAAGTTTTTGCATTGGTTTATACTAACCTATCTCATGAGTTCTTGTTGAGTTTGTTGTGGATGAAGCTTTTTGATAAAAAGAGAAATCATGATATAAGAGGAATTAAGGAGACACAAAAGTTCAAGCTTGGGGATGCCCAAGGCACCCCAACATAATATTTCAAGAAGTCTCAAGCATCTAAGCTTGGGGATGCCCCGGTAGGCATCCCACCTTTCTTTTTCAACAATTATTGGTTAGTATTGGTTGAGCCTAAGTTTTTGCTTCTTCACATGAGTTATGCTATCCTTGCAATATCATTTCATTTTGTTTTGCTTGCTGTTTGAATACAATACCAAGATCTGAAATTCTAAAATGTTAGCGAGTCTTCACATAGTTGCGCAATTATTTGACTACTCATTGATCTTCACTTATATCTTTCGGAGTAGTTTGTCATTTGCTCTAGTGCTTCACTTATTTCTTTTAGAGCATGGTGGTGGATTAATTTTGAAGAAATAGCTAGTCTCTCATGGTTCACTTATATTATTTTGAGAGTCTTTGAGAACAGCATGGTATTTTCTATGGTTACAAATTTGGTCCTAGAATGATGAGCATCCAAGTTGGGTATAATAAAAACTATCATAGGAAGTGAATTGGATGCTATGATAAATTTGTTGCTTGATAATTGTTTTGAGATATAAAGGTAGTAATGTTAGGGTCATGCTAGTGGATAATTATGAAATTGAGAAATACTTTTGTTGAACTTGGCAAGTCCTGTTGCATGAACGTATGGTAAAAGTTGTGTGACAAATTTGTTGCATGAGGTGCTCTTTTGATTGTCTTCCTTTTGAGTGGCAGTCGGGGACGAGCGATGGTCTTTTCCTACCAATCTATCGCTCTTGGGGCATGCATAGTAGTACTTTGCTTCGAGGGCTAAGTAGACTTTTGCAATAAGTATATGAGTTCTTTATGACTAATGTGAGTCCATGGATATACGCACACTCATCCTTCCACTTTGCTAGCCTCTATATTACCGCGCAACTTTCGCCGTTATCACACCCATTATTTACGTTCCTCAAAACAGCCACCATACCTACCTATTATGGCATTTCCATAGCCATTCCGAGATATATTGCCATGCAACTTTACACCGTTCCGTTTATTATGACACGTTCCATCATTGTCATATTGCTCTTTGCATGATCATGTAGTTGACATTGTATTTGTGGCAAGGCCACCTTCATAATTTTCATACATGTCACTCTTGACTCAGTGCATATCCTGGTACACCGCCAGAGGCATTCATATAGAGTCATATCTTGTTCTAGCTTTGAGTTGTAATTCTTGAGTTGTAAATCCATAAAAGTGTGATGATCTTCATTGTTAGAGCATTGTCTCGGTGAGGAAAGGATGACGAAGACTATGATTCCCCCACAAGTCGGGATGAGACTTTGGACTTTACAAAAAGAAAAAAAGGGAAAGGCCAAAAAGAAAGGAAAAAGAGAAAGGCCAAAGAAAAAAAAGAAAAAAAAAGAAAAAAAGAAGAAAAATAAAATGAGAGAAAAAGAGAGAAGGGACAATGCTACTATCTCCTTTTCCACACTTGTGCTTCAAAGTAGCACCATGATCTTCATGATAGAGAGTCTCCTATGTTGTCACTTTCATATACTTGTGGGAATTTTTCATTATAGAACTTGGCTTGTATATTCCAATGATGGGCTTCCTCAAAATGCCCTAGGTCTTCGTGAGCAAGCGAGTTGGATGCAGACCCACTTAGTTCTTTTTGCTGAGCTTTCATATATTTATAGCTCTAGTGCATCCGTTGCATGGAAATCCCTACTCACTCACATCGATATCTATTGATGGGCATCTCCATAGCCCGTTGATACGCCTAGTTGATGTGAGATTATCTTCTCCCTCTTTTTGTCCTCACAACCACCATCTTTACCACCTAAGTGCTATGTCCATGACTTACGCTCATGTATTGCGTAAGAGTTGAAAAAGCTGAAGCACGTTAAAAAGTATGAAACAATTGCTCGGCTCATCATCGGGTTGTGCATGATAGGAGTATTTTGTGTAATGAAAATGAAGCATGGCCTAACTATATGATTTTGTAGGGATAAGCTTTCTTTGGCTATGCTATTTTGATAAGGACATGATTATTTGTTAGTATGCTTTGAAGCATTATTATTTTTATGTTTTATAAGCTTTTATCTTGAATCATTTGGATCTGAACATTCATGCCACAATAAAGAAAATCACATTGAGAATTATGCTAGGTAGCATTCCACATCAAAAATTCGGTTTTTATCATTTACCTACTCGACGACGAGCAGGAATTAAGCTTGGGGATGCTTGATACGTCTCCAACGTATCTATAATTTTTTATTGTTCCATGCTATTATATTACCCCTTTTTGGATGTTTATGGGATTTATTTTACACATTTATATCATTTTTGGGACTAACCTATTAACCGGAGGCCCAGCCCATATTGTTGTTTTATTGCCTGTTTTAGTATTTTGACGAAAAGGAATATCAAACGGAGTCCAAACGGAATGAAACCTTTGGAAAGCTATTTTTGGAACAGAACCAATCCTAGGAACTTGGAGTGCAAGCCAGGGGAGGCCACGAGACAGGGGGGCGCACCCACCCCCCTAGGCGCGCCCTACCCTCTCGTGGGCCCCTCGAGGCTCCCCCGACCAACTTCTTTCGCCTATATATTCCCTTATACCCTAAAAACATCGAATATCAAGATAGATCGGGAGTTTCACCGCCGCAAGCCTTTGTAGCCACCAAAAACCTCTCGGGAGCCTGTTCCGGCACCCTGTCGGATGGGGAACCCATCACCGGTTGCCATCTTCATCATCCCAGCGCTCTCCATGACGAGGAGGGAGTAGTTCACCATCGGGGCAGAGGGTATGTATGAGTAGCTATGTGTTTGATCTCTCTCTCTCTCTCGGGTTCTCTCTATGGACGATCTTGATGTATCACGAGCTTTGCTATTATAGTTGGATCTTATGATGTTTCTCCCCTCTACTCTCTTGTAATGGATTGAGTTTTCCCTTTTAAGTTATCTTATTGGATTGAGTCCTTAAGGATTTGAGAACACTTGATGTATGTCTTGCCGTGCTTATCTGTGGTGACAATGGGATATCATGTGCCACTTGATATATGTTTTGGTGACCAACTTGCGGGTTCCGCCCATGAACCTATGCATAGGGTTTGGCACACGTTTTCGTATTGACTCTCCGGTAGAAACTTTGGGGCACTCTTTGAAGTACTTTGTGTTGGTTGAATAGATGAATCTGAGATTGTGTGATGCATATCGTATAATCATGCCCACGGATACTTTAGGTGACAATGGAGTATCTAGATGACATTAGGGTTTTGGTTGATTTGTGTCTTAAGGTATTATTCTAATATGAACTCTATGATAGATTGAGCGGAAAGAATAGCTTCATGTTATTTTACTACGAACTCTTGAATAGATAGAACGGAAAGGATAACTTTGAGGTGGTTTAGTACCCTACCATAATCTCTTCGTTTGTTCTCTGCTATTAGTGGCTTTGGAGTGAGACTTTGTTGCATGTTGAGGGATTGTTATATGATCTATCTATGTTATTATTATTGAGAGAACTTGCACTAGTGAAAGTATGAACCTTAGGCCTTGTTTCCTACCATTGCAATACCGTTTACGCTCACTTTTATCATTAGTTACCTTCCTGTTTTTATATTTTCAGATTACAAAAACCTGTATCTACCATCCATATTGCACTTGTATCACCATCTCTTCGCCGAACTAGTGCACCTATACAATTTACCATTGTATTGGGTGTGTTGGGGACACAAGAGACTCTTTGTTATTTGGTTGCAGGGTTGTTTGAGATAGCCATCTTCATCCTATGCCTCCCACGGATTGATAAAACTTAGGTCATCCAGTTGAGGGAAATTTGCTACTGTCCTACAAACCTGTGCACTTGCAGGCCCAACAATGTTTACAAGAAGAAGGTTGTGTAGTAGACATCATAGAACCACTCCTGCTGCCATATCTTCATAGTTTCCACAAAAGCCCCTTTGGGCTAGGTGACATTGGGTAGCTTGCTCACTGTCGGTGTCAAAACCGGCGGATCTCGGGTAGGGGGTCCCGGACTGTGCGTCTAGGCGGATGGTAACAGGAGACAAGGGACACGATGTTTTACCCAGGTTCGGGCCCTCTTGATGGAGGTAAAACCCTACGTCCTGCTTGATTAATATTGATGATATGTGTTACAAGAGTGGATCTACCACGAGATCAAGGAGGCTAAACCCTAGAAGCTAGCCTATGGTATGATTGTTGTTCGTCCTATGGACTACAACCATCCGGTTTATATAGACACCGGAGAGGGCTAGGGTTACACAAAGTCGGTTACAAAGGTAGGAGATCTACATACCGTATCGCCAAGCTTGCCTTCCACGCCAAGGAAAGTCCCATCCGGACACGGGACGAAGTCTTCAATCTTGTATCTTCATAGTCTTGGAGTCCGACCGATGATGATAGTTCGGCTATCCGGACACCCCCTAGTTCGGAACTCCCTCACTCACCATTGCGCCTCCGCAGTCTACGTGCTCCCCGTCCACCACCTTTGGCTTCACGTTGAAGACTTTGAGCCAG